>NC_133156.1:40897460-41200490 GCF_040802235.1 Manis javanica
GGAAAGCTTCTTAAAGAGATAGTGCCAAATAAAGTTTATCAATCAGAGTTGGGTCAGAAATCAGGAAACATATTCGTATTTCAAATATAAGGGATTTAATCCAGGGAACTAGTTACAAAGTGTTAGAAATGCTAGAAGAACAAAAAGGGAAAGGAAGGTAAGACAGAAACTAGGAACCACAGAAAGCAGCTACTTCTTCAGGGCCTTAGGCAGACATGAGAATGTGTTATCCAAACCCAGGAATGCACTTATGACTGCACTGCCACAGATGCCAGAAAGGGTGATGGAGCTACCAAGGAGGGGCCCCCAGGTCAGTACTAGGACAAACAAGGAGGGCTTTCCCCAGCTGGTACTGAGCTATCATGGCTGAAGTTAGAACTGTCAGAGAGTCATTCCCAAAGATCACACAAGAAACAAGAAGAGAGAAAACACATCTTTCTAACTCTTCCCACCTTCCAGCTTCCTACCAGTGCTTCCCACTGACTGAAACTACCAAGGGGGCCTGGGATCCATGAGTTGCAGGGATCCAGGTCCTGCAATGCAGAGTAGAGCACACTAAAGGGAAAGAATGGCACTGAGAATAAACAGGCAAATAACAAGCACACCATATTTTCTAGGTGTAATGATCTTTCCAGCAATTTCCTCATTGTTCTTAAAGTCAAAGTCTGCTCTTCCTCTCCCCTACAAATACACATTGACACACTGATCTACCTTCAAGAGCAAAAGTCTAGAATAACCCAGTAGTGGACATTTGTGATTTTTGTCTGCCCAGTACCTGAAGCCTCTTCCTATCTGGAAGGAATCTTCTTCCACTGTACAAAGATAAAACTCTAGAGCCTTGATTTCCTAGCTTCTCTTGCAGCTAGGAAGTGGCACATGACCCAGGCTCAACCAATCAGGTACATCTGCTGCTGGACTTGGAATACAACAGCTAGTGACCAGAAGAAGTAGAGACAGGGAGGTTACATCCTGTTGGAAAAGTAGTTACGTGATTTGTATATGATTCCAAGGGCCATAATAGTAGTTGTACCAGTGGCTCCATCTGGAGTTCACTGACAACTGAGTTCAATGGCTGTGTCCTTACTGAACTGGTTCTGTCATGTAGTTCAGCCCTTATTCTCTACCCAGGCATTTTGAGAACTACCCAAATCTTTTCAATAATCTCATTTTTTGCTTAATTCATCTAGAGTAATTATCTGTTTCTTGTCACCAAAACCTTGACTAGCATAATCTCCTTCATTGTTTTGTGATCAGAGATCTTGTATCTTGAGTCTGACATTTATGATTGCCCAAGGGTTTTAAGGAGTTTCACCTCCTACAATGTCCAAGAGAAATAGACAATGGCAGATAAGCAGGTTCTGGCATAGAACCCTCTAGAAGTCCTGAGGAGCTGGGCTATGCTACCAGCCTCCAGCATCAAGAAGTGTGAGAGCATGCTACCTCCAGCCATAACCATGCAGAACAGTCATTTGCTTCAAGGGTCAGGCTCAAAGAGATGGAGTCATCTTCCTGCCTCTTCCACAAAGACATCCCATCCTGGAAGCTATGGCTCCGTTGTATCTCCTGCCCTCTCCCAAGCCAGCACTGTCAGAAATGACCTCTACTCCTTTGTAATTTCAGAAACTACAGCCTTCTTGCAATATCTGTCAAGGGTCTCCAAAGGATAAGATGCTTTCCCTGCTCCCCCTATTTTAAATTATCATCTATTAGATTAGTCATCTATTGCCACATAATAGATCACCTCAAAACTTAGTGGCTTTCAACAACAATAGTTGTTTATTACCTCTCATGGTTTCTGGGGTTAGAAATTCAGTCAGGGCACAATAGGGGTGGCTTGTCTCTACTCCAAAATGTTTGGGGGCCTAAGCTAGGAAACTCAAAGACTGAGGTCTACACTCATTTGGGGGCTTAATCACTCATATGTGTTGCAATTGAAGCTGGCTGTCAGCTTAGGGTCTAGCTGAAGCCATCAACTGAAATACCCGCATGGCCTCTCCATGGCTTGGGCTTCTTTACAACATGGTGGCTGTGTCCCAAGAGCTAGGCTCCATTGCCTTCTATAATTTAACCTCAGAAGTCACATGGTATCACTGCTACCATATTCTACTGGTCAAGGCAGTTACAAAGATCCACCCCATTTCATGGGGAGGGAACAGAGACTCCCATCTCTCGGTGGAGAAATGTCAATGTCACAGACCTGTGGAATGGGACACAAATCAACACAGCCATCTTGGGAAAATATTTTACCACAGTCACCTTCCCTAGTTCCCAAGTTAACTCATTCTCCTTGGATCATACAACAACCCACTCTGCACCTGCCCTTCTAAGCATACCCACCCAAATAAGTCCTACCCACCTTCTAAAAGGTGGAGTGCATTCAGTGAGTTTCAGATAGTCCTGTACGTCCTTCTGCTGAAGAAAAACAAATAAATGTAAATGTCATCTCAACAGGCCTCCAATTACACACCTGAAGCCTGAGATACTAATTTTCATAATCCCTCAGAGCTATACAGTGCTTCTGCTTGCACAGCTGATTTAATCAATAAACTCAAAAATGACTTTTCTGATGAAAAAAGTAAATAAATAAAACTACACAGTGTTAAGTACAAACGTGGTTCAAAAATTGCTCACACTACACTTCCCCAGCTCAACTTTTGCTGCCCTGAATTATATTCCTGAAGACCTAAACCCTCAGGGAGGACATCTCAGCATGAAATTCATTCCATAGCAGCAAGCTTGTTGAGGTGGGAGAGGAGACCAGGTAAGAAGGTGGCTTACACACCAGGAAGACAAGGCGCTGGCAAACCTGAGTTAATGTTCCCAAGCTAAAGATCCTGTACAAGTTGGATAATTTAGAGGTAGAAAGGCACCAAATAAGTTGACTGTGCTTTTAGCCCTTAGGTACCATGTCAGTAATTCATTGCTGAGAATTTTCAAAACACCCTCCCAAAGCCCTGCTCCTCAGTTCTTTAGCTGTAGACCAGGCCTGGCTCTGTGTGGGAAGAGAGCAAACTGGTGTCAGGGAAGCAGGAGTTAGGTACAAACTCTAGACCACTAATGTCACAGAGATTCTGATTTTGGTGGGAAAGAATCACTTTAGGTTCCTAACATGACTTTGAAATGGGAGTCCCTTGCACCTGTCAAAAAGCTTGACTTAATCAATACTGAAACTTGCAATGGGCTCCTGGTGGTGAATAAAAATAGTCGCTCTCCTTTGAAGATGCTTGGTTTGTGCCAGTCACTGAGCTATGACCTTTATAGATATGATGTAATTTGAATAATTAATCAAACTGCTTATTCAAACATGTGTTATCAAGTACCTACCATAGCCTCCTAGAGATTATATTCTTTTGAAGTGTGTGCTATTGCAGCTGTGGGATTCCAGAGTCTGACACATTAACCCCAAAGCAGTAGAGTCCCATGCTAGTAATTCATGTCTTTCATGACCTGACAGGTTAGTACTGGGCATTAGAGGGTTCATGTCAGGCTGCAGGGCTCACTCAGTAGGCTGAGCTAAGAGTTTAGTACATCTTGGTGATCTGTGGAGACAACTCAAAGAAGAGAAACGTTAAGGCTCTAAGAGGCTATGTAGACAGGATGTCAAAAGACTGTTCAGGCCTGGGTTTGAATCTCAGCTCTGCCACTTACTAGCTCTGTGACTTTGGATGAGTTACTCCACCTCCTTATAAAGGGGATAAAAACAATTCAATGAGATGATGAGCTTAAGCACAGTGCTTAACCTATAGGAAGTGATCATACAATCCTTAATGAAGATGAAGTTAAGGAAGAGGATGCAGCTCAGAAGGAGGATCTCCAAGTGCAGCCAGAGCCTGAGAAATCAAGAATGATGGTTGAGTATATTGCAAAACAAAGTAGGGAACAAGACATGCATGTCAGCAACTCAGAGGTGAAGACGGGCTTTGTACCAAGCCAGGAAGAAAAAAGAAGGTCGAATGTCAAGAAAGATGTAATTCACTCTTTCTTCTATTCATTCATCATTTCAGTCATTCAGAAAATACTTCCTAGGACCCTGCTACATGTGAGATGCTCTGTAGGGAGTAGAGGACCAGTGCTGTCTGAGAAAGCTGGGAGATAGGCAGTCAGGAGCACAAATGCCATCAAAAAGCCTTTTAGAATATCAGTCCAGAGATATGAGGGCTGCACTAGTGGGTCAGGAAGTAGAGTGGGGACTTGCAGTTCAAATAGCTGACAGCCATTGATCTGTCACCAGGTTCTTAGAGTTTAACAGACCACAGAGGACTGGACTGGAAAGGCCTCTCTGGATGGCCTTGTCCAGTATGGACCATCCCAAGTAACCTAACCATTCGTAGTGCCAAACTCTGAAACAGAGCTGGTTTCAGGGGTCTCAGGCTGACCCCTCACATGGCCCAGTAGAGAGCCACCTACCATCCCAGCTGAACTGCCAGAACCCCCCTCACCAGAGCCAGGCCATGGTGGCCAGCAAGGGAACATCCACTCAGTGGCTCCACTCACATGTACTAAGTGCCTACTATGTGCCATACTAGGCCTTGGATATAGTGTTAATCAAAAAAAATGAGGGCCCTTCCCTCTTGGGGTTTACATTAAGGTTGGGGAGACAAACAACTAGTGGTCCATACTTCTTATCTGAAACCTTCACCACCAGATATTTTCGGTGATAGAAAATTTTCACACCGAGCAAGGTCATGAGTCCAGATTCCATACAAAATGTTATACCCCATAGAGTCTGAGCCAGCTCTTCATGATCAAATACATTAACTGTTCTGTAGCCACACACATCGATGCTTACACTGAGAGGGATACATCACAGAGAAAGAGTTTCACATTGTTTCAGGTCCAGTTTTGCTACAAAATCTGCAAATTTATATCAAAAACAAACTGGTAAGTGCCAACTGCCTTTTTTTTTAAACTTGTTTTCAGGGCATCTGGAATTTTAGAATTATGGAGGAGGATTGTAAATAAGATCATGTTAGCCAGTGATACAGACAATAATGACAGTCAAAAAGGGCACTATGATCCTGAGTCAGGTAAGGACAGAGAAACTTCAGGTAAGATGGGCACTTATCTCAAGCACCATGCAGGGCCTTTCACTCACACCTTCTCATGTCATCTCTCTACCCACCCCGGGAGGTAATGTCCCTTCCATTTCACAGACAAGGGACTGAAGAACTGGCACCTCTGAGAACCTCATTCTAGGCCAGCAGTCCCCAAACCTCCACAAACAAGTACCATTCATGGTTTACCATGTCCACATACCACTCTGCTACTGCCTAAGATTTTCCTTTAAATCGTTTTTTTTTTCAACTACATAAATTTCTTTTTAGAGGAAGCATTATAGAACCACCATAAATGGGAAAATGGTATATTTGTAATATACATAAAAATATGTAGCTCACATTGTTCAGTGTTTGCCTCTGTACCACTTAAGTGTTCTCTGTGTAGACCACACTTTTGAGAAATTCTGGCCTAGGCCAACAAATGGAACCTGGACTGAGCCTGACGTTCTTCACTCTACAGGGTGCTGTCCTACTAGACCAGGATGGCAGCAAAGACCACCTGGACCTGCGTCACCAGCTCTCCACATCTCAGACCCAGTGGAATCTTTACCTTCCTAGGGATGGGTCCAGAATGGACTGTGCAGGCTGAAGAATAGCCACCAGGCACTATGCTAAGTGTTTCACAAACAGAGCTTCACTGAATGAAGCTTTACAACCCTGTGGTAGATACCACTGATACCCTCATTTCATGAAAGAGGCACTAGCTCAGGGGAGGCCAAGGTCACAGGGCCAGCAGAGGCAGAGCTGGGATTCAAGCTCTGGTCTCAGGTCTCAGGCCTCCAAAGCTTGCACTCAGTATTAACAGCCCCAGCCTTCCCTAATATCTTTCCCAGCCTTCCCTAGCAGCCCAGAGCGCCCTGCTACACAACTGCACAGAAGTCTTTACACATTGGTTTGCAGGTATTGTGGATGTGTCTGTCTTCCTCCCCCACCCACCTGTGAGCTCCTAGAAGGCACGGATAATATTTAATGCTTACAGAAGAGGGTAAGATCTATGAAAACAGGGATCATTGCTTGTTCAACTCTGTGCCCTCTTCACACAAGGCAAGGCCTGATGTCCACAGGAGGTGCTCAGGAAATACTCATTGAATGAATCTATTAATGGATTAAAGGACGGCTGGGCATCTGCCCAGGAATCTGGATCCCAGGGCCCAGCACAGTACTTGGCACACAAACGTTCTCCATAAACATTTGTGGAATCAATAAATGACACTTCTATTACTTGAATATTAAATATAGCTAAGATTTTATAATTTTCTAGAATTCAAAAGAAAGTGAATGTTAAATGGGATATTCTTCGAGTAGACAAATAAGCTACCAGTAGGCAAAGGAAGAAGAGAGAACACTTTCCACTTCAGTTACCCAAGATCAAGTCAGACAAACTTAAAATATTAAAAGCCTTAAATCTGAAACCAAACCTGAGCCTGAAAGGAGCCATCCTTTCAGCCACACTTCCACAAGAATGACTGCTATCCTTCCCGGCTCTTGTATCAATTCCCCAGAGAGTAATGGCATCAGCCAAGTTTAAGTGATTGGATGTATTCCTGGAGTTCTCAAGTATTCCTCCTAATTCGGGTGGAAGCCGTGTGCTCAGGGAAGAGAGGAAATATCTATTGTTCAGTGAATGTGGGTGTGGAAGGGTGGGGGCACTCAAGTCCCTTATTTCACAGGGTTTGGAAACTCCACATGATGTGAAACCAATTGCATGTTGAAGAGCACATTAGGTCCTCTATCAAATCCATTCTTGTTTTATAAGGTGATCATCTCAGGGTAATACACTCATTTAGCTGTGCTCCACTGAAATCTCAAATGTAACAACCTCCTTGACAAAATTCTCAAGGACAGAGAATACTGCCCAGCCCAGGGCAGAAAAAGCAGCTTATTTATCCAAATCACCAAGACAGGAAGATGTGGGATCATCTTATGCCTTCAGTGAGGGAACAGGTGAAAGCTCCTGACTCAGTTACTGGCCCATCAGAACCAGAGCATTAATAATAGAAAAGCTCCATGTAAACAAACTCTGTCCAGGTCCCAAATAATCATATACCTAATATGGGACAATTTGGAAATTGCCTGAATTTCTTTACTTTCTTTTTTTTCTCCCCAGCAACATCTTGAGGTCAATTGACAATGGCTTCTTTAAATCCATGCAGCCGAGGAGGAAATCAAGGCTCAAAGAATCAAGCAACTGACCCAAAGTCACAAGGAGGTGGCAGAGCTGGGCAGCCTTTGGACTCTGAGGACTCTTCTCCTGGACTCCTCTCCTCTCCCCTCAGATCATTTGGCTGTGTCTTGGACCAGCATCACCCACCCATCAAGCAGGTAGTCATTTAAGCTGAATGATTTTAAAATTCTTTCTGCCCTCAAAAATGTCTCCTCTAATGGCCTTCCAAGGATCCCAAAATCCTTGCCCACCTCTCTTCAAAGTCAAGTGCTAACAGGCCACCGTCCACAGAGTTGTCCAATCTGGGTCTTCAAAAGAGCCCAGGTGTGTCCCTGTTGGCAAATGTTTGAGTTAAGATTTTGCTTCTGGACTCCCAGTGCCTTCATCTATAAAATGAATATTCTGGGTCACATTATCTTCAAAGCCCACTCCTGCTAGGAGAGTCTCTGTCAATCTGAGTAGACAGAGCATCTCTGTCAATCTAAGTAGACACCTAAGGAGTTTGGCCACTTAAGCCTTATCCAGTTATGAAAGGCCCATTAGCAGGATAAGGACATGGGATGCTGGTGCGTACAAAGAAATCCTCTCACCAAGGCTGGTGTGCCTGAGAGCTCCAAAGCTGGCATAGCTCCTCATTCTAATGCCATCAGGCTAATAACACTCAGTACCCCTCCTACTGCCTCCCTCTCTTTACTCTGCCTGGCCAGGCTGGCAAAGCACAGGCAGAGAAGCCCTGAACAGGCTGTCTGGTGTATCTCTGCTTGTCTGCCTATGATTCCACTTGAAGAAGCCAGGTGTGCTGGTATCTGTGGTCCTGCCAAATGCGTTTGGCTTCTTCTGGACCGCCAGTGAGAACCACTGAAGGATGGCCCCTCCTGGACCCTGCCATTACCACAGCCCCACAAGTGCATTGGTTTCTTGTGAACACAGAGAGCAGGGGGAGAGAGAGAAGACCGACTCATGAGACAACTATAAGGCATAATGACAGAGGGAATTATCCCCTCTGGATTTTAAAGGCCACTGAATCACAGAACCTGATTCCAAGACAGGGGCGTTGCAGAGAACGGAAACTCTGATAACATCTAATTCTCAATAACACTTAGCAATTTCTACCTCTGACTTATATTCATAACCTAGGAGTGAGATTGAGAATACAGACAACAGGGGCTGTTAGCACATCAAATATATGTTTGTAGATTCTAACAAGTTTATCTTTTAACAGTTTATTATTATTTTGAATTACTAATTATTGACCATATGCAAGATGCCAATCACTGTACACAGAGTTTAGTTGGATTATCTCATTTAATCCTTAAAACATTCTATGACGTTATCATGGCAGCATTGGCTGCATGTTTTGTTTGGGAATTTTCTCACTATCTGATGCAAGTTATCAATGGGTCTGATGCAAGTACCAATAAGTAGAATCTAAGGTAGAGGCTAGGGAAGAGCATCATTCTGAGAACAGATTTGAGCTTTCATTTTAGTATGGGAAGGCAAAAAGATTTTAGCTCAAGTGCCAGCTATAATTGAAAACTGGTAAGAACCTAGAGGGTTCGGTTGAGAAAGATTCTGAGATTAAATCTGAAGTTAGTAGGAAAGAGTGACATGGTAGTGTCATGTCATGCTTAGTGGCATTGCCTCTCATGGGTAGTGGAGGGAGAAATGTCACTACAAGTGGCAGAGATTTGCCATACACACTGAAGAACAGATTCCAGATTCAACCTCCTGTATAGGACTCCTGTGTATGCCCATACAGGTTGTGCTCTGCACAACTCTGGAGGGTACCATTCATATAGATTTTGATATTAAAGGGACCCTCTGGAATTGTGCACTCCATAACCTGCACAACTGTACCTGGCAGCCCCTCTCCTATGATCCCTCATGGAAATGAAACCTGAGGTAGAAAATGATTACTGTAGAGATCAATCCTTAAAAGGTAAGTGCTTCAGTACAGAGAGCTCCAAATGGGAAGGAAAGAGCCCTTGGCCCTGCTCTTAATTTGCTGTGTGTCCTGAGGCAAGCTCTTCCCCTTTCCTGGGCTTCAGTTTTACAGCTTATGAAATGAGTTTCTTTAGACCACAGGGTCCTTGAAATCCCTGACAAATGTGCATGTGGTGAATTTGCTGCTAAATTCCCCATCCCATCACCCAAATATCTCCTCCCCTTCCTGTGACATCATAGCCCTATTTTGTTTGGGGGAGCTACCCTCCCCTCTCTCAACTTTTAAGCCTTACTCCAGCTGTAAGCACATGACTAAGCTAAACTAGGCAGTGCATCTCATCCACCCCCTGACCTCCAGCCACAGTGACTGCTTCAGAGTTGGACCCATAGCCCAAACAGGGCCACTGAGACTCAAGCCCAGGAAATTTTTTAAACTAGGATAGAAGTGGGCTTAATCTTCCCAGCTTGATGTGAACCTGGAAGGATGTAGCCCCAAGAAGTGTTGGCAGTAGTTAGGGGGAGTATGAAAGGAAACATTGTTTAAAAATACAGCTCTTACCAAAGAAGCAAAATCAAAAAATAGAGAAATCATATTCTGGTAGTATCATTCGAGCCCTGTACTAAGTTTCACCTGAAGCCAGACATTCTCTGATGTAAAACAATAAATTCCTTTGCTTAAGTAGTAATGATGTGGACTTTCCACTAAAAGAATCCTAACTGAAAATGTATGAATCAGTGAATCTAAAGAGTGAATTTTGCACCATCTAACTCTAGCCAAAACTGGTTTTGGTATTGCTGACAAGAGCCCAACAGAAATGGGACGTCTGCTTGATGCTATGAGACGCTCAGTGGGCCTCCCAGGTTCCATGCAAGTGCTTCTCCCACACCTGTCACACATGCATAATGGGACTGGGAAAAGAAACAAGTTATTGTTATGCTTACCAAGACTTCCACTTCCAAATGAGCACTGTCATCAAAGAAGTCACCTAGGGAGGGAAGCTATGGATTTATCCCTTTATGTCAAAAATACTTCTAGTACTCTTTCTTGAAAGCTTACAGATCCAGTTAGCAAAGCCCCCAGTGAGGACACTCTAGATCAAAATTACAGTGAAGTTTTATTGACCACCTATCAGTTGTAAGGGGCTATGGCAAGAACTAAGAGATGAGCAAGAACAATAACAAAAAGTCCAGGACCTCAAAGCATTTACAATTTAGAAGGAAAAAAATAAGGCAGGTGTCCAGTCCATGAAAACAAGAGCGGCACTCCTGATGGCTCATAAAAAGAATCTTCAAATGTTACATGGTTTTCCAAGAAAACCCTCAGGCTCTTCTCTCCTCCCTCCCATTTTGGGTCCTCGTGTACTTTGCAGTGAATACCTATGAGGCACCTTTTTTCTAAGAACTGACTCTCCCCTCAACTCTACAGTCACCATGGAAGTCATCCCAGAAGAATATGACCTTCTCTTCCCTTGGCCAAGGTTGATAGCCCGGAGCTAGTCACCTACTCAAACCAAGCCAGCTGGTCCAGAGCTAAGCCCTTGAGCCAAGCAGACTTATCTGAGCCCTTCGGTGGGGGTTTTGGGACAAGATACAAAGGACTCAGCCTTTTTGTGTCTGCCTACATTCTAAGATGTAAAAATTAGGACTTTTTGTGGTTGTGTTTCTCATCATATGAATCAGAGAAAAAGAGGTTTTCATCCTGTGGGAAGAAAACAAGAAAGAAAGAAAGATGAGATATGATGTATGAGAAATTATCCAAAGGATCTTGAACCCCTGGTTCCAGCTGCTACTGAAGCCCAGAGGCTTACCAGGTTTTAAATTGCTTATGATACTCAACTAATTTATAATAAATTCCTATTCATGCTTAAGCTAGTTGCAGCTGATTTTCTATCAGCTAGAACCAAGAGTACTTACAAACATGGGATCCTGATATTCAGATGTTTCTGTTTCCAATTGAAGTCCATCCAGCCAGATCGGGTCCCCTCCCCAAGTCCTGCAGCTGTAAGCACTGAGCCTCCTTCCAATGTGATGCCTTCCCGTCTCTCAGGTGGTGGTGGTGGGGGGCTTCCCCATCTTCATCCCAGCCCACAAAACTCTACCTTGATTCCCCTGTGAAGGGAAGAGAATAGGACAAGAAGTTCCCAAGAAGCCATGACACCCAGCTGTAGGTGAGGACTGTGCTAGCACAGTGTCCACTCTGCTGGGGACATGCTGAGGGAGGAGCAAGAGGTCGGGCTGCCGGGATGGGGGAGAGGACCACAGGGACTTAGCAAATCCTCAAAGGCTGGGTAGGATTGGGATTATTAGGAGGAAGGCAGTTTGGAAAGAGTGTTTCCAACTGAAGGAAAAAAACAGGCCCAAAAATGTGTGGAAAAATGGGGAAGTACAACTTCAGTGGACCTCTAAATAAAATATCCTTCCATCTTGATTCTTACATTATTTAACAGATTTGGATCCAATTGACTTTGCCCCTTCAAAATAATTCTTCTAGAAAGAGGCAATTATCTGTCTAGTGTTTCAAGAAGAAAAAAAAAACCTTTAGAAAATATTTAAAATTTAAAATCACATATAATCCCTCCACCTACTCAGATATAATCCCAGCTAATGCATTTGTATATATGCTTATTACCTCTTTATAAATCATCTAAACTACTTTATATATTATAAAGGTAGATTTCAACCATTTGAACAATTTGGTTTCCTGGGATTTTTTTTCACTTTCAATATTTTATTGACAGAATGTCATTAAATATATGCTACATCACGATTTTACATCATTGTCATTTAAATGGTTGTTTGTCATTCTCTTGTGGATGTGCTGTAAGACCTTAACCAGTACCCGACTGGCAGACATTTAGGCTGCTTCCAACTAGGCTTGAGTGTGTGTGTGAGAACTTGTTTTTACATCAAAACTGTGACGAACAGATCCTTGTGCAATTGTTTGCTTGGTTTTTTTAATTTCAATAATGTACTTTTAAATTATTATTAAAGTATCATTAATATACAATCTTATGAAGTTTTCTCATGAACAACATTGTGGTTCACACTGCAGTCACTATCAGCATAGTAAGATGCTATAGAGTCACTACTTGTCTTATTGGTGCTGTACTGCCTTCCCATGACCTAACTATATTGTGAGTGCTAATTATAATGCCCCTTATTCCTCTTCTCCCTCCCTCCCCAACCCCTCCCCTTTGGTAATTGCTAGTCCCTTCTTGGAGTCTGTGAGTGAGTCTGCTGCTGTTTTGTTCCTTCAATTTTGCTTTGTTTTTATACTCCACAAATGAGTGAAGTTATTTGGTACTTCTCTTTCTCTGCCTGGCATATTTCATTGAGCATAATACCCTCAAGATCCATCCACATTGTTTGTTTGCTTGTTTTCTTAAGGCAAATTCTAATGTTAAAAGGTTTACATATTTCCAAGTCTTTTGACACATACTGTCAAACGAACTTTAGAAATGTGCCAAGTTGCAAGTCTACCAACACTGTATGAGACAATGAATTTTCCCTCACCCTTTTCAGACACTTCAGACTTAGTTTTATTGTTTTCTATGTGCCCAGTAGGTAAAAACTAGACATCATTGTTCTGTAATTTGCATTTATTTTATTACTACACAAATTTTTATACAATTATTAATCATTCATGTATTTTACTTAATATTTATCTATTCATGCCATTTTTGCATTTTTATTTGGATGTTATTCATCTTTTCATGATTAATCTATAAGGATTTTTAAATATCTAGAATATTATTTCTCTATTATTCATATATAAGTTGAAAATATGTTGTTAAGATATATTTTCTAAGCAAAACAAAATGAAGACTCATAGACACTGAGAGGTGACTAGTGGTTACCATGGGGGCGTGGTTGGGGTGGGTGGGTGGGGAGAGGGATAAAGGGACACAAAATTCTCAATCATAATATAAGTTGGTCATGGGGATAGCAGTACAGCATGGAGAATATAACTAGTGATTCTTTAATATTTTTCTATGTTGACAGATAACATGAGTAACTGTTGAACCACTGTGCTGTATACTTGGAACCAATATAAAATAGTATATCAACTATATTTCAATTAATATATATATATGTGTATGTGTGTATGTGTTGTGTGTTTTAACTTGATAATGTGGGAGGTTTTGGCACATAAGTGGTACCTTTTTATTTATATTCATACTCATTTCTTTCATGATTTCTGATGTTGATTCCATTGTTAAAAAAATTCCCAACCCTAAGAAGCTAAAAATATGCACCTATACTTTCTTCTAGTACTTTTATGATTTATATCTTTACATTTAAATTTCTGATTTATCTGGAATTTGTATTTTATACAAGGTGAGAAGAAAGGCTCTAACTTTCCAAATATCCAAAATTGACACCATTTTTGAAGACTAGAAATTTCACCTATGTCACA
Organism: Manis javanica; assembly: GCF_040802235.1. Classification (NCBI taxonomy): domain Eukaryota; kingdom Metazoa; phylum Chordata; class Mammalia; order Pholidota; family Manidae; genus Manis; species Manis javanica. The sequence continues at coordinate 40,911,043 of NC_133156.1, forward strand.
TATCAATTCTTATGTGTGGTTGTATCTGGTTTTAAATGATCTGTTCTATTCCAATTATCTGCCAGCCTAATCCTCTGCTAGTCACATTATCAAGCATTTTAATCTGGTAGGACAATTCCCTCCACATAACTCTCCTTTTCTAAAATGTTTTGGCTATTCTTAAGCACTTACTTTTCCAAAAGCACTTTAGAATCATTTTCTTAAGTTCCCTCCAAATCCCATTGGCTTTTTTGGATATAACTGCCTTAAATTAATATATTAAATTGTGGGCATTGACATCTTTACAATACTTCCAGAAGTATAATGTATCTTTCCATTTACTCAAGTTCTCTTTCATGCTTCTCACTAAAGTTTTGGCATTTTCTCCATATAGGTCCTGTATCTTTCCTGTTAAGGTTATTCCAGGGTATTATTTATTTGATTGCTATTGTGAGTGAAATCTCTTTTCTATTATATTTTATAGCAAGTTTATGCTGGCATATAGCAAGCCATTGATATATATATATATATATATATATATACTATTTGAGATATATATATATTTATACTACTGAACCTGTCTGGTGGAGCAGCAGCCATGGGAATGATGAACCCTTGCTAGAAATAGCCCTTGAGAAAGAGAGAAATATCCTGAATTCTCTTGTTTCTCTTCTTCTTGCCATGTCCCCACTGGCCAAAGCCAATGAGAAGCCAGATCACAAGCCAGTCTGGGAATTGCAGCCTGGAAGGCTGGGATACAGAATGCTATTCTACATATAGAACATATTCTATATGGAAGTTATCCCAGAAGAATGTGACACCTCCCCAGCCCCACATACAGAACAGCACAAGGGAACTCACAGAAGGGTGCTGGGACAGAGAGGCCAAGGACCAAGGCTAGGTGCCTTCATATGGATTGCTTCTAAAAATTACATCTGCTCTCAGATAATGCTTGACTCCACATTAATGGTCACCGGAATGCACACTGGTTTGAGAACAATATTGAAAAAGGAGAAAAAATAGTTTAATTGGATTGTTGAAACAAGCTTATCACCTCGTGAGATGACTACTCCAAAGGGAAAATCCTACATAGGGATGTACTGGTATTATGTTTAAGTAGGCACATTAATATAGAATTATTCACTATGTAAAATATGTGTATTACTCCAACAAACTCCCAAAGAAGGGAAAACAACCATAGTCCACTGTTTGCAAGAACCCAGCAAAATGTTACTTTTCTTCCTTCTGCCTTAGAGCACTGTGCTCGCCTTCCTGCAAGGGAGAACTAAAGGGACTCCTCAGCAGGTGTGTCCTCTCCTGCCTCCGGCATCAGCCAGATAGGCCAAACAGAATCCCAACAGGAACAATACTTTAAAAGCAAGTAAATAAAGACTTACTAAATACCAGCATGAACTAATGACCCTGCTATAAAATGTAATTTCAATTCTGTATCATTAATTTTCTTAAAATCAACCAGCTGTAAACTTGAGAAAAATCCCAAAACTTTTCTAAAAGCTGCGTGAGGGGTTTCTTGTTCATCTCAGCTGTCATCAGCACCTAGCAGATGCTAAAAGAATGAAGTTGAACCTATTTAAATACAAATTAGTGACATGCTAACACTTGCAACCCTCCCGCACTTTAGCTTGCCACCCTGGTGATTGTTCCCTGTTCCGCGTCTCATCCCCCTGCTTAGACAAGAGCACTGTTGATGGCAGAATCTGAGTCTTTCTCACACAATCTAACATAGCCTGGCTCAAAGCTCACCCAGTGTTCTTGTAATAAATGAAGCAATGGATGGCACAGGGCCTCAGTGTCCCCATCTATAAAATGGGAGCCTTGAACATCTGCCTTTTAAACTGTGTGTACTGAAGCAATCCTCTTGGTCTCTCTGCTTGTGGGAAGTATAAAGTGGGGGGGTTCCTTCTTCCTGTGCCACCCACATGTGCCTGTTCCCCTCCCTGATGAGTCATCTGGGACCCAGACACCATCATTCTTGGACAGAACATGCCAGGTACTTACTAGGGAGCAGCAGAGCCATAAATCTGTGCTGCATCCCCGTGGTTACCTAGGGAACACTGGGGCACTGCAGTGAAGGGGGTGCTGCAGACAAAGAGGGTCCTGGCCAGTGTGCCAGCCCTCTCGGCCACAGCTCTGCAAGTGCTTCTCACTCTCTGGAACCAGTGTCCACCCCCTCTAGAGTGGCCCCCAACCACAAGGCTCTAAAAAGCAGCGAGATCTCCCCACCAAACATTTAAAACAGGCAACAGGGATCAGTTAGCAAAGTGACTGTGGCAGGCACCAGGGCGGCTGGAATCTGGCCCTGCATTTCAGTCCTTGACTGCTACAAAAGCTATTAAAAGCAGACCCCACTCTCTGTGGATGTGAAAATTAAACAAAACAATAGATTAAACTCTTTGGCATGAGTCCTGACTCCAGCAAACAATTAATAGAGGCCGCTGTAAATTTAATTATTATTGGTGGTAGTGGTAGTATATTATCCTCACTATAATCTTCCAAGTATTATCCCATTTTACAGATGAGGAAACAACTGAGATCAACTGACATGCTCTAAGTCCTTCTACTAAAATTTGAATCTACTGGTAACAGCCAACTAGCTACTCTAAGCCTGGGGGTGGGTGATTCTGGTAACTCCTGTGGATGTGTGTGTGAAGGGCTGATGGTCTCACTCGGCTTTGTTCAGCTGCACACCCAGACAGGAGCCCTCACTGAGGTTGCATGACAGCGGGAACATCTCCAGACCTTGCTCCAAACCCTCCATCCCTCATCTTCAAATCCATGGCAAAGGAGTCCTTGAGCTCTCATCAGCTCTGATTGGGTCAGGTGTCCACCTTTGGAATCATCAGGGAGGATCAGCCCAGGTCTGAGAGGTGAGAACTCAGGGGACAGAATGGGAGTCAGGAACTCAAACAAGATGTATTTGTGTGTGCGTGTGTGCGTGCATGCACTCAGGTGTTCACATGTTTGAATGTGTGTGTGTAAAGTCTGGAAAACATTTGCCAAAACACATATAGTGATGATCTCTGCATAGTGGAATAAAGTGTGATTTCCTTTTTGATGCCTTTCCATACCTTTACCATAGCACAATTTATTTGGATAATATTTTAAAGCTATTAATACTGCAGAGAATAGATAGCTATATAAAGTATATTTATTTTAAGTCTTGGGCTGGACATTAGAGGCCTCAGTCTTGGTTCGGGCTCTGAGTGACCATAGTCACATCACTTGCCTAGCCTCAGTTGCTCCATTATGAAATGAGGGAAGGGCTGCACAACGTGTCCAGTCCCTTCCAGCTCTGACTCTGAACGCCTCTCTCTTTCCATGTATACACAGCAAGTAAAAACATGTGGATCACCTGTGTCCTAGGGTACCTGCTTGAGTGCAAAGAAAATAATTGTTTCTAAATAGAAATCAATTCTGAATGCAAACAGAAGTATTTATGGAGCTGAAAAAGTTCCCCCACAGGTTGAATATGCTCCTCAGAGCTGCAAAGAGAGCACTCCTCCTCCGTAAGACCAGCTAACCTACTCCAGCCCTGAAATCTCTCTCCCTGTAGCCAGAAGAATGAACATAACTGAGTGGGCCTACTACAGGCCCCATACATAGTAAGCCCTACACACAGTCTAATTTAAGCTCATTCCACTTGTGCTTGCCATCATTTGTTTGGCAAGCAACTAGGTACTGAAAGATTAAAGAAATAGAGAGACCAACAGACAAAGCACCTCCTACACAATTTTTGCCTGCAGGCAACTCTGGTGTAAGGGATGGGATGGGCAGTTGAGATCAAACAGGTTAGGCTAAAAAAAAAAAGGAGAGAGAGAGAGAAAATTCATTGAAGACAAAAATTTCAAATTTCACTTTACTTTGAGTTTTGGTTAAGGCTGAGATCAAACTGCCCTTTTTGTTCATTCAGTTATTCATTCACATACTATCTAATAAATATTTATTGAGCATCTACTGTCCCTCAGATACTGTGCTAGGCCCTTGGAGGAGCAAAATACACACTATTCCTGCTCTCATTGAGCCAGAAGGCTAGGGAGGGAGGCAGCTATTGATTCCATAACCATAAAACAGGTAAATGCTATGACGGAGGGGGATGTGGTTTACTGAAAGCAAAGAAAGAAACCTCTCCTAGACTGGCGTACAGAGGGACGGGACAGTATTCCCTGAGGAAGTGACACCTGATTTGAGGTGTGAAGAGCCACTGGGTGCTGGGTGAGGAATAAGCCACAGCAAGTAGCATTCAAAATCATTTTAAACGGGTCCAGCTAAGGCAAGACTGGCAGGACTGGTAATCAGAAAACCTGGGGTTAAGACCTAGACCCTACAAGAACCATGTCCATGAGATATTCAGCCAAGTCATTTGCACTGTTTGTGCCAAATGGAGATTTGGTATCTGTAAAATGGGGATGATGGAATAAAATGATGTTTCTCAAAATGTGGTCTGCCAGACTTTGGCAGTAGAATCTCTTGCATTACTTGTGAAAAATAAACTCCTGGACCTCACTTCAGACCAACAGGATCACAATAGATGGAGCTGGAGCCCAGGAATCTTCATTTTAAGGCTAACTCTAGGTGATTCTTATGCTGCATAAAGTTTGAGCTCACTGGCTGATGAAGCAAATCTTGCCCACACAGTGACTCCATATTTCTTCCTTCCTAAATTCCTAGGCTTCCAACAGAGCCATACCAAGAAAGGGTAAACTGGTCAGTCCCCCAGACAGAGTGCAGAAACATTCCAAAGTTTTCAGGTGACAAAAAGACTGAACTTCTGTGACTGGAGCTGTTTTGGCTGTTCTAGGGACAAATTCCCTGCTTGACTTGAGAGGGAACAGCTCCAGACTGAATTTTTTTTTTCTTCTAATTTCCCCACTCAACCCCTGGAATTTAATTGAAGATACATCTTCACTGGAGTTTATTCCCTGCTCTTTTCTCCCCCTCTCTTCCCTGTCTCATAGATCTAGTCCTCTCTGCAATATTGAAGGCAGGTTCACATGGGTACCCTATCCTTCCCCGCCTTTCTAGGGCACAAATGTTTGACCTCTGAAGTGATGGTTTATACTCCATGGGCCTCTTTGGTATGATAAACAAGGAAAATCCCTGCTGACACTAACTGTACCAGTGGCCAAGAATTACAGGCCAAGAGCCCGCCACCCTGCCTGCTGGGGTGAACAGTTTCCCTTTCCTCTGCACAAGCTTATGGGACCAACAGCCCACCACACCCCATTCCCCAAGCCCAGCAACACCCACCCTGACTTGGTCTCCAACATCATTAAGAGTTCTCTTAATACTTCCAGCAAAGTACTTCCAGCAAGTCCTGGGCTCTTGGTGTGATACAGCCAGTTTCAGAAGTTGCTTCTCAAAGGTCAGAGTTCCGCCTAACTGAGGATTCTTGTGTGAAGATGAAACAGTGCATGTGAAGCCCAGAGCACAAGCCAAGCACACAAACGTTAGCTCTTCTTATTTATACTATCATTGTTTTACCAGCCACTGTCTCTTCAGGGCTATTTATATCAAGGAGAAGAAAAAGAAACCAGATACCAGTATCAATAGACAAGTAAAGGGTTAAAAGTATCCTTGAGAGATTAATGAGGAAAATCTGTACCTAAATACTCTAGATACTGAGAAATCTGTTGTATGTATTCGAGATTATATAAAATATCAACAACAACTAATATATATTGACAACTTTCTAGGTACCAGGCAGTCTCATTCAATCATATAACAATTTAGTGGAATAAATACATTAATATCCCATTTTATAGATAAACCGACAGAAGCCTAAATAAATGAAGTACCTTGTCCAAGGTCACAAAGTAGAATTTCATCTGATGTTTAAGAAGTTACTTCCTTAGGTCTAAATGGCAACTGGCATCTTTCCTGCTGTCTTTAGAGTCTTTATCTTTGTTCTCTCCTTCTTTTCCTTTCTCTCTCTCTCTCTCTCTCTCTCTCTCTCTCTCTCTCTCTCTCTCTCATCTCTCTCTATCTATCTCTATCTCTCATTCTCTCCCCCTATCTCAGAAATAGACAATTGGTTGCCATGGGATAAATAACCTTTGCAGTCCTTAAAGACAACTACTGGATCAGCTTCCATCCTTCTTGTTGGAAAAATTGAGACTCAAGCCTGATACAAGCCCTTGAGCTCACTGAGGTTCCCAGGGAGGGGTTAGGAGGAAAGATACAGCCCTCAGCCCCAAACACAAAGAAGGGCTGCTGTTTGCATTGTGCAGTAACACACAGCCCAAAACAGCTTCTGCCTCTCTGGATCCATGTTCCTAGGCTACTGAGGGTTGCCCAGAAATTCCTATAGTTTTGTTGAACCGTGAGTTCAGCCTATAGCCAAACTGGGGTTATGTGGGAGGTGAAAAGCATCAACTTTGAGTCAAATTGCCTCTACTCTAATCCCATCTCTGGGTAATCTTACACAAGTTAATTAACCTCTCTTATCCTCAGCTTCCTCACATGTAAATTGGAGCTAACAATGTCTTCCATAAAATGCTTGCTTAGAGGATTAAATGAGATGATGCCTGTGGACTAGCTTGGCGCATGCTTGGTGCATAACTGCACCAATAGTTCATTAAAATAGGGCCGTAGGTAGAAGGCAATGTTTACCTCTAAATGGATAGCACTTCAAAGGGCTGGAGAGAAATTTGGAAGCCCCCTCTGGAACTTGCAATTCACACCATGCAGCTAACTGCCATTATACCAGGAGCACCCACCTAGAAGTTTCCACGAAATCTTCCCCATACCCTACCCTGACCACTGACCAGGGAAATACCACAAGAGGCAGAAAAACCAAGGCTCTTCTTCCACCTCCCTTCAACTTTTCAGGACCCCTGAGACAACCTCCCAAATCTCTCAGTTTGGTGTCCAGTAAACAGCTGAGAAATGATGGGCATTTCCTGTCCCAGTATTCCTCAGTGCACTGCAGAGACGGACAAAGAATCTGCCTCCTTCTCACATTCCTCCCTCCTTTGCCATACCCACGGGGCCCAAAGTGATGCCACACTCCATTTCCCAAGCATGCCCACCCCCATCCCAGAGTCCTACACTGTCACCTCTGCTGGAGAATGGAGGTGAGAAGGCAGAATTCACCCTCTAACATCACTTCCTTGCCTCGCTCCCCAGGGGCCTGGTCTGTCCTCTCCAAAGCTGGGCTCTAACACTTTGTCCAAATACAATTTTTAGATGCCCCCAAGGAAAATGGTTCCCACTTCTTCCTCCAGACCTTTCTGAACTTTGGTGGTCACCACAAGAGAAAATCCCCCAAAAGGGGTTGGATGGTTTGGTTCAGGGAGCACAAAAAATGAAGAGGAAGGATGGAGAAATTTGAGACCTAAGTCACGTATTTATATGTTTCCTTATTCCTCACATCCCTGTTTAACATCAGACACAATTCTCTATGCATTCTAAGATTATTCATCTTAGACTGTGAACTCCAGGGGGACAAGAAAGGCCGATGCCCATTGACCTTATTCAGTTCAAGTTCTGCTCCAAGATGGATGGTAAAACACTGGAGTAGTTCTGTTGCCCAAGAGAAAAAGGGGGTTAGACTGAGATAAAATTAGCAGGAGAGAGGCTCAGCAAACAAAAATAAGAAATAACAGGGTGGAGATCAATTGGTCAAGGGGCTCTGCTGGGAACTTAGCACTGAGAAAGCCTCTACAAGGAATTTAGGAAAAGCGTGGAGTAAAAGCAAGGTGTACCCAGCTTTGAGTAGGTTCTCAATAAGGTCTAGGACCCAAAAGTCAACAAATTAATGTTAAGGGGTAGACCTTTCCCTTACGAAAATTGGAGTTGGGGGGATAAGATTAGTACTTATAAAATCACAGAAGACAGTGATATAATAAAAGCAGATGCCTTGGTTGAGTGCTTTGAAAGGGCCAGTCCCAGTGTAGTGTAAGCATTATGGCCCTTTAATTCTCACAACCACCTAATATGTGCCTTAGCTCAAGAAATAGAAAACATTATCTTCAGGTCTCAGATGAAAAACTGGAGGCCGAAAGAGTTTATGTAGCTTTCCCAAGATCACACATTTGGTCAACTAAAGCTGGGGTTCAAACTCAGAGGCTGTGCCAAATGACAGCAGTGGTGAAAAGGAGTCATAGAGACGGAGCCAAATCTTTGGGTTACTGACCCTGGCTCTGCCCTGGGCAAATTGCTTCCATTTTCTGGGCCTTTGTGTCCCCACATGTAAAATAAGAAGATTGGACTAGATCAGTGGTCAACAAACATTTTCTCTAAAGGGTCAGAGAGTAAATATTTTAGGCTTTGCAGGACAGACTGTCTCTGCTAGTGTAGCATGAAAGCAACCACAGATACTACCTAAGTGAATGGGCATGGCTGTGTTCCAATAAAACTGTATTTACAAAAACAGGCACAAGGCTGGATTTGTTCCACTGGCTGTAGTTGGCTGATTCCTGGACTAAATATTTCAGAGATCTGTGATTCTGATTGTAGCAGTGGAGCCCAGATAGGTCAACACCTTGAAAAGTCAGCTGTAAAAAGCCTATTGTCTTAAATTTTGTTTTGTTTGAACCTTCAATGGTTTCCACAAATGTGGTTAGAAAGTACATCCTGGAGGTGGCAATACAAAGGTAGCTTGGGAGAGCTTTAGGCCCAGGAAATTCTCCATCAGCTGCCGGCCCTCAGTCTTTGATATGGACAATAGCATTGGTCTTGAGGACAGCACAGTGCAAACACAGCACCTTCATGTTCACAGCACATACCCAGCTTCCAACCAGAAGGCGACCTGAAGACCCTTTCTAGAGCTAACTTGGGGCCACCACAGATTCCTGGGCAAAGCCCACAACCACAAAGGAACAACCAGAGTCATTCAGGAAAACAGCCTGCACTGGACTCTACCCTACACAGGCTGGAATCGGCAACCTGTTTCCCTTGCTCGCCAGAGGAGCTGCTGGGGCATGAGGGAGAACGGACCTGCTCCGCAGTCTCAGGATCAAGGCAGCATGCTCTTCACATTCCTCGTCTGGCACCCTGTGGCCTCACACCCCAGCCCCCAGCTCAGGGCTCCTAGGCTTCCCCAGAGCCTGGGATGTGAATTTAGCCCCTGGATGACTTGGCGATTAATCTTCACCAACCTGCCACAAAGAGCTACACCTGAGCTCTCTCTCCCTTACCGGAAACTCTGGGCAAGTGGAATTTCTGGGCTGAGGATATCCACACTCACCAAAGATTGACAAATTGTAATTACCAGAGAGGAAAGCTGGCTTGCCCAGAGGGAGCTAAAAATCCCTCACTCCTGGGAGCCTCTGACCTGCTGCCTTTGCAAGCCAAGGAAATGCCTCTGGTGTAGCCAGCGTCCCCTACCCAGAAGAAAGGGCACTTTTCCCCTCTCCCCACTGGGCTACAGTGGGTGCAAAACTCCTTCAAGTCCCGGGAGACCTCGAGCGTACTTCATGAAGCAGATAATAAAGAATTATTTTTAGCTCCATTTTTAGCTCCATTTATTGGGTGCATTGCATTCCAGCTGTGCCACCTACTAGCTCCGTGGTCTTGGGCAACCACTCCGTGACTCTGTCTTCTGATCTACAAAATATCAGTACCAGTGGCATCCACCTCATAATTTTACCAGGATTAAGTTAGATAACGTACGTAACAACATTTGGGGCATGATTAAGCATCTAGTAAAGCACTTAACAACTCTTGGTTGATATTATTACTATTATTCTGTGCTAGGCCCTTTTCACACATTATCACATTTAATCCTCCACTCAACCTTATGAAGAAGGGATTATTGTGCTCTTCATTTCACAGATAGGGAAACTGAGGCTCAGAGTAGTTAAGTGACTTGCCCAATAATACACAGCTAGTAAATGAGTGGAACTGGGGCACAAACCCAGGTCTATTTGATGCCAGAGTTCAGCTTCTTAGTCACTTTACTGTACTGCACAAGGTTATATTAGTAGCTATTAAATGAGAGAAGCAGGATTAGAATCCAAGTCAGCTCTCATATCCTCACCAGAGTGCTAGCTGGAGACGTAAGGAAGTCTGACCTAAAGAGCTTCTCTGCAGAACCTTCTTGCCCAGACATTTCTGCCTTGGTGTCCCCTCCCTGACCTCTGCCTCACTCAGGACCCTGATCACATTCTGTTTTCTGCTGTAATTTCCTTCAGGGCTAACAGTGAATCTTCTGCTGCCTTAGTTTTTTTCTTTCTTTTTATTTTTAATCTCAGTTTGGTACAAAAAGAAGGATGCAAGCTTTGGAGCCAGACAATAATGCTTTGAATACCAATGCTGCTTACTCACTGAATGGGTGTGGCCATGTTTCAGATCCTCTCTGAACCTCAGTTTCCTCATTTGAAATATGGGAATAATATCCTACCTTGCACTCTGGTAAAGATTTGAGTAACTGCACATGGATTACCTAGCACAGTGTCTGACACATAGTGGGTGCTCTGAAGGGTGCTTTACCATCATCATCATCTCCCATGGCACCTAGCTCAGTGCTAGGTCATTGTTTGTTTGATTTAATTAACTTTTTTATTTGCCCACAGCACCTCGCATGGTGCCTTACATAGAGTAGATGCTCCTGTATATGGTTGTTGAGTTAAAAACTGGAGAGAACTAGAGGGGAGCACCATGCACGATCAAAACTGCATGATCACAGTTGAGAGATCTCCTTAGATCCTCTAAATAGATCTCTGAACCTCCCATAGCCTTGGTCTCCCCACAGGTCAAGCTCAGTGAAAGCTTCTCCTAGAGGGCTCACAGAAATGGGAATTTGCAACATCAAAGCCTTCTAATGTAATCAGATGGATAATGAAAAGGTTCTTCTTCCCCAAGCCTTGAGTGAGTCAGAGTTCTGTGCTTGGCTTTGCCCCAAGGTGTACCGAGAAAATGAAATATCATTTGTATACTCATGACACCTAAACAAATGGTCAATTCCATGGGTCAAATATCAGCCAGAGGGGTTAAGAGGCATATCCAGTGAAGGCAGGGAAAGAGTGCCAGGGAAGGACCGTTAGTTAAGTTTGCTTAGTGGGATCCTGTTACATGGCTGCTATTAAAGCTAATACCTGTTTGCCTTATGGTGGGATGTTTGCTTTTGCGTTCATGGAAGACGCCAGTAAATGACAACATATTGGAAAGCTACAGGGATTTTGAACCTCTCCATTTGGCTCAATAATCTCTTCCACATCCTGACACCTGAATCAAGTCATCAGTGGCTATCATGTGTCGCTTTCCTCTGGGGCACTGCTCTATGGGTGGCGGAAATGGAGTTTGATAACCAGCTCTGCACCAGACTAGTTATGGGAGTTTAGCAATTCTCTCAGCCTCCTGAACCTCCTCCAAAATGGAAAGGCAAGGGTTCTGATAGCTCTTGAAGAGCCAAATCACAATAAACCTGTGAATTTCTTATTTTAAATCTTCAAATACAACTTAAGCCAGTTTAATTGAAATAGAAAAACATCTGCTTTCAGGGCTGTCTCTACCACAGATTTCTTAATCTCAGAGAACCCTTGAAATTGTGTATTTTGTGCATTTGGGAATCTGTGCATTTTGGTGAGAGAAGATTAAAATCTTAGATTTAAACTTTAGATAAGTGAATGATCACCACCTCTGCACACCACCCCCAAAAAAAGATACATGAAAAATTAAAAGGTGTTAAGAACCTACCTCTAGGCAGCCGAGCTTAAATATGAATCACCCTGGGTGACTTCCTCATTGCCCACCCTTGAATATCAGGTTTAGTGATTATCAGGAGCAGGAAGTAGGAAGCCCCAGATGCAGGCTTCGGGATGGGAGTTACAGAAGGCATCAGGCTTTACTTTTCAATCTCCAGCGTCACTACCCATTACGCTGCCACATGTCTACCAGCCATTTGACCTTAGGAATGTGCTAACTCTCTCTGAACCATGGTTTTCTCATCTGTCAGTGGAGAATGGTTATGCCTCTCTCAAAAGTTTGTTGTGAAGAACAAAAAGAAATTGAGAAATGCTTGGCTATCAGTGAGTTCCCTCCTGGCACTAATAGCTTGGGTCCCAACATTTACTACTTGGAAGGCAGCTTCATCTATACTAATAAATCTACCTCCTACTTCAAATGTAAATTGGCACAGTCACTGTGGAAAACAGAATTACTGTAATTAAAAATAGAATTACAGTATGATCTAGCAATCCTATTTTGGGGATATATACCCAAAGCAAATTAAAATAGGATCTCAAAGAGATATCTGTACCCCCATATTCATTGTAGAATTATTCACAATAGCCAAGATATCAAAACTAAGTATCCATCAAGTGATGGATGGATAAAGAAGATGTGGTATGCATACAATGGAATACTATTCAGCCAAGAAAAAGAAGGAAATCCTGCCATTTGCAACAACATGGATGAAACTTGAGGGCATTATGCTAAGTGAAATAAGTTAAAGAGAGAAAGACAAATACTACATGATAGCACTTATATGGCGAAGCTAAAAAAGCCAAACTCATAGAAACAGAGAGTTGAGTGGTAGTTACCAGGAGTTAGGGGATGGTGGGGGGTGGAATAGGAAGATGTTGGTCAAAGAGTACAAACTTCCAGTTACAAGATGACTAAGTTCTGGGTATCTAATGTACAGCATGGTGACTATAGTTAGTAATAGTGTATTATATAGTTGCAAGGTGCTAAGAGAGGAGATCTTAAAAGTTCTCACCACATAAATGCTATTTATGTGACATGGTGGAGGTGTTAGCTAATACTATGATGGTGATCATTTTGCAAAATATAAGTGTATCAAATCAATACATTGTATATCTTAGATTTACACTATGTTATATGTCAATTATATCTCAATAAATCTGGGAGAAAAACCCACACCCTATCTTGCTTCCATGGGAAAAGTGTGACACACTAGCTAATTGTTCAACTTCAGATAGCCCCACAGTTGGGTTCAATTCCCAGCTCTTCCCCATCCACAAAATAGAAATGATATAGTCCTTTCACAGGGTCATGGGAAAATGCCAAAAATACTTAGCACACTATCTGGGATGTAAGAAATGTTGGATGAATGTTAACTAACATAAAGTTCTCCCTCAACATACATTTGTCCACACGTCCCTCCATATGTTCTCTCCTAAGTACCATTCACCAACCTTTGGGAATGTATCCCTGTGACTGAATGTCCAAAATGAATGGCAGGCAAAAAGGGGAAAAAAAACAACCAATAATCCAGATTCCCCAAGTCCCTTCCCCAGTTGCCTGGAGGTCTCTTATCCCACCTCCACCATCTTCCCTCCCAGGAAGCCCACTAGCTTGTTCGTCATTTCTTTCGAGTCTTGACTCAAACATCATTTCAGTGACATCCCAAATACCCATTTTAAACTTCAAATACCCCCCTCCTACACGCGCGCGCGCGCACGCACACACACACACACACACACACACACACACACACACACACACACACACACACCATTCTGTTTCTCCCTCCTTGCTTCGTTTTCTGTCGGCATGGAACACACCTCATAATCTGCTTACTTGTTTATGGCCCGTCTCCTCCCACTGAAATGTAGTAAGCTCTAGAAGGCACGGGTCTTTGTCTACTTGGTTTGGTTCAACTGCTGTGTCCACAGCACCTACAACAGAACCCAACACAGGCAGTGGGGTAATCCCTTAAAATTCTGTGGAATAACTGGAGGAGTGAGTGTCCGGGTGAGTGAATGAATGAATGAAGAGAAACCCAGAGCGTTTTCACTGGGATGTTAAGGGTGGGAGTTGGTCTCAGATCTGACTCAATCCCTCTCACCTGCCTTGGTGCCGCACACGGTGCATATGTCTCTAACTCCGGAGGCTGACTGACTCCAGACGCCCGCCATTAGAGTTAACCACCCCCAACACCCCCACTTTTGAAACTGAAGAGTGCAATGGGAGGGAAAAGAATCCCAGCGGGCCCCCTGGGGGTGAAGGACAGGGGATCCCCTCGCTCGGCGGCTTTCCCCTCCCCTCCCCCACAAGGCTCACCAGCGGCGGGTGGGGCGCGGGCGCTGACCGGAGAGCCGCGGCGTCGGGGCTGCGGGCGCTTGGCTGGACCCGCATTGCCCCCTAGTGCCGCGCGGAGTCAGGGCGCCGGGCTCCCCCGCCTGATGTCACCGCCGTGCAGTCAGCCCAGCGGCGGCTCACTGAAAGCAGACCCTCCCCGGCGCTGGCTGGGCTGAGGTGCGGCTGTGCGCAGACCCGCGGCGGGCCGGGCCGAGCCGGGCGCCCCCTGGCCCGCGCCCCCGCTCCCCGCCGCTCCCCCGGGCCCGGCCCGGCGCGCCTGACGTGGACCATTAAACTTGGAGCTGCCGCCTCGTCCGCTCTCTCCTCCTCCCTCTGACCGGCGGGCGGGCGGGCGGCTCGGTGCAGGCAGGAGACGTGCTGCCGGGCTGGGCTGCCTGGCGGAGATGACTTCTCGCCAGGAGGGCGCCGCTGGGAAGAAGACCGCGGGGGAGGCAAAGTTTCGGGGCAGCTGAGGAGCCTTCGCCGCAGCCCTTCCGAGCCCTGTCAACCCCCTGGCTATGGAGGGCGGACTCTAAAATGAATCCCGATCTGGACCCCGGCCACAACACATCAACACCTGCCCACTGGGGAGAGTTGAAAAATGCCAACTTCACTGGCCCCGACCAGACCTCGAGCAACTCCACACCGCCCCAGCTGGACATCACCAGGGCCATCTCCGTGGGCCTGGTGCTGGGCGCCTTCATCCTCTTCGCCATCGTGGGCAACATCCTGGTCATCTTGTCTGTGGCCTGCAACCGCCACCTGCGGACTCCCACCAACTACTTCATCGTCAACCTGGCCATCGCCGACCTGCTGCTGAGCTTCACGGTGCTGCCCTTCTCGGCCGCGCTGGAGGTGCTCGGCTACTGGGTGCTGGGGCGCATCTTCTGTGACATCTGGGCCGCCGTGGACGTCCTGTGCTGCACGGCCTCCATTCTGAGCCTGTGCGCCATCTCCATCGATCGCTACATCGGGGTGCGCTACTCTCTGCAGTACCCCACGCTGGTCACCCGGAGGAAGGCCATCTTGGCGCTCCTCAGCGTCTGGGTCTTATCCACCGTCATCTCCATCGGGCCTCTCCTTGGGTGGAAGGAGCCAGCGCCCAACGATGACAAGGAATGTGGGGTCACCGAAGAACCCTTCTACGCCCTCTTCTCCTCCCTGGGCTCCTTCTACATCCCCCTGGCTGTCATTCTGGTCATGTACTGCCGCGTCTACATCGTGGCCAAGAGGACCACCAAGAACCTGGAGGCTGGAGTCATGAAGGAGATGTCCAACTCCAAAGAGCTGACCCTGAGGATCCACTCCAAGAACTTTCATGAGGACACCCTCAGCAGTACCAAGGCCAAGGGCCACAACCCCCGGAGTTCCATAGCTGTCAAACTTTTTAAGTTCTCCAGGGAAAAGAAAGCAGCCAAGACCTTGGGCATTGTGGTTGGGATGTTCATCCTGTGTTGGCTGCCCTTCTTCATTGCTCTGCCACTTGGTAAGTGGGGGACTGGTGGAGGGCCACTGGGCATTCCTGGATCTTGGGTTTACTGATGAGTTTGCTGTAAAGTTTTTTGTGGGTTTTGTTTTTTATGCAGTCTGTGTGTGTTTGGAGATTGGAGAATGCTGTTTGTTCTGCAAAGCCTTTGCAGATTTGGGTAACTGGCTAAGAACCAGCTCAGGTGTTAGTAGAATAATACACTAAGGTACTAGTCACTCAAAATAGAACCACAGAAGGAAAATCTGGTATGTGGAATGACTCATTCAATGGCCTCAGTTTAATAATTAAAAAGGACACTGTGCTTGAGCATCACACCAGTGTTGTCTCCGTAGTAATGATGTGCCAGCTAAGGCAGCGTCACTAATGCAGCATACAAAATAGTTTGTAGTTACCGCAGACACGGCATTTGGGGAGCAGGGAGCAGCTTGTACACAGAAAGGCAGTTTTCATTCAGCATTTCCAGGGCTCTTGCAGAGACCCACACTCCTCAAGAGCTTTGCAGAGGCTGCGTTCTCCCCCTCGTCCCTTCACCACTTGCTGTCACCTCAATGCACTGCCTTCATTATGAGTTAATAAGAGCATTTTACAGCCACACAGCCCCAGCCAGCCTTCAAGTCATCCGAAGCTTGAGATTTGAAAGAGAATGAAAATGACCAGAGGGTCACATGTTCTCGGTTTTCACCCAAAAATGTTCCTAACTCTGGTGATTCATGGACTATCCAGAATTGAATTATAGTTGTCCCTCACCACCAGCTGCCAGACAATAAATCTTGCTCGGATGAAATTGAGTCCCCTTCCTCTGCTTTAAAAATATGTCTATTTTCTTCTGTTTGGTGGTCCTACTGGGTTGCTCAAAAGGCTTGCTTTTTCTGAGGAAGAAACTGAGGTCCAGTTAGGAGGTAAACCCAGAGGAGAGCACGGTGATATGCTGTTCACATGTCTTGGGAAATGCTGGTCCCTCCTCTGAGGTACTGATCTGCTTTGGTTTCTTCTCCATCCTTGGGGGACACTCCAGAAAATGAATGGAGGGAGGTGATCATGGCACAGTAGTCATGTGCCATGACATCAGAAGAGGTAACGGCTGTTACATGCAGGACCACAAACACCTGCAATCACGCCAGGGGTCAGTTACAATTAAACATAACCTAAGCCCTCAAGTGACTAAAATTCTGAAGATACGCTGCTTTCAAGAGAAAGAGATGAATGGAAAGAAAACAAATTGCTATCAGGAGTTTCCTAGTAAAAAAAATAAAGAAAAAAAGCTGTTTAAACTACTTTCTAAGTTATCATTTCTAAGGCAGCTTTCAAGAATATGAAATGCCTTTCAGAAATATTTTCTGTGTGTCAAGTGGAAAAGGTTTGAAGCAATACCCCCACCCCCTACCCCAGGAGTGATCACATCTCACTGCAGAGCAGCCCAGGGTCTTGGGGTCCTTCTGCAAGCTTGTTGGGTTAAAGTGGATGACAGTTCACACTGCACTGGGCCGTACAGAGATCATAGTTGCATGTGGAAGTCATCTGGCCACTTATTAGCTATGTGACCTTGAGCAAATGACTCCTCCTCTGTGAGCCTAAGTTTCTTCATCTGCACAATAGGGCTAATTACTATTCGGTTTATGGGGTTTGAAGTGATGCATGAAAAGAACATAATACAGCATCAATGAACAGTAAATATTCAATGAAAGTTAGCTCAATATACAAATCAAACCCATCACCCCTCAGGTATAACTGGGTTTTTTCCTCTACTGATTTGCTAATCCCACACCTACTACTAAAGGCTCAGAAGAGAACTGGGTCCTTCTCTTTTCTTCCTTTTGCCCCTGCCCCCAACCCAGCAGAGGCTGTGCCCAGAGCATCCTCAGGAAGGAGAAGGCCCAAAAGGATGCAGGAAATGGATCAAAGTTGCAGGCTTTCATTTTAGGGGGCAAAAGAACCAGCTCCAAATAGGTGAAGAGACTGCCAGCATGTTGAAATGGAAAGACTCTGAGGGTCAGCAGCAGTAGAGTCCCCATGTGAGCTTTGCCATCAGTTAGCTCTGTGACCCTAGGCTTGTTGCTTTACCTCTCTGGACTTCAGATCTCACTTCTATAGAATGAGAGGCTTGGACCACGTCAAGGGCTCTCAAACTTTAATAAGGATCAGAATCATCTGCAGAACTTGAGAGCTTCAGCTTCTTAGGCCTAACCCTCAGTAAATCAGATGGATCCCAGGAATCCTCATGTTTAACCAGCCCACCAGGTGATTCTGAAGAGGTGGTCCACAGGCCAGGCTTTGGGAATCACTGCCATAGGATCTCTCAACTCCCTTCAGGCTCCAGCCCCCTGGACACCAAGGTTTCAAACGTTGCAAAGCTTAGCCCTCCCGCAGACACATGGTGGCACAGGATGAGGTGGCCTCTCTCGAGGTCCTGCTCTTCAGGCTCATCCTCAGCTTCTCCTCACTCACACTATCCCCACTCTCCCCCCTTTCTGAACTTGTCTTTCTGAGCCCTTATCCCCCTAACCTCCCAGTTCCTCAACTTCCATGCCACAGAAAGTGAGATATTCTCACCACCCTGATGCTATCAGAGCTTGGTTCTCCTCCCCTTGCCACAGGAACGTCCTGCCCATCCATGCCATTGTCTCCCAGTATCCCCCAGTGTGCCATCCCTAAGCTGACTCCACGTGCATCCTTCTTCCCTGAAAACCCAAAAGTCTCGACAGGTGAGGAATATGAACTCTAGGCCTTGGGCTTGGGATGGACTCTGAAAGGTACTCCAGCTTCAAATAGAGAAGGTGCTTCATTAAACATGTTGTCAATAATTTAGGAAGAGCATCCAAACAAACAGATCGGTTTCTACTTCCTCTGAGTTCAAATAACACCCGAATAAAAGTAAGATGATGTAAAACAATGAATCTTCCAACCTGAGAAAGGTTCCAAATCCTAAATTTTCGATGAAAGCCTTCTCACTCTTAAGGAGAGAGAGCAGATCTGCGGGAAGATAGTGATTGGCAAACAGAAAGGTGCAGGTAGGAGTAACTTCCAATTGGCAATAGACTTCCAGATGCCTGAATGCCACAAGATTTTCATAGCTGTGTTTGTCTTCTCCATGGGAGAAAAGGGCTGGGATTTCTCCTGGGAAGGAGGGAAAATAACCATACCCCCTACAGGGTCTTGGTCAGGATCCCCATTTGTTTTCCTTCCTCCTTTATTTTTATTTTTGGGAGCAGGGTTGGGCTGCCTGCAGAGCTGGGCCTCTCACCTGCTGTGGAGCAGCCCCCACCACCACCCCACCTGTAGCACCACCCTATGCCCTCTCCACCTTTTCCCTGATGCCTCAGACCAAGATGGGCCAGGGACCAGCTCTCACTTACTCGGGAGCAGGGATGGATTCCACCAAACAAGGACCTCTTTATTCAATCCCTGGAATCAGGCCATCAGGGGATAGGAAGTACTTGACATACAATAAGCAGCATTTCTATTTGATGGGCCAGGCACAAGATGTCCAAGGAATCTTGAGCTGCTGGGCATTACAGTGAAAGCCAACTCCCACCCACCTGGAGAAGGCCTGCTCGGGGTCTGGAGAAGTGGCCAGACCATTGAGGGATGGGCATTGGTTGGAGGCACAGAGGGTAGGGGGGCAGGTACAGGAAGTGCTGCGCAGCCAACTGGTAGCTGGGCTTGGTGTGTTGTTTAGAAAACACTGGAAATTTGTCTAGTTCCAAATCTTTCTTCCATCTTTTAAAATGCTGAAAGGCACCAGGAAGCCATTATTGGACTAACTGCTTTCCCCTCCAGATAAATGAAGGTCAATTTCAAAGAAACAGTTGTGTTCTCTCTAGTACTGGAACCAAATAGGAATCCCTCTCTCCTCTGAGCTCTCTAGTCCTCTCATTCATACTGGGGCTGATGAATTCCCATCTCCCACAAGAACACAAGGGGGGGTGAGGGTCTCAGAAATGACTCAGGACACAACAAGCTCCACAAACACACACACCAATACTTCAGCTCTGCATTTCGAAACACAAGAATTTGCATTGCTCACCGAAAAGCAATTGGTTTGAGTGAGGGGGAGATTTTTACACACAGGGAACCCTTCCTGGAAAAGGGAAGTCCTTCCAAAAGAAAATACATTTGACTATTTATGAATCATTAATAGGCTTCCTAAAGCACCTACTGTGTACTGGGTACTTAACTAATTATTGAGTTGGGCTCAAACTAAACATGGACCCTGCCTGCAGGAGGCTTAGAGACTCATGAAATCATTTTATTATGGAGCACATACTATGAGCCAGACATTCTGCTAGGCTGTCTAAGACATTATCTCATGAATCCTCACAGCTACACTCACAGGAGAGAGTAATTGCTCCCTCTCTACAGATGAATATAATGAAGCTCAGAGAGGTTAGTCTTTTTGTCCAAGGTCACACAGCATGTAAATGTTAGCACCAAGAGCTGAATCCAGGTCTGTCAGAACAGGCACATGCCTGTTCCACTACATTCAGGAAATGCCTAGCCCTTTTTGCTCTCTGCTCTCCCATCCTGCTCTCATAGCAAATATTCTCCAGAGCCACCTTGTCAAAAGCTGGCTATTGTACTTCTGTAAAAAAACCCTGCCTTTCTTCCAATCTTCATTCACCCCTGAAATAAGATATCAGGGAAGGTCATCCACATTCTAGCTCAGGGATGGATTCTCTCTACACCTCCTGTTCTTTGTAAGATATGGGTCCCTCAAGGTTGGGCCTTTCATCGCCACAGCCAGAAGGAGAAGTTGGGAGCTTGGCCTTCATCTGGGGATCTAGCTCTACATCTTTAATCACTCATTCATTCATTCATTTATTTGTTCGTTCATTCACTGAATAAGTATGTATTTATTGGATGCCTACTATGTCCAGGCATTGCCTGGAGATATAGTGGTGAGCAAAGCAACTATGTTCCATGTTCTTACAGGATTCAGATCTAGCACAAGTTGTTTGAGAAACACATGCACACAAATAAACATGAATGCAAATTGTGATAAGCAACTGGAAGAGAAGAGGTGAGACACTGTTAGAAGTTTGTAACAAGAATCAGTATACCGCAGAGCACCCAGAGTGACATTTAGGCAGAACCTAGAACAGTTTGGAGGAGCTAATTCAGTGGAGGGGGCAGGTAGAAGAAGAGGGGCAGGCAGAAGTAAGGGCACACCTGAAAGTCCTGAGGAAGGAGCCAGTGGGGAACTAACAAGCCTGTAGGATAGAGAGGAGGTAAATGCAAGTTAAGGCCAGACATCTGTGTGGAAGCAAGGCCATGCAGGGACTCGGAGGCCACATTAAGGACTTCAGTTTCAAGGGCCACTGCTACAGGGTTTGAAGCGGGGAAGAGATACAATGGGCATTACGCCTTTAAAAGACTATTCAGGCTACCATACGGAGCACAGACCAGAGACAGGGCAGTCAAGAGTTCAGTGAGAGCTGCTGGTAATTTAGACCAGGCTGGTGGCAGTGGAGGTAGAGAGAAGTGGACAGATTCAAGGAATTGGGGATGGGTTGGTTGTAATGTAGGAGGGTTAGTAAGAGCAAGAAATGTCTCTGGAATAACCCTGAACTTTCTAGGGGATGCAGGTACCACTTTTGAGATGCCAAGAGGATCACTCCCAGGATCTTCCTCAGACCTATTCTTCAGGGCCCATGCTGGGAATGATCTACCATTGCGTAGACCAAATGTCCCAACCCGAAAGCCAGGACCATGGCCAACAGCTAACGTAGCTGCTCATCAGAAACATCCAGCAGAGGGAATGTTTGCAAAAGCATAGATTCTTGGGCTCCACTGTAGACCTGTTATATCAGGATCTCTCATGATAAGGCAGAGAATCTCTCAATTTGTAACAAGTTCCCCAGGTGATCCTTATGCAGCCAAATAGCACCCATCCTCCCCATGCCCAGGAACTCCTGGAATGAACACCCTGAGTAGATAACTTGGTTGACTTCCCCTCGTACAGCCACAAGCATCCTCAATCCTGCCCAGTCCCTCGGGCCTGTGCACCTGGAAGAAGACAGATGCTGGCAGGAGGGAAGGTGAATTCCTTAAACTAGAAAACCTCCTGGAGAAGGAGGGGAATGAGCACTGCAGAAGCAGCTCTTCAGTGTACCAAGTGCACTGCTCAACACTGAATGCTCTGTATTGCTCCTAATTCTCACAAACCCCTCTGCAGAGCAAGCACTGTTATCCCTGGGTTTATAGGCGAGGGAACTACAGTTCAGAGAGTTTTGGTAACTTGCCCAAGGTCACACAGCTAGTAAATGGTAGAGTCTGGTAGACTCCACATTTGGCACTCAATAAACATTTGTTATGTTATTACAGTTGTTACTACAGGGCTTCCCGAACACCTGTCTGCAGTCTGGTGCCCAAGGGTGATAAGATTTTTACTGGCTCATGATAAAATGAGGAAAAAATTAGGAAAATTGTATTTCCTATTTCCTAATTAGGAAAACATTTTTCTAAATGTATTCAGTATAAATGAATGTCCTTTTATTCTAAAAACTATGTCCTTTCTATTCGGCAACACTGAAATAGCATTACTTTGATGAAACGATGGTAATAAGTGGTGGTGATGGTCAGTGTGTGTGTGTGTGTGTGTGTGTGTGTGTGTGTGTTTAATATCCTACTTGGCAAAATGAAGTTGGCAACCCTACATCTGTCCCCACCAGAATTTTTTTTGAAATTTACCATGAGTCTCCTAAAGCTTTGGAATTGTGGGAGTCATCATAGTAGTTAGACACAATAAATATTTGTGGGAGGAAGCAGGAATGAAGGGAGGGGTGCAAAAGAATGGATAAATGGGTTAGCCTCAGCTTTGCTGTGAGATTTGGAGAACTAGGGCCGAGGGGCCGGGAGGGGAAAGGATGATGTGAAGGGCCATGCTTGTCAGGGATGACAGGATGGAGGCCATTTGTGGAAGCACCCAGTCCTGCCGGGGCCAGACAGGCCACCGAACTGCCAGTAGGTGCATGTGTTGATGCAGTGCCATCACAGACGGGCCATTAAGATCTGTAATGCAGGAGATGGCTTTACCTGAGTGTGGCTCATAAAAATAACTGATGTCCTCTGGGTTACACCGGGAAATTGCTTTCTCCCATATCTGCAGGATGTTTCTGCAGTCACTGTCCTCCCTGACCACAACTGATAATAATAATACTAATAGCTCCCATTCATTAGGTCTTGCCATGTGCCAAGCTCACTGTGCTACACCGGACTGGGGGTGCTTTCTATGGGTTCTCTCACTGACTCTTTTCCAAAGCCTTACCAAGTAGGCACTGTTAATTGCCACCATTTTACAGATGAGGAAACTGAAGCTCAGAGAGATTAGGTGATTTGCCTCAGGCCACCCAGCTGATTAGTGCCAGAACCTGGATTCACAGCTAGGCAATCAGACAGTGCTAAAGGGTTCATCAGTGAGGGCACCCTAGGTGTGATTTATGGATGTTCTGACCCTGATTTATGGAAGCACAAATAGGACCTGGGGAAACCAGAGTCTATTCTTTTTTTTTTTTTAATTTCAGTGATGTTTATTTCCTTTGAAATTTAATGAATAGTGGAATGACATATATAAGGAAAAGACACATAATATGAAGGTTTTATGAAGTGGCAAAATACAATAGAAATTTCTATTTTAGTTTTTTTTTTGAGAGGGCATCTCTCATATTTATTGATCAAATGGTTGTTAACAACAATAAAATTCTGTATAGGGGACTCAATGCACAATCATTAATCAACCCCAAACCTAATTCTCAACAGTCTCCAATCTTCTGAAGCATAACGAACAAGTTCTTACATAGTGAACAAATTCTTACATAGTGAATAAGTTCTTACATGGTGAACAGTACAAGGGCAGTCATCACAGAAACTTTCGGTTTTGATCACGCATTATGAACTATAAACAATCAGGTCAAATATGAATATTTGTTTGATTTTTATACTTGATTTATATGTGAATCCCACATTTCTCCATTATTTTTTTTTTAATAAAATGCTGAAGTGGTAGGTAGATGCAAGATAAAGGTAGAAAACATAGTTTAGTGCTGTAAGAGGGCAAATGTAGATGATCAGGTGTGTGCCTGTAGACTAAGTATTAATCTGAGCTAGACAAGGGCAACAAAACATCCACGGATGCAGAAGATTTCTCTCAAAACAGTGGGGGTAAGGTTCTAAGCCTCACCACTGTTGATCCCCAATTTCTCACCTGATGGCCCCCCTGAGACTGTGCCTGTCTTAGGTTGTTCCTCCCTTGAGGAATCTTACCCGTCTCTGACTAACCAGTTATCTTACGGGGCCATACAGGGAACAGAGTCTATTCTGATGAGGCACAGAAAGGCAAATGGATGGATGCCTATGATTCAGCAACCAAGAGGAGCCCTATCCTGGTGAGCACATGAAGAATATAAAAATAATTGGGTCTTTTCCCCAGCAAGATAAGTCAAAATTTCTCTTTTATTGTAGAATCTTTAGACTTTCCTCAGTCTCACAACTCATCATTGGTAATGTTATATATGTTTTTAAGATATTTATCAAATTAGGAAAACAAAATTCAGAAGACGTATTTGCAGTTTAGCTTCTGACTGCATGCATTTCAGACCTCGGTTCACCTTCACCACCCACACATATGTGGTCCTAGCACCACAGGACTCTCCCCTGTCACAGACCAGCCTCTGGTTCCACCTTTTGATATCACAAGGGCAGGTGAATCAGCATCATGGATAAGAGAGTATTTCTGTTTTTCTACCGCACAGTAACTCTGACCAGTGATAACCTAGTTATCCAGAAAGAAAAGACTGCAAAGCATACATGTATATTCAGAAGAACCCAGATGAAATACATTTTGACTCAGCTCTTAGCTAGTTCCCAAAAATGGCCATAACCCCTATACTAACACCCAAATGAAGGGAAATAGAAGCCTGAGTAGAACTAGACAGTGGTCCAACCAATGGTAGTTAATGGATCTTACTTTTGAAAACTTCATAAAATAATCACACAGCCACGAGGAAACATTGCCTGGGTTCCTCCCTGAGGACCCTGAGGCTAAGTAGGTGCACCTGGTCCACCCCCAAACACCGCAGGACGGCTCTCTCTAGCAACCTTGTGGCTGAAGAACTTACCTCTTTCCTCTACAAACTGTGAACTTCTGTAATCACTGACCCCCACTTTCCTCTCTGCCTAACACAGGCATTCACAAAAGGTAAATGAATGAGTGACTGAGCAGCACTCTGAGTTCAGCAGAATTAGGAACATACTCTAACCCAAAGAGAATTCTTTGCTGTTTCCCAAATATACCTTGCATTCTCCTTCCTCCTGTCTGTTTGCTCACACTGTTCCCTCAGCCTGGAATGCCATTCCCTGCACCCTCTGAATATCCAAATCCCTCTCATCTGTAAACCCCCAGTTCTGTAGGCATCACTGTCGTGAAATCTTTCCTGGTTCCCACCACTTTCCTGGCAGTGAGCACGCCCTTTAGACCTTGTTTATGTCGCTTATCACCTGTGTGCATGAGGACCAGTGCTGATAGGCACAGCTTAGTAGCACTACCAAGCTGCGAACCTCCGCAGGGCAGGATTCAGCTTGGATTCATCTTGTCCTCCATGCCCAGAGACAATATATTTAAGAGACTCAGTGAAAAAAGCAATTGCAGCTATGATTCATATGGTGCACGCCAGACTTCATCTACCATTTGAACCTCCTGACAGTCCTTCAGATGGGAATTAATGTTTTTCCCATTTTATGAGAAAATGGGCTTAGAGGCATTAAGTGATTTGTCCCATTCTTTGAAACTAACACAAACACATTGAGAGGAGACTGTTGTGCTCTTTCAAACCAAGACGTCAGCATGGACCTGGTCATGAGGCTAATGAAGAAAGATGGGTAAGTGAAGAGTGAAGGCCAGAGTGAACACAGGGTAGGAGCTTGATAATTGGATGGTATCTTCATTCTTTATTAAAACGTTGCCATTCCGCCCACCTCTGAGGGAGACCTGTCCGTTGCCAGTGAAACTCCATTTTCTGTCACCTTACCTGCCCTTGTCACCTCCCTCTCATCTCTGTGAAGGGGATGTGGTCAGGGTTGTCCCCAGACAGAAGCAGGAGAGGAGGAAACAATTCTGGTGACTTTACAGCAGGGCCAGATTAAGATGCTTAGAGCCCAAGGTAATGAGAAGTGAATGCTGTCCCCATTTCCAAATGTAATTTTAAATTAAAATACATACACACACACAGGACCCTATAATAAAAGGCCAGCAACATTCTGATTTATTGCATGAAGTCTACTTTGTTTCTTTAATATCAAATTATTTCCCCACAAACTGGAGGTTCCCAAGCTCTGCTAACACACTGGGTCTGCTTGTTGGATAATATAGGCAGCTCCATAAAGGGGTGACCATTCCAGAACCCCATTTATGTCTGTTACCAAAGCATGATGATGATGATGATGATTTTTATTATAACCCCTTCTCAAAAGTGCCTCAATTTGATCAATGAAAGTACCTTCCTATTTTAAACCCCAGAGTAAGAGTGTTCAAAATGGAACATCCTGCAGTGCCTCAGTTTCACCAAGGAGCCTGGATCAAGGAGGAGAGAGAATCTGGCTCCCACATCCTCACTAGTCCAGAGAAATCATGAGAATCAAGTGAACAGCAATTTAACGAGGAAAGATGTAACTTCACATGTGTACTTTTTTGTAGGAAACAGGAATTACTGTAAATGTTGGTTTGAAATTTTTAAATCTTCATTCAGTTAACTCACTCTGGTTACACAAGTGAGTGATGGAGCTGGGATCTGAATCCAGGGCTGGCTGACCCTGAATACTTAGCCAATGAGTGAGTACATGAAGGAAGGATCCACTTCAGCACAAGACAAATGGTGTGATCTAAGTAATGGTGTCTCCAGAATGCAGAGGAAACAGAAGGGTGAGCTGAAGTAAGATTTGGGAAAGGAAAAGGAAAAGGAACAGTCTTAAGGACTTTTAAGGCTTGAATATCTGCAGGAGGAGGGGCATGTTCCCCCCACCCATCACTGCCACCTGGCACAACTGTGTGATTCAGCCCAAGGTGCCGTCCTCACTGGCAGACTTGTGTTCTTAGGACTTGTCAACAGCACACTCATTACCACACCCACCGGCAGCCTCCTTTGGACACTCAAGTTCCCCTCTCTGGGGTGAGCACCCAAATTGTGCCCTAAAAGTTGCACCAATGAACAGTTCAGGCTGACATGTCCAGAAACAGTATGTTCTGGCACACACAAAGGGCCCTTCCTTGCAGAGCCCCTTTTAACTTTTTCCAGGGGTAACTGCTCACAACATCTTGCTCCCCGAAGCTGGGATGTATTTGGGGCTTGGCTTCGATCCTTTTTTGAAATTCTTCTTTAAGACAGAGTTTCCTGCCAGGTTAATGTGCATTGCTCACAGGCTGAGTTCAGCGTCCTGGCCGTGCCCCAGAAGGAGGTTAAAATGGGACCAAGGGCAAGGCAGGCTGTCATTTGCAATCATGGGCCCCAGGGCTCACACCACCAGCAAGGCCGGGCAGAGATCCAGGGAGGCAGCTGGTGGGGGGCGGAGGAGGTTCCATCAACTAGAACAACGAAAAAAAAATTCCATCTCCAATTTATATATTCAGGCCATAAATTGCCCCCTGGCATCAAAAGAAAGTGGTAAGGCCCCTCTCCCTGCTTCCAGGTACATCGCACAGCATCCATTTGTGACTTCTTGTCTGGAGCCCTTCAGGATTCACCTCAACACGGGGATTCTTGGGTTTTTGTTTCCTGAGCCAGGCTCTTTGGCAATCTGGTGAAGCCACTTCTCACAATAGGCACATAAAATAAGAGACATAGAATTTCAAAGAAAGGCAATTATGTCAAAACAGTTACTATAGTGTTGAAAAAAATAATTATGGAGTAAAAATATGTTATTCTTTAGTAACATATTAAATAAACAAGATTTAGCAGGAAGTTAAGTAGCTACCATAATTTTGAAGTAGTGACAAGCAGAAATATTTCCAGATATCTGCAACAAATGTAATGTGATATCATAAATCTGGTTTTTATTGGTGACAAATCCTGCTAATTCTACTGTGGCTTGTTGCCAACATTCCAATAAAAGGAAATGCTAACTTTCAGCCAAAGGTCAGTTTTAAAAAAATAAAAATTTTTCCCATCCAAGTTCACAGACCCCCTAACCCCAGAACAAGGAACCTGCCTCATAGCTTTACAATAATATACTTCAGGATGTGAGGTCTTCTATACTCTTTTTTTCAAGCAATAGTTTTAGAACCACAGAGAACTTGGACTATGCCATCCTGCTTTGTAACTATTCTGCATAACTACTTGTAGCAATTTTTTAATCAGCTAGATTCTTTAAAAAAAAACAATTCATAGACTTTTAAATCAGAAAGAAAAACAAAAAGCAATGAAAAAAATTCTTCTGCCTTCAACAGGCCCCAGGTCCACCTCCCGCCTGCACCCTCAGTCTTTTTCCTCAGAAGCAAACACTGTTCCCAGATTGCATATGCTTCTAGAAACATTCTACTGATTTGTAAACATACATATGAAGATGTGTATGTATGTATATTTAAGTGTGTATGTCCATAGAATGTGTGTGTTTCCACCCTGTTTAATTTTACAAATGGTATAATTCTATAAGACTAAACAGGTAGTGAAGGTTACATTTTACATTCAACAGTATGTTTTGGACATAGTTCTATGTCAGAACGTATAGAGTTGCTGCTTTCCTTTTCATGGCTATAGAGTAATCCACTTTCTGGAGTATCTGATTTTACTTACCAATTTCCCAGTCAATTGACATTTAGGTTATTTTTGGTCTTTTACTACTACAATGTTGCAGTGGTTATTCTTTTTTTTTTAGGAGAGAAGTGAGAGGATTTTATTTAGCGATAAAATGAGAGGACAGAGCTCCTGGCTCAGGCCAGGAGGGGACAAGAGAGTCCCACAATGGATATTCTTTTATATATGTCTGTGCCCACATTTTCAGGATAAATTCCTAGAAATGGAATTACTGGGGTAAGGAATATGTGGTATTTGGGTATAACTTGCTAATGGCCAATTTTACATAAATAAGGTGTTTAAAACAGAGTAAACTATAAAATGTTAAAATAAATAGGTTAGATCTCTACTATCACTTAGGGTTGGTATGATATTTAAGTGTAAAAAATAAGTCATAGAGTAATATGTTATCAAATTTTTAAAAGCCATTAGTTCAGTCACCTGCAAGGTTAGAGCAGAGGGAGAATGTAGTGAGGAGTAGATCATTAACTTTTTTTAATATACACTTCTGTATTATTTCACATGTTACAATGACCAAAGTTTTTATCTGTGATTATGAACATAAGTTTCAGTACAGTGGTAATGGGGACTTTTATATTTTTTTATGATTTTAAAGAAAAAATATCAATGACCAAAAAAAAAAACATAGTTGTCCTTCATCATTCTTCATATAATTTCACTTGATATACATTTAATATAATTTTACTTGATATATATCCTGCTATGCTCCATAACATTTAAAAATGACTTTGTCCCCTTCCTCTGTTGGGTGTAGCCCTGCCCTCTTCCCCAGTTCAGAACCATGTTAAGTTGTTCGTTGATTTTTGTGGGTTTTCTTTTTCCAAAATGAGCAGAATTTTCTCTCTTGGTAGCAAAAATAATTCCGACACAACACCAAGATATAAAAAAGAAAAGTCACCCATGATCTTTCCTTCTATTCAGTCATGTTTAGTATTTTCCTACAAAACATTCCAGAATTTTCTGTGTGTGTTTGTACACACACATTGTATCACCTAGTGCTTTCATCACTACGCATCAAGTGTGAACTTCTTGCATTTCAATAAAACTGAATCTTTTCAATTTTTGAATTTATTTTTCATATCTTTTTAACGGTATTGCATTCCATAATGGAAAGTACTGTAATATACTTAGCTACCCCACATAATGAACCCATTTATGTAAATAGTTTAGACACACACAAGGTATCAGAGTCACAAGATCCAAGTGTAGAGTGAAAAGTGTGTCCCCCTCACTTCACTGGCCCCCAGCCGTCCAATTCCCCTCCTTGAGGCAACTGCTATCACCAATTTCTTGCATATCCTTTCAGAGATATTCTATGCATATAAAAGTATGATCATGTGTTCTTTTTTAATGGAAATAACATACAATAAACGCTATCCTCCACCTTGCTTTTTTCATTGAATAATGTGTCTTGGAGATCTTTCCACCTCAATATAACTAGAACAGCCACTATGGTGGCATAGTATTCCATTGTACTTTTTTTCGAAATGCACTTCTATAAAAGAACATTTAGGTTGTTTCAAAATTTTTGTTATTACAAACAATACTTGTAAATATTCTCATACATATATTATTATTTTCTACATTACCTGTGAGATTAAAATCCTTGAAGTAGATTATTCTGAGGAAAGTTTTTTTTTTGTATCATTAATGTACAATTACATGAGCAACATTATGGTTACTAGACTCCCCCTATTATCAAGTCCCCACCACATACCCCATTACAGTCACTCTCCATCACCATAGTAAGATGCTACAGAATCACTACTTGTCTTCTCTGTGCTGTACTGCCTTCCCTATGCCCCCCCACACACACATTATATTCTGAGGAAATATTTTAAATTTTTATAAATACTGTCAAATCATGCCGCATAGAGATTACACCAATTTGCATTTCTGTTACCGCTATCTGAGAGTACCCACACCTTCACCAACAGTGTTATCAAACCTTTTTGATCTTTGCCAACTTGACAGGTGAAATTGTGAATGAAGTTAAGCATCTTTTTGTATGTTTAAGATAATCCATCCTCTCTTGATGTACACTTGTTTTGAGTTTTCAGCTCTGACAAATATTCTTATAAACACATTTTTCCTTTAGTATCTTTTTGCACCTGCCCTTAGGATTTCCTTAGGAAAAGTCCACTTTGAATGGTTAGGTGCAAAATTCCTCAGACATATATTATCAAATTACCCTGGGAAGGGTGTAGCAATTTGCACTCCCACTAAGTGTGTTGCAGCATAGCTGAAGAAACTACTTTTTATAGTATAGCTCCTCATTGCCTGTGGCCCAAGAAATTTCAGGCATCTCCATGGCAAGTCAGCTTCCCCTCAGAGGTGGTAAGATGGCTTGAAAGCCTCAAATCCTTCTAACTAATTTGGTGTCAGCTTCCCAAGTTCAAGGCTAGCAAGCTGCCCTCTTGGAATACAACACCCTGTCCATCAGAGGAGCCAAAGTAGGCAACAGCCTTGGAATGTGTGTATTTTACACAGGATCTGAGAACAAAAAGCAGTCACCCACAGTGTGTAAACGGATTTGATCTTTCTCAAGGCTGCCAGACCCACCACAGTCCACATGAGTGGTTCAACTCTCCAGGGCTGACATCCCAATTTAAAACCATAACAAAATAAAATGCTGCCCTTCCCCCACCCCCAGGAAAACAATAAAGTTTGAGGCATTCAGAGGATGAATTAATAAGGAAGGATTCCTCTGGGCATCCAAGCTTGCCCCAGCCCACTGTGGGTGCCTATGTGAATCCAGGAAATGCAGTGGATGGTCTTTATTTAAACAAGAGCAGAGCAAATGCACCACATTTTAGTTGCAAAATTCAAACTGGCTGTGGAAGATGCCAGCCTCCTGAACGGACAACTGAACTTGAGCGCTGCTCAAGAAGCAAGGAGATGTCCTGTTGAGCAGCTTCTGCTGGGGAAGGAGGCTTTTCCAGAGGCAGTCAACAGGCCCTGGTCAGTCAGGGGCATAATTTAATCCTGCCCTTGAAATGTTGGTCTGGAAGGAGAGGCAGGGTTATTTTCAGACTGTACTAATTCTAGAGGTGCTGGAACCAGCATCTAGGACAGGGAAGGGGAGGGGTGAACTTTGACCCACTGCCACAGGGCTGGAGATCAAGGAAATGCTAAACCAGTGGCCTGGGATCAGTCAGTGACTCTCAGAACCTGACCAGGAGAGACTTTCCTGCCACCCATCTCTGTCACTGCCGTCCCACCCCCTCATCCAGTGAAGAGGGCTGGTACTTTCCTTTCTCTGGGACATTCTTGTTAGCCCTTCATGACTTCTGTTCGAGTAACAGCTTAAAGTACTAGAAAGAACAGGGTAGAAAGAACAGGGACACGGAAATCAGACAAATCCAGGCCTGAAGCCTGGCTTGGCAGCTCATCTCTCCAAGCTCTTACAGTTAATTCATCTGTAAAATAAAACTGAAATAATCTATTCATAGGATTGTAGTGAGTAATAAGTAAGAAAATCAATGAAAGGACTCAGCCATGTGCCAACCACTAGTAAATATTTCATAAACATCAGCTATTAATGCATGTGAAGTCTATATACTATCCACTTGGGAGGAGATATTTAATAAGAACCTGTTGATATCATAATTATGAGTAATTCTGTGAATGGGCTATGTCCTTGGGGAAACAAAAACAAGATGAATTCCTTTTCATTAAAAGGTTGTGGATCCCTCTGTTAAGAAAGACAAAAGAATAAAAAGCTGCGTGTCCCGGTTGTGATGGTCACATGTTCAGAAAATATCACAAGATTTTAACATTTCTACTCATGTTTCTCTTTCTTAAATTGTTTTGTATTTAATTATGAGATATCTCAGTCATTCCAGAAAATACAAAAAATAGTTTAAGAGAGACATCCATCACGCCTCCAACCAGATTTAACAAATGCTAGCATGTTGCTGAATTGGTTATATATCTTTTGTCTTCTTTTAAGAAATAAAATGTTACAAACACATCTAAAAGCCCCCACTCCTCTTCCCATTCACTTCTCTGCTTCTCAGAAGCGACGGCCAGAATGCATGTATTTAAGCAAATCTCCTATCTGCACCTTAAATGTGTACTCTCAGGAGCAATGTGAAGAGTGCTCAAGACTGAGGCTCTCGATTATGTCAGTCCTGATTTCAAATTCTCCTCTTGCCCCTTTATTAGCTCTGTGTTCTTTGGCAAATTGCTCGACCTCTCTGTTCCTCCTCCCCCACTCCCTACCTCTAACATGGGACAAATAACACCGATTTCACAGGGCTGTTGTGAGGATGAAATAGGTTATTCATGTAAAGCAATGTTTCTCAACCAAGGATGATTCCCTCTCCCCTCCTCCCCACCAGGGGGCAATATCAAGAGACATTTTTGGTTGTCACATCTGGGATATGCTACTGGCATCTAGTGGGAGAGGCCAGGGATACAGCTAAACAACCTATACTGCACAGGACAGTCCCCCACAAAGAACTGCCTGGCCTAAAATGTCGAAGGTGCTGAAATAGAGATACCCTAACAGGAAGCATGTTATCACTGCTTCATAAGGACTCAAAAAACATGTGTTCAATAAACACAATAAAAAATTATCATTTTTTAAATTTATAAGACATTGTGCTAGACACTTTCACATATACTACCAGTGAGTTGCCCTTTCTTGGTAAAAAGAGTGATTGAAAGCCAGCACTGCTGCTTTTGCATGTCGGAAAATATCTATCCCATTTGTTATCAAAGTAATAAACTTATTAAAAATGTAAAGTTTCTGGCTGACAGATTAATTGGAAGTCGTTACTCAGAGCCTAAGCCCTTCTCTGTGAAGAGCAAATTGTATCAGCACTTTCAGCCATAAAATTGGTTCATTTAAACCACAAATATCTCCTTAACCTAAGCAGGCCCAGGGATTGGCATGGCAAAAAAATAAATAAGTATCATAATTAAGAGAACATTTTTTGGCCCATTTGCAAGGATTGGCTCCCAAAGGCCCAAGAAAGCACAGAAGCAGGGTAGAAAATGGGGAAGAGGAGGGAAGCCAGAGCTTTGCTTCTCTGACTTACCCCAGGCTCTGGTGGACTCGGAATATTCTGCCCATGGCCATCCCAGGGATTCAAGGCACCATCTGTGTTAGTCAGAGAGTATCCACCATGAGTAGCCATGCAGTGGGTCTCTAAGTGTGGTCCCCAGCCCAGCAGCATCAACATCATTCAGGAAGTTATTAGAGAGGACAGTTCTTGAGCCCTGAAACTGGGGGTGCAGCCCAGGAAACCTGGGTTCTCTCAAGCCCTACAGGAGATTGATGCACCCTCAGGTTTAAGAACCACTCACCTAAAAAGACCAGATGCTACTTTAGCTGTGGACACATTTCCTGTTGCTCCTGGCCCTCCCACTGTAACCACACAGCTCACCAATACCAGTTTAGAAGTGGAGGAGCCACTACTGGCACTTTCCTTAGGCTGGATACTTGACACATATTCTTTAACTTTCACAAGACTGTGAGAGAGATGCCATTATCCCTTTTTCCCGTTGAGAAGAATTGCAGCTGAAAGAGCTTAAACAGCTCATCCAGGGTTGTACCTGCAGAAAAGGGCTGGAACCAGGATCTGAATCTGGGTCAACCTGATGCCAATCCTGTCCTCTTACTGATGACATCACACTGCCTACTGATGACCGAGAGAGACAGAACACAAACAGATCAGCTCTCCTGAGGCCAGGAGTGAGCCAAGTTTGTCTTTAGTGCCCCTCAGTCACCTGTCCTAGGGCTCACCTGCCCACAGGTAATTCCCCCATGGTGCTTAACCTCCACTGTCCTGATACTGCTCCTGGAGGCCAAGGCTTCCCACAGTGCAACCCTCTCCTAGCCTTTGCCTAGTGTCCTGGGTCTTCAAATCTTCACTATCCCTCTTGCGAGCTACAAGGCTTTGACACTGACTCACCCTCTCTGTGCTCCTGTTTCTCATCTGTAAGTCAGGTATAATAATACATGCACATCAAAGTTGTTAAAAGGATTAAATAGAATAATAAATGTGAAAATAATCTAGTCCAGTGCTTGGTGCGTAGTAGAAACTAATAACTCTTGGTTTTATCCCCACCCTGCTCTACACACCAACAACTGTCAAAACTACTCAATCCAGGATTGGTTTTCTAGAAGTCTGATTCACTGTCCAATTAGCTAACATGATGAGCGAATCACTAAGGTGTTCACAATAACGGTTTTCTGTGTTTGCCTCCAAAATACCATTGCATTTCAACCAGGGGCCCTTAGTCCTCAAAACTGTGCGAGTTGGGAGTGATTAATGGTGGAAATGTTAGGGAATACGGAAGGCCAGTGGGGAGCCTTTTCCCATCTTTCATATCATTCCAGTACAGCTTCAGTTTTCAGGGAACCCCTGAGAAATGAGATAACAAAGGGAAATACACCTTCAAGGCTGCACCTCACTTTGAAGAGAAGAAATAAACTACAGGCATCTGAATATCAGGATAGGTGGGAACAATGCAAAAAAGAAGTGAAATCAAAGACTAATGGTTTGTTTGCTAACATTTAATACAATTGCTTGGGATCTGCTTAGTTGAATGTAATAAAGCTTCATTAAAAAATAGTTATAACAACTAATAAGTAATAAAGCTTCATTAAAAAATAGTTATAACAGCTAATTAAATTAGCTTTCACTGGGCAAGCTGCTTGCGAGATCCTAATTAGGTTATTTGCTGCCATTGGCCTAGCCTGCAAACAATAGAAAATTCTGTTATGTCTTCAGTGATGCCTAGTAAGCCAGATCTCTGGCCTCATGCAGGAAATGCTAAGAGGCTCTAAATTTGGGGGCAGCCAGTCTGCAACTATATTAGCTCCCCAAAAATCATGATGTGTGGCCAGAGTGATATCCATTAATAGGTCCTACTGCTCTTAGGAGCCAGACAATTTTAAAGATGGAAAGGGCATTTCAACATGGAAATCCCAATAATTTCATTTGCAGAAGAGGAAACTGAGAGGTAATTTGCTCCTCCAGCAAGGAGCAAGGTCCCCTGCCTTCCAGTCTTCTTCTACCGTGGTCTGCAATAAACAAAGAACTCAGCTGCTTGTATGGATTTTCAATTGAGAAGAGAGAAGGAAGGAAAAAGCACTGGATTCTCAGAGGCTCCTGGCTTTGAAGCCATGTGTTGTGTGTGTGTGTGTGTGTGTGTGTGTGTGTGTGTTGTGTGTGTGTGTGTGTGTGTGTGTGTGTGTGTGTGTGTGTGTGTGTGTGCTGAGAGTGCTTCAAGCCCAGGTAAATTGCTGACCTGCTTATAGTGTGGGCTGAGCTCTCTCCAAAACTGTCTGCATCGCCACCACAGTGTTTCCTGAAACACAGATCCTTCCATGCCAAGGTAACTTCTGCATTCCTGCACATGGCAGAAAATTCTCTTCACAAATGGGCTCCCACCTGCCTCATCTCTTGAGACTGAGCTTTGTGCTCAACAAACCGAATCCCAGCTCTGTCCTTCAGTAGCTATGCAACCTTGGGCAAATGACTTGATCTTTCTCAGCTTCCACATTCTGCCTATTAAATGGGGATGTCATTTTGCTTATCCCATCAGGCTAATAGAAGAATTAAAATGGCAATCAAACATGTAAGCCATGTGGGATCCATACTATTACCCCTTCAGCCACACAGGAGCAGGCATGTGACTGCTCACTTACGTCCTAAGCCATTGCACACACTGTTCCCTCTTCCTGCAATGCCCCTTGCCCTCTTCTCCACATCAGCATTCTTCCACCTCAAATGTCACTTGCCTTTGCAGTCTTCCACAGCTTCCCAGGCAGTGGCTGCTCCTCTCCTGTGCTTTCTCTGTCCTTGCTCTGCCGTATCAGGACCTCCCCAGCAGACTGGGTCTCACCTCGTACACTGTGAGAACTCAGTAAGTGAATTAAAATCTTACCACAGGAACTATGAGGAGGGACTGTAAGGAAAAAGCAGGTTAGTTCCAGTTGTCACTTTTCCTGTCCCCAAAGTTGAAATAAAAATAAATACTATTTATATGCACACACAGATATTAACAGTAATCAGCTGTGGTCATTTTTTATTCTCTCCCCATGCTTCTCTTCAGCAAATATGTCTTGCTCTTGTAGTAAGACATGAAACAGTAAAGATAGTCTTTAAACCAAGAGAGCTGAAAGCATAAAGGCGATACAAGAAGTGTCAATTTTCCGAACACATTTCTGAAAACATTGGGAGTTACCTGAATTCCAATGTGGTGCGGTTCTGCTTTAAGGCATTGCTGTCTCTGAATTTCATCTCCATAATGTCTGTGGCAGGAACTAGTTTGGAGCTCCAAGGCATGTCACTTCCTTGGTATCTTTAAAGTGACCTTTTTGGGAACTGTGAGTTTTTACAGACAGAAAAGAATATGGCCCCATGAGGCGAATCAAATTTAAATTCATTAAAATTAAATAAGTTAAAATTTCAATAACTCAGTCACATTTCAAGTGTTCAGTAACCACACTTGAACATTATCATCATTGCAGAAAGTTCAGCTGGACAGTGCTGAGTTAGCATGTTTCTCGGCTTGCTCCAAACTGGCTGGCTCAGGTGAATGAACACATCCATTTGCCCCATGAATATGTTCTTTCATGTTTAAAACAAAATGTATTCATAGCAATGTAAAATAATGCAGTGACTTCGGAAACCAGTTTGACAGTTCCTCAAACAGTTAAACACAGAGCTGCCTATGACCCAGCTGTCCCATTCCTGGTATATACCCAAGAGAACTGAAAACATGCCCATTCAAAAATGTGTACACAAGACAGGAGGAGCCAAGATGGCAGCATGAGTAGGGCAGCAGAAATCACCTCCCCAAACCATATATATTTTTGAAAATACAACAAATATAACTAATCCTAAAAGAGAGACCAGAAGATACAGTACAGCAGCCAGGCTACATCTATACCTGCGAGAACACAGCATCTCACAAAAGGAGTAAGATGCAAGCCATGGCCCGGCGGGACCCTTGCACACCCCCCACCCCAGCTCCCCGGTAGGAGAAGAGGAGTCAGAGCAGGGAAGGAGAGGGAGCCCAGGATTGCTAAATACCCAGCCCTAAGCATCCGCAGCAGGAGTGCAGACACACAGTGCATGCTGTGCTGGATACTAGGGAAACAGAACAGTAAAACCTGCAAGCCAGTCCCCGCAGCCGGCACCCCTGGGACAAAAGAAAAGCAAGTGCTCTTTGAAAGTCTTAAAGGGACAGGAGCCTCACAGCTGGACCAAAGCATCCCGGTGCACTCAGCCCAGCAGGTGGGAATCCCGAGGAACTCTGGGAACCCTAACCCCCTGGGGGGTAGCACAGCTCTGAAGACCCTCACAGTGATAAACAGCCTCCCACCTGTTCCCCCTCTGGTGTGGCCCTGCCATAGCAGAGCAGCAGACTGAGACTGGCCTCACCCACAGAAGCCATGCAGAGCATCCCCCGCAGCCACCTGGGACAGACTCAGAGACCCCGTTGGGGCACAGTTGCCCAGCACAAACCACTAGGGGTCACCATTCTCACATGAGGGGAAGGCAAGGAGCAAGCAGGAAGGGACTTTGTTCTCCAAGCTGACACACGCGACAACTGCCCACGACTACATCTATCACCATGAAAAGGCAGAAGAATTTGATCCAGACCAGAATCACCCAGACATCCCCTGAGAAGGAACCTGGGGGACAGATTTAACCAATCTTCCTGAAAAAGAATTCAAAATAAAGGTCATAACCATGCTGATGGAGCTGCAGAGAAATATGCAAGAGCTAACAGATAAAGTTGAGAGGGAGAATACAGAAATAAAACAATCTCTGGAAGGACTTAAAAGCAGAATGGACAAGGTGCAAGAGGCCATTAATGGACCAGAAAACAGAGGACAGGAATGCAGAGAAGCTAAGGCAGAGAGATATAAAAGGATCTCCAGGAATGAAAGAATATTAAGAGAACTGTGTGACCAATCCAAAAGGAACAATATACACATTACAGGGGTACCAGAAGAAAAAGAGAGAGAAAAAGGGATACAAAGTGTATTTGAAGAAATAATTGCTGAAAACGTCCCCAAACTGGGGGAGGAAATAGTCGCTCAGACCATGGAAACACACAAAACTCCCAACAGAAGGGACCCAAGGAGGACAACATCAAGACACATAATAATTAAAATGGCAAAGATCAAAAACAAGGACAGAGTATTAAAGGAAGACAGAGAGAGAGAGAAAAAACGTCACCTACAAAGGAAAACCCATCAGGCTATCATCAGACTTTTCAAGAGAAACCTTACAGGCCAGAAGAGAATGGCATGATATATTTAATGCAATGAAACAGAAGGGCCTTGAACCAAGAATACTGTATCCAGCATGATTATCATTTAAATATGAAGGAGGGATTAAACAATTCCTGGACAAGCAAAAGTTGAGAGAATTTGCCTCCCACAAACCACGTCTACAGGGTATTTTAGAGGGACTGCTATAGATGGAAGCACTCCTAAGGCTAAATAGATGTCACCAGAGAAAATAAAATCACAGCAAAGAAAGCAGACCAACCAAATACTAACTAAAGGCAAAAAATAAAATCAACTACCAAAAAAAGCAGTCAAAGGAAACACAAAAGAGCACAAAATAAAACACCACACATATAAAGAATGGAGGAGGAGGAATAAGAAGGGAGAGAAATAAAGAATCATCAGACTGGGTTTATAATAGCTCGATAAGTAAGTTAAATTAGATGGTAAGATAGTAAAAGAGCTAACCTTGAACCTTTGGTAACCACAAATCTAAAGCCTGCAATGGCAATAAGTACATATCTTTCAATAATCACCCTAAATGTAAATGGCCTGAATGTAACAATCAAAAGACACAGAGTAATAGAATGGATAAAAAAGCAAGACCCATCTATATGCTGCTTACAAGAGAC
The DNA here is from genome assembly GCF_040802235.1 of Manis javanica. NCBI lineage: Eukaryota > Metazoa > Chordata > Mammalia > Pholidota > Manidae > Manis > Manis javanica. The sequence goes on from NC_133156.1 coordinate 40,950,208, forward strand.
TCACCTCAAACCCAAAGACATGCACAGACTAAAAGTCAAGGGATGGAAAAAGATATTTCATGCAAACAACAAGGAGAATAAAGCAGGTGTTGCAGTACTAGTATCAGACAAAATAGACTTCAAAACAAAGAAAGTAACGAGATAAAGAAGGACAGTACATAATGATAAAGGGGTCAGTCCAACAAGAGGATACAACCATTATAAATATATATGCACCCAATACAGGAGTGCCAACATATGTGAAACAAATACTAACAGAATTAAAGGAGGAAATAGAATGCAATGCATTCATTTTAGCAGACTTCAACACACCACTCACTCCAGAGGACAAATCCACGAGACAGAAAATAAGTAAGGACACAGAGGCACTGAACAACACACTAGAACAGATGGTCCTAATAGACATCTATAGAACTCTACATCCAAAAGCAGCAGGATGCACATTCTTCTCAAGTGCACATGGAACATTCTCCAGAATAGACTACATACTAGGCCACAAAAAGAGTGTCAGTAAATTCAAAACAACTGAAATTCTACCAACCAACTTCTCAGACCACAAAGGTATAAAACTAGAAATAAATTGTACAAAGTAAGCAAAAAGGCTCACAAACACATGGAGGCTTAACAACATGCTCCTAAATAATCAAATGGATCAATGACCAAATTAAATAGAGATCAAGAAATATACGGAAACAAATGACAACAACAACACAAAGCCCCAACTTCTGTGGGACACAGCAAAAGCAGTTTTAAGAGGAAAGTATATAGCAATCCAGGCATATTTAAAAAAGGAAGAACAATCCCAAATGAATTGTCTAAAGTCACAATTATCAAAATTGGAAAAAGAATAAATGAGGCCTCAGGTCAGCAGAAGGAGGGACATAATAAAGATCAGAGAAGAAATAAATAAAATTGAGAAGAATGAAACAATAGAAAAAAAACAATGAAAGCAAGAGCTGGTTCTTTGAGAAAATAAACAAAATAGACAAGCCTCTAGCCAGACTTATTAAAAGAAAAAGAGAATCAACACACATCAATAGAATCAGAAATAAGAAAGGAAAAATCACGACAGACCCCACAGAAATACAAAGAAATATTAGAAACTACTATTGTCAACCTATATGCTAACAAGCTGGAAAACCTAGAAGATATGGACAACTTCCTAGAAAAATACAACCTTCCAAGACTGACCAAGGAAGGAACAGAAAATCTAAACAGAACCATTATCAGCAATAAAATTGAAGCGGTAATCAAAAAACCACCAAAGAGCAAAACCCCCGAACTAGATAAATTTACCATGGAATTTTATCAAACGTACAGAGAAGACATAATACCCATTCTCCTTAAAGTTTTCCAAAAAACAGAATAGAAGGGAATACTTCCAAACTCATCCTATGAAGCCAGCATCACCCGAATACCAAAACTAGGCAAAGACCCCACCAAAAAGAAAATTACAGACAAATATCCCTGATGAATATAGATGCAAAAATACTCAACAAAATATTAGCAAACCGAATTCAAAAATAGTTCAAGAGCATCATTCACCATGACCAAGTAGGATTCATCTCAGGGATGCAAGGATGGTACAACATTCAAAAATCCATCAACATCATCCACCACATAAACAAAAAGAAGGACAAAAATCACATGATCATCTCCATAGATGCAGAAAAAGCATTTGACAAAATTCAACATCCATTCATGATAAAAACTCTCAACAAAATGGATATAGAGGGCAAGTACCTCAACATAATAAAGACCATATATGATAAACCCACAGCCAACGTCATACTGAACAGCAAAAAGCTGAAAGCTTTTCCTCTAAGATCGGGAACAAGACAGGGATGCCCACTCTACCCACTGTTACTCAGCATAGTACTGGAGGTCCTAGCCATGGCAATTAGACAAAACAAAGAAATACAAGGAATCCAGATTGGTAAAGAAGAAGTCAAACTGTCACTGTATGCAGATGACATGATATTGTACATAAAAAACCCTAAAGACTCCACTCCAAAACTACTAGAACTAATATCTGAATTCAGCAAAGTTGCAGGATACAAAATTAATACACAGAAATCTGTAGCTTTCCTATACACTGACAATGAACTAACAGAAAGAGAAATCAGGAAAACAATTCCATTCACAATTGCATCAAAAAGAATAAAATACCTACAAATAAACCTAACCAAGGAAGTGAAAGACCTATACCCTGGAATTACATAGTCATGATAGTAGTGCAACTCTGTGAATACATTACAAACCACTAACTTTACACTTTAAAAGGGTGAATCTAATCATTCTAATACCAAAACCAGACAAAGACACCACAAAAAAGATAATTACAAACTAATATCCCTGATGAACATAGATGCAAAAATACTCAACAAAATATTAGCAAACTTAATTCAAAAATACATCAAAAAGATCATCCATCATGATCAAGTGGGATTTATTTCAGGGATGCAAGGATGGTACAATATTTGAAAATCCATCAAAATCATACACCATATCAACAAAAAGGACAAAAATCACATGATCATCTCAAGAGATGCTGAAAAAGCATTTGACAAAATTTAACATGCATTCATGATAAAAATACTCAACAAAATGAGTATAGATGGCAAGTACCTCAACATAATAAAGGCCATATATGACAAGCCCACAGCCAGCATCATACTTAACAGCAAAAGCTTTTCCTCTAAGGGAACAAGACAAGGATGCCCACTCTCCCCACTTTAATTCTACATAGCATTGGAGGTCCTAGTCATGCCAATAGGACAACACAAAGAAATAAAAGGCATCCAGATCAGCAAGGAACAAGTTAAACTGTCACTATTTGCAGATGACATGACATTGTAGATAAAAAAACCCTAAAGAATCGACACCAAAGCTACTAGAAATAACTGAATTCAGCTAAGTTGCAAGATACAAAAACAATACACAGAAATCTGTTGCATTTCTATATACTAGTGAAGAAATAGCAGAAAGACAATTCAGGAAAACAATTCCATTCACAATTGCATCAAGAAGAATAAAATACCTAGAATTAAACCTAAACAAGTAGGTGAAAGACCTATACCCTGAAAACTACAAGACACTCATGAGAGAAATTAAAGAAGACACCAATAAATGGAAATATATCCCATGCTCATGAATAGGAAGAATTAATATTGTCAAAATGACCATCCTTCTTAAGCAATCTACAGACTCACTGCAATCCCTATCAAAATTCTTCAATGAACTAGAGCAAATAGTTCTAAAATTCATATGGAACAACAAAAGACCCTGAATAGCCAAGCAATCTGAGAAGGAAGAATGAAGCAGGGGGAATTACATTACCCAATTTCAAGCTCTGCTGCCAAGCCACAGTAATCAAAACAATTTAGTATGGCACAAGAACAGACCCATAGATCAATGGAATAGGATAGAGAGACCAGATATAAACCTACACATATATGGCCAATTAATATATGATAAAGGAGCCATAGATAATACAATGGGGAAGTGACAGCCTCTTCAACAACTGATGCTGGCAAAACTGGAGAGCTAAATGTAAGAGAATGAAACTGGATTACTCTCTAATTCCATACACAAAAGTAAATTCAAAATGGATCAAAGACCTGAATGTAAGCCTTGAAACCATAAAACTCTTAGAAGAAAACATAGGCAAAATTCTCTTGAATATAAACATGAGCAACTTCTTCATAAACATATCTCCACAGGCCAGGGAAACAAAAGCAAAAATGAACAAGTGGGACTATATCAAACTAAAAAGCTTCTGTACAGCAAAGGACACCATCAGTAGAACAAAAAGGCATCCCACAGTATGGGAGAATATATTCATAAATTACATATCTGATAAGGGGTTGACATCCAAAATACACAAAGAGCTCACACACCTCAACAGACAAAAGGTAATAATCTGATTAAAAAATGGGCAGAGGATCTGAATAGACACTTCTCCAAAGAAGAAATTCAGATGGACAATAGGCACATGAAAAGATGCCCCACATCACTAATCATCAGAGAAATGCAAATTAAGACCACAATGAGACATCACCTTACACCAGTAAGGATTGCCATCATCGAAAAGACAAACAACAAATGTTGGCGAGAGTGTGGACAAAGGGGAACCCTCCTATAGTGCTGGTGGGAATGTAAATTAGTTCAACCATTGTGGAAAGCAGTATGGAGGTTCCTCAGAATGCTCAAAATAGAAATACCATTTGACCCAGGAATTCCACTTCTAGGAATTTACCCTAAGAATGCAGCAGCCCAATTTGAAAAAGACAGATGCACCCCTATGTTTATCGCTGCACTATTTACAATAGCCAAGATATGGAAGCAACCTAAATGTCCATCAGGAGATGAATGGATAAAGAAGATGTGGTACGTATACACAATGGAATATTACTCAGCCATAAGAAAAAAACAGATCCTACCATTTGCAACAACATGGATGGAGCTAGAGGGTATTATGTGCAGTGAAATAAGCCAGGTGGAGAAAGACAAGTACCAAATGATTTCACTCATATGTGGAGTATAAGAACAAAGGAAAACTGAAGGAACAAAACAGCAGCAGAATCACAGAATCCAAGAATGGACTAACAGTTACCAAAGGGAAAAGGACTGGGGAGGATGAGTGGGAAGTGAGGGATAAGGGCGGGGAAAAAGAAAGAGGCCATTATGATTAGCATATATAGTGCATGGGGGGCACGGGGAGGGCTGTGCAACACAGAGAAGACAAGTAGTGATTTTACAGCATCTTACTATGCAGATGGACAGTGACTGTGAAGGGGTAGGTGGGGGGTCTTGGTGAAAGGGGGAGCCTAGTAAACATAATATTCTTCATGTAATTGTAGATTGATAACAAAATAATTAATTAATTAATTAATTAATAAAAGACATATGCACCCCTATGTTTATTGCAGCACTATTTACAATAGCCAAGAAATGGAAGCAGCCTAAGTGTCCATCAGTAGATGAATGGATAAAGAAGATGTGGTACATATACACAATGGAATATTATTCAGCCATAAGAAGAAAACAAATCCTACTATTTGCAACAACATGGATGGAGCTAGAGGGTATTATTCTCAGTGAAATAAGCCAGGCCAATAAAGACAAGTACCAAATGATTTCACTCATCTGTGGAGTATAAGAACAAAGAAAAAACTGAAGGAACAAAACAGCAACACTCCAGAACCCAGGAATGGACTAACAGTTACCAAAGGGAAAGGGACTGGGGAGAATGGGTGGGAAGGGAGGAAGAAGGGGAATAAGGGGCATTACAATTAGGACACATAATGTAGAGGGGGGTGGGGTATGAGGAAGGCAGTATAGCACAAAGAAGACAAATAATGACTCCATAGCATCTTACTATGCTGATGGACCGTGATTGTAATGGGGTATGTGATGGGGACTTGATAAGGGGGGAATCTAGTAACCACAATGTTGCTCATGTAACTGTATATTAATGATAACAAAATTTTTTTAAAAGGGGGAGAATTTTATGATATGTGATGTATCTCAATTAGGCTGTTATTTTTTTTAATACTCTTCTTATCGGGAAACAACCTAAATGCCCATCTATAGGCAAGTGAGAAAATAAACCCTAACACATTTATATACAGTGGACTTTGATGCAGCCATTAGAAAGAATGAATTAGATCTGTATACTAATTAAGAGAGATCTTCAAGACAAATTTGGAGGAAGGGAACAAATCTCAGAGAGTTGCATACAGTATGAAATGTTGCATTAAAAAATACAAAAATCCCAAATATTCTATTTTCTATGAGTATGCATACAAAAACACATAGAAGAAAAAAACTACCTCTGAAGGAAGTGCCTGGAATTAGGGGCAATGGTCAAAAGGTATGTTCTTAATTGTACAAAAAAAAATGGTATGCATATAATTAACAATTTTTAAAGCTCTCTTTACTAAAATAAAAGCATAAATTGGATCATCTCTGTGGGGGATAAAGAAAAATATAATAAAGAGCAAGTTTCAAAGAAATAAACGACCTAAGTATAATCAGATACTTTGTTAATTGAGCTCTTACAGTCTCCCAGGGAAAACAAACTTACTCTTGAACTTTGCCTAGCCAGGAACTCTATAGAGCTGAGAATACCCCATAGGGCTGCTTGCTCTGGTTTCCCTGCTGAAGAACCCGGACCTGTAGGTCCCTAGTTCCAACCTGATTAAACATTGTTAGTTGGATGACTTCCTCTCTCTGTCACCTGTCATCACCTCTCACTAATGAGATCTACCTAGGTAATGCCTTGAAATTCTTTTATGTTTCCTGGAGCCTGCACCTCTGCTGAGATGATTGAGGATGCAATGTGTCCTACTTAGGGGGATTTTTTTCCAGGGGTTGGGAAGAAGAAGAAACTTGCTTTTCATTTGATTTTTCCCCGATTTTTTTTCAATCTTTTCTTCCCTGGATCACAAGGGGGGAAAAAAGATAAAATGAACAAGAACACAATGGAACACTTTCTCATTTTGTAGCTAAAATTCTGTGATGATTTTCTTCCAATCAGTATATTATTGCCTGGGTGACAGACTTACAACCTCAATTGTCTCTCATTCTCATTCATTCTCCCTTTCTTTCTCTGACTCTTGCTCTCCAGTTTTATTTTTCTGGGTTCTCCCTTCCTTTAAAATCAGTAGCTCTTTATCATTCAGTGACATTTGTCCATTTATTTACATCAGCAATTTATAGAAGCCGGCTTTTACCTTTGTGAACTTTTTATAGCAGGCAGGTCTTGTTCCCTCTGAATCTTTCAAGCAAGTTTTTTTTTTTAAACAAAACACTTCTAAAGATACCAATTTACTCAGGATGATGCCCCAGGAACAAATGGCCTCATTTGTTACAGTGGAAAGCATTGGCAATCTTCTTTCTCATCAGGCACCATCTCCTGGCCTGGGTGTCGTGCCCCTGTGTTTTTGTTTCTTACATGTCTGACTGTGGCATAGTGTCCTGCAGGCTGCTCATTTCTCTAGATAAAAATTTCATCTGCCCTGTCTTTTGAAGAATGATCAATGCAGCACAAGGTCTCTGTTAATCAGTCAATAATTGTACAACGTACAGAGAATGGCTCATACTTAGCCAAAGAAACATCAGAGTAATGTTGGGAAACCTGGCATCTCAACATGCCATGTTACAATTTTGTCAAAGTGTCCTTAGTAAAAGATGACTGCTCATAATAAATGAATTAGAGACCTCTAGTGGGTGTAAGATTAACAAAGCCTTGCAATTAGCACCCAGGAAGCACAGCCACCATGTGCACAATGTGCTGGCCACTGAGCTAAGTGCCTCACACACATTATCTCCTGTAATCTTTTTTTTTTTTTTTTTAGTATCAGTTTTTTTGTTTTTTGGTTTTTTTTGAGAGGGCATCTCTCATATTTATTGATCAAATGGTTGTTAACAACAATAAAATTCTGTATAGGGGAGTCAATGCTCAATGCACAATCATTAATCCACCCCAAGCCTAATTCTTGTCAGTCTCCAATCTTCTGAAGCATAACGAACAAGTTCTTACATGGTAAACAAATTCTTACATAGTGAATAAGTTCTTACATAGTGAACAGTACAAGGGCAGTCATCACAGAAACTTTCGGTTTTGATCGTGCATTATGAACTATAAACAATCCTGTAATCTTTTTAACAACCCGGGAATGGGAAGAAGGGCTTACTATTAGCCTATCTTGCAGATGTGGAAACTGAAGCTCAGAGGTTGAGAGGCTTATAAAGATCACACAGTGAGATACCTATTATGTATCTATTATGTGTCCGGCACTCTTCTAGCTACTGAGATACAAGGTGAGTGAGACAAGCAAAGCCTCCCCCTCCATGAAGCTTCCAGTCTTGGGGGTGTACCTGGACAAATAGTACTGACATAACTGACATTATGATATCAGGTCATTATGAGTATGCTGAGGAACTAAATTGAGGTGGTATGCTAGAGAAGAACATGGTGACAGAAATCAGGAGAAAGCAAGAGAACCTCAGGAGGAAGGGCTCATTAAGGCCATGGACTGAAACCTGAGTGCCTAGAAGGAGCCAGCCTTGTAGTGATTGCCGGGGAAGCATTGCAGGCAGCAGGAATAGTAAATGCAAAGGCACTGATGCAAGAATGTGCTTGGCATGGTTGAGCAGAGAAAATGGCAGCCAGAGTGCTGGAGTGAAGAGAGAAAGGAGGAGAGAGGTGACAGGTGATGGTGGACAGGAAGAGAGCATGGTCATTTTGTATGGCCTTATATACCACGATAAAGAGTTTAGAGATTTACCAAGTCTCTAGAGAGTTTTGGAAAGGAAAATAATACAATCAGATTTATGTTTGTTTAAAGACCTCTGTGGATAAATCAAGAACAGAATATAGAGGCTCAAAAGTAGAAGCAGAGAAGCCACTCCGAAGACTGTAGCAGTGGTTCAGGAGAGAGGTGGTGGTGGGTTGGGATGGTGCTCTGTTCTTACATATAAAAACCTAGCCCATTCAGAAACAAGTGTGATTTAGGGTACATGGAGAATTCCTTACTTGTCTTGATAAGTTGACATGAGACATTTAGGCATTGTCCCAACTCATATTGAATATGTGCCAAGCATGTGCCATTTATTTTTCTTTAAACTTTTGTTGAAGTGTGGCATGTATAGAAAAGTACACCAATCATAAGAGCAGGGCCCTGTCTCTTTTCATAAAGTGAGCACATCCCTGTAACACACATACTCTGAACAAGTAAGAAAAGATCACCCATACTCCTGACATTCTCCTAATGTCCCCTTCCAGTCAACCTCTGGCATTCCAAGAATTTTTGCCAGAATGATATTCTGTAAATCAATTTTGTCAGTCTTACTTAACCCATGACCCCTTTCTCTAAACTGAAAGTCACATGCCCTCTGCAATCAGAGATTCTTGTACCACCAGCCAAGACGATTTGCATTTTGTATTCAGTGATGTGTATTATGAAAACAATAGGCTTTTCATGAAAAAACTTAGTATAATGTTGACTATGTTTTTTTCAAATTTGATGTAAATTCCTAATCCCAGAGATTGTTAAACCCTCTCTTAAGAATCATGGTGCACATTCTGGAAAGATTGCAAGTTGCCCTGTCAAAAAGAACAGTCTGGAAGTCCAATAGCACAAACAGTAGGACTAGGACACATGAGCTTGTAATGTAGAATGAAGAAATGATTTCAGGGCCTTGTTCAGGGGACAAAACACTGGCAAAGACCTAATATTCACTGAGCACTTACTATGTCCCCAGCTCTGAGCTAGGTGTTTCAGTATATTATCTTATTTAATATTCACAACACTTTGAGGATGCTATCATTCTCTCCATTGTATAAATAAGAAACTCAAGGCTCAGAAAGGTAAAATAATTAACCCAAGTTCTCAGGCTCACAAGTGAGCTGAGCTTGGAATGAGCTCTGCCTGCCCCCTTTTCCCCTACTCATTTCACTCAATCAGAGCAGCCTCTTTCATGCTTTCTTCCTTTGGTCTGGGCTAAATAAACTGAGAATATTAGTCTCAATACTTGATTGCTGCAATAAGCCCCAATTCTTCTAATGGTTTCCCTTTTGCATTGCATTTTAATACAATTGAGTTTCAAATTAACAGTAATGCTATTCATAAATGAAATGGAGACCCTAGCTATAACCTTGGCTCTTTCCAGAAAGCAAGGGCTCTTTAAGCCTGATGAAGTTTAATGCTTGCTATAAATCCAGGAAAGAAATGAATGAGCACAATTTAAATCACCCAGCACAGAGTCTGGCCACGTGAGGGACACAGGAGCCACATTGCATCACCATATTATCCGTTATTGAGAAAGGAGCCAGCAATTAACAAAGCAATCTAGATTAACCATCTTAACATCTCTGGGAGAGCAATTCATGTTCTCTGGCTTTCTGGAAGCTCTTCCAAATTCAAGCTGTCCCTGGGTTCTTTGGCTTTGTGTCATGAAGGGAATTGATTTGATCAATTACATTGCTGCTGCCTAATTAGTAAGCATGGCCACACTTGCCCATCAGTTTCACAGAGATTAAATTTGGGATCTCCTGACTGCAGACTAATTTTTGTAGCTAAAAGTCACTGTGCGTTTCATCCTCAATCCATACCAAGCTCCCCAGAGTGAATCATAACTGGACTTTAGTCCAGAGCCTGAAGGAGATTTTCAAAGTCCATATAGCTGGGTCCCCAGGGTCCTCCTGCATTGCAGTGCAGATCACTTTGTGAAAGCTCTCAGGTTGGCAACGCTGGTTCCCTGCACGTGCCAGGTATCACCCTTCCCAAAGCATGTTCATTTCCTTTGAGTTTCCCTGCATCTTAAGAGGAAAGAAGGGAACTTTTTTCTGACTTGAAGAAAGGAACCTTCACAAAAATGACTGCTTAAGGCCACAAAGTTTCTCATCAGATTAGTCACTTTATTGTAAAGTTTTTAATATTTTTGGGGATGGTTTTATCTGCTCATTGTACAAGCAGAAAGTTTTGCATGCTCATTGTACAAAATTTAGAAGATACAGGAAAACAAAAAAGAAAATATTGAAAAGCCATCTTTCAAAATACCCACTGAAATATTTAATGCAAATTTATTCAGCCATTTTCCTATGAAATGATACCATACATACTATTTTGTAACATGCTCTTTGTCTCTTGACACATTATGAACACTTTTTCCAATCATATTCCCTAATTTAATCTTTAATGGTTGAGTTGTATGGATCATTAAACCAATCATTTATGTTGGATATTTGGGGTTGTTCCAATTTTAAGTTATGATAAATAATGTGGCAATAAAATCCTTATATCTACATAATAAATAACTTCTTTGAGTATTTATTGTGTCTCAGGCACTGTACCAAGGGTTTACATGTGTTATCTAGTTTAACACTCCCAAGAATCCCATCCATAAATATTACTGCCATTTTACAGATGAGAAAACTGAGGCCTAAGTAACTTGCCCAAAGTGCCATAAATAATGACTCCAGAGCCAGCACCCTTTAGCATAAGATAAATTCTGAGAACTGTAAATTCAGGGTGACTAAATGCATAAAATTGTAAGGTTTCTGAGTCATATTACCCAATTACCATACAGAAAGCTTGTCACAATTAATACTCCCACCAGCAGGGTATGAATGCCCCCTCACCTGCATCATTGCCTACCTAGGGCCCTATTAATTTATACTGTGCACTAAAGAAATGAAGCCCAGGTTTCTGATACCTTATTCATGCTGTTTAGAGCATGCATGCAATTGGTTCCCAGTCAAAACCTTCATTTTCTTTAAATCAATGATTCTTATCCTTTTTTGGTACATTAGTCACTTTGAGAATCTGATGGAAGCTATGAAGCAGCCACACAGACAAAGCATATGTGCACGTCAAATAACCCCTTATTTCTCAGGGGTTCGCAGATGCCATTAAGAACTCCCATGCTCTCTAGAGGATTGATATGTCACCAACATTGAAATTAAAACTAGAAGCAAGATGGATAAACCCAGTCAAAAGCAGGTATGACCAGATTGTTCTTTTTAACAATCCCACAGTATAAGGAACCAGATCGGAAGAGGCTGGAGTAAAATGACTGGGCACTGTAACAGTGCATCTGCCACATGGAAGTAGGCACGCAGGTCAAGACTCTCTCCTGAGGTCGTGCTGTCCTCCACCAAACCAGCAAGCCCTCAGAGCAGATGGGCAGCACCAGCCTGCCTCCATTCGTACGCTTCGGCAGCCACAAAAGAACAAGTCTGGGATCCTCCTGCCAAATGCATTTCCTCACACTCTGTTTTTCATTATCTCCCCTCACATCTTTGTGGTTCGGAAAGCCTCACCCCAGATCAGTCAAATCTCCACCAACCCTACCTACCCTCTCGGTCACAAGCAGTGGATTAGGACAAAGGGGAAGGGAGTATAAGGGCCTGTCCATCTGCTATGAAGGCTGCTATGCCAGGCAAATTTTTCTGGTAGCCTTCCTTGGCCTGATCATGTGCTCCTGGAAGTAATGGGGCCATTTTTCATAATGATCTATCAAGGCTCTGTGACATTTTTTAGAATCAGAGGTGGAACATCTAGTCCCAGGCTGCAAGGAAGGAGTTGATTAGCACTCCTGTGTGAATTGCCCTTCTGCGTGACCCAGCGGAGAATTCAGCTCCATCTGGGTGGATGGACAGCCTGGGGCTGCCAGACCGCCACAAGACGCACACAAAGAGCTCAGGTGGCTCCTTGGGCTGGAACCTGACTGCCCTGGCCTTGCCACCCATCCATGGCCACTTTGGGGGTCTCATTTTGCACAAGACCACCACATCCTGGTCAGAAATATGAGGAGGAGTCATGACGGCAGAGGGTGCCGTTCTGCCTTTTATTGCCCAGCTTAATTCTATCTCTTAACCTCTAATACATTTTTCTCCATCCTGTGAAAACTTTGCCCTGTCCTCTCACTTTTGTTCTTGTCTTCGCCCACATGCAAGTGATGCAAGAATCCCTTCTCCTCCCACCATCTTGGGCTTCTGAGATTTTCCCAAGACCAGAAGTATGGCTTTTCAATTCTAAATAATTACAGTTCCTCCTGGGTTTGGCTGGGAAGATGAGTCATCTGAAAACTTGCATATATTCAAACCCAAACACAGCTCTTCCATTTCCCCCTGTGCCCTGCACTCCCCTGTGGAATCTGTTCCACTTTTTTAAATGTCCTTTTAGTCCTTGGTTTCTTGATGGTCTCCCTCACAGGTCAAAGCAGCAGAAGATGGTAGAGCAAGGAATATTTGGGTTAGAATAAAACTCTACTACCAAATACTTCTATGAGCAAATCACTTCTCTTCTAATCCTCAATTTCAACATGTGTAAAATGGGGACAGGAATTGTACCTCACACGCTGCATGAAGTGATACATGTCAGGGGTTAGGTAGAGTGCTTTCCACCTGTAAGCTTTCAAGAGAAGGTAACTGCTATTATTATTATTGTTGCTATTATTAAATCAGATCACCACCACCTTCCATATTTTCTTTTCCAACCTCATAAAGATGAGTCCATTTCTAACTATTGGGAGTGAGTGCCATGTTCAATCTTCCTGCGCAGGACATAGGCACCCTCTCTCAAGAACTAAATAACCAAATACCAGCTCTCTGAAGCATACCTGCCCACTGCCATTGCACCCTCACCCACCCACAGGTGAGGCAACTTCCTGCCCTTCCAGCTCCTGATTCCTCAAAATGTATGAAGATGAAATCATTTTTTCAGGAAAGTCCTCTGAAAGTAGTAAAGCCAAATAACACCTCCTTCCCAAACTATTGCCCACATACCTCTCTCCATCCCTACACATAACCAGCACCTCGTTTCCATCTAGGCACCTTCACACCAAATGTCCAGGGAAATGACAACTCTCTAGTCTATGGGAATCAGCACTGAGGTAGCAGAAAGATCAATTGCTCTGGGCTCAAGAGTAAAATTAAATCCTGTCTCCACCACTATGTGATTTGGAGCAATTTCCTTAATCACTCAAAGCCATAATTTTTTCATCCATAAAATGGGCATAATGATTGTATTCACTTCATAGGCTTATGGGGACTAAGTAAAGTAACTGCTGAAATCGCTTTGCTTCCCCAGTTAATCTCTTGGATTAAATTCTCAACCAGTTCCATGCACATAGGAGATGTTCAATAAACACTTGCTATAAAGTGTTGTAAAGAAGGGGTGGCTGTAAGCAATGATCTAAAAACCTACATCATACTGAGAATGGAGCATTTTTTACATGGAAGGAGGTGGACAAAATTGTACTTTCTAAAAATGTAGATTTTCTTTGAGGAAAGGAACTGTCTTAAGGAAAACTTCTTAATTGGAGCTGAAAGCGGAAAGTGAAACCCACCTACCCCCAAACCACCCCCATCTCTCTCCTCCCAGCTGCCCTCAACAAGGCTGATTCCAAAACTACCAAAAGAAAGAACAGAAATGCTCATTTAAAAGAATCCAACAAGAATTTGGAACTCTTGGAGCAATCTGGAGGAGAGGAGCTGAGATGGGAGAGGGCAAGAAAGAATCAGGGAGCCCAACATTAAGAAATACTCCAGATGTGTGGTGGTGGTGACTTCTCTCTTGTGGAATCATTGCCTCAAGGTGGTCAAAGCAGATGAAGCTGTCAAGGAAAATGGAGGTTAAGAAGCAGGAGAGGTAGGAATGCAATTATTGCCCACTAGCCCACTCCAGGCATCCATAAACTTTGAGGGAGGGCTTCAGACTACCCAAGGTTATGGAAAAAGGGCTCAAGATAATCTCACCTAGCTTTCAAGGGGCAGGAGACCCCCCAGCTGACGTCTGAACTACACATATGTAAACAGCATAAGCAGTAAATATCATACACATCCGTTTCTTTCTTCATGGAAATTTCTGAAAATATTCTCATGTGGCCACAGCAAGCCCAGCCCAGCACTCTGTCCTACAAGCCATCTGCAAGCTCAACGGTGAATTCTCCTACCAGCACTTCTGCCTGGAAGGTTTCCTAGCAGTCAGGAGCCTTCAGGCTCTAAGAAATGGCAGGAATTTCATGGCATATCTGTGGACCTAGACTAAGAGCAGTACAAAGCCCCACTTCACTAAAATCTGGAGGGCAATACCTACTCAGCCACAGACTAATTATTTCTTTATACAATCTTCATGATAGCAGCAATGTGCCTGGCCCTCGGGACACAGAAAGGCAGGACAGGGCCCTGGCAAAAGGCAAGACACAGAGAATGAACTGCCATCACTCACTCTGTGGTCAAGAAACCCTGAGGACTGCAGACAAGGAAAGCCTGGCCCCCAGGCGTGGCCCCCTCAGGGAGAAGTGCCCCCCCAGACCAGAGCAGATAAGTGGAAAGGAGCACAGCTCTGGCCAGGTATCCCAGGCACATCCTGAACCTGGCAGACCAGTTTAGATATAGGGAAAAGTTTTGATTACCAGCAGCCAAAGGACAGAACCAAGTGATGAGTCAGAAAGAGGAAGGCAGGGAAGTCAGCAGACAGCTGCTGAGAGAAGGGTGAAGTGCACTGCATGGAGCCTAATGGCCTAAGCGGCCCAGTCTCTGCAATTCACCATCTGATTCCTCAAAGCCAGTACTTGTTCCTGTTTTCTCATGGAGGCCTTCGTCCAGAGATTAGGCCTTGCAGCCAACCAGCAGGTTCCCAGGCTACCTACGCAGGGAAAATCAAGTGTTGCATGGCCTGTTTATTCTATGCTCAAAGACACTCTGGTTGCAGGTATATTTGTGCCTTCTTCCCTAAATTCCATTCCACCTCTAAAATGGCATGAATGCAGTTCAGTCTGTATTCTCTCAAATTTCTTTTTTTTTTAATTTTCTAACACACACACACACACACACACACACACACACACACACACACACACAGTCTTATAAAAATCAGATCATACTAGGCATTTTCTCCTGAAATGTGCTTTTTTCTACTTAATTCTGTCATGAAGATCATTCCATGCAGTTGTATGGCCTTTCATTGTGTGGTGATGTATGGTTTATTTCAAAATTCCCTAAATTGTTGGAAATTTAGGTGATTTCCCATTTGGGGGTGACATTACTGTAGTTCTTTGTACCTCTTCTTTGCTCCCTTTTAAGAGTACTTCTGTAGGATGAATTCCTGGATGTGGAGTACTTAGATGAAAAGCTATGCTCATTTTAATTTTATTAGATAATGCCAAGTTTCCACCCAAACTTACAACCCCCACCCAGAATGTGTGAAATGTGTTTCCCACATCTTTGTCAAATTGAACATAAGCAATTTCTAAAATATCTTCCAAACTAGCAGACCTGAAATATTGTACTGCTTCTTAATTTGCATTTATTCTGTAGAGGAATTTTATTATGTTTTCATTAATTCATTGGCTGTCCGTTGAACTTAATTCTTGTTATTTTCTTATTCATATGATTTGCTTCATTTTCTATTGAGTTGTTTTTCTCTGATTTGAAAGAGAGTTTTACATATTAGAAATATTATTCCTTTTACTGTCACTTGAATTACAAATATTTCTCTCAATTCTTCTTTTAACTTTGTTATCGAAGTTTGTGACTTTATAGAAATGTCTGGGCAAACTCATCAATACTTTTCTTTACATATCCTGAGCCTTTGTCGTGCATAAAAAGGTCTTTCCTATTTCAAAATTACAAAAATATTCACTTCTATCGTCATGTAATATTTTAATAATTTTTTATACTTAAAATATTAGATCCATCTGGGCTTACTATGACTTAAGAAATAAAATAGGGACCTGACTTTGTTTCTAAATAGCTAGCATGGTGTCCCAATACTACTTATAGAATAATCTCTTTTTTACCACAGCACTGAAATGCCATATAAAATTCTCAAGGATATTTGGCTCTCTTTCTAAACAGTATGATTTCATTCCGTTATCTGCATGTTCTTGTACTCCCTGCCTTGATTCTTGTTTTTAATTACCGTGTTTTTATTATACGTTTTAGTATCTGTAGAGGTGGGTTTACCCATCATCCCTATACCACCCCCACCACCCCTATTTGTGGTTATTCTTTCAAATTCTATATTCCTCTATATATTTCATTTTGGCTCATTTAGGTTTCCCTCCACCCCAGAAAAAAAAAAAAATTTCCTGTTGGTATTGTACTGAGGTTGTCTTGAATTTACAGATTAGTTTGGGGAGAACTGAAGTTATCTTGGATAGAGTCTTCCTGCACTAAAGCATGTTATGTCTTTCCATTTATATATGCCTTCTTTTTATGCCTCTTTATAAAGTTTTATGGCTTCCTTCACATAGGTCCCACCAATACTCAGTCTCTAAGTGTTCTACAGGGAAATTGCTGTTTCCAGCAAGGTT
The DNA here is from genome assembly GCF_040802235.1 of Manis javanica. NCBI lineage: Eukaryota > Metazoa > Chordata > Mammalia > Pholidota > Manidae > Manis > Manis javanica. The sequence goes on from NC_133156.1 coordinate 40,967,038, forward strand.
GAAGCATGGCACACACTCCGTTTGGCATCAAAGATGAACCCTTAAGTGCTGTGGAAACCACTACATCCCATTGTTCTCAACTCTGGGCCTAAGCCAGGAGGTAGCTTCCCTCCTGGAAGATGGAATGGGTCAATCAATTAATCAGTGGGTAATTAATGACATTGATTGCATGCCCAGCCCTGTGCTAGGAGCATAGGACACAGACACCATCTTCAAGGAGCTTTGATATCCCTTAAGGACGGCATTCTGTACTAACCTTTGTGCTAGGGACTCTGTTTTGAAGGGAAATACAGAAGTGGCCTGGAACAGTCAGAAGAGGTTTCAGGAAGGAGATGGGAAATGAGCTGGGTGCTGGCATGTGCTTACTATTTAAATAAATGAAGAAAAGGGAGGAAGCAAAGCATAAGCAAGGAAATCACTCCACAGCCATTTACTCAGCACCTGACATGAATCCGATACTGGGCTAGGTACATGAAGAGGAGGTTATGTGCTCAATATTTTTACACATTCTCTGTAAGGCAATCTCTGCATTAGGTGATAGAGATACCAAGATAAGTAAGATTGATCCTTGCCTTGAGGAGCTTGTAAGCTTGTAAGGGAGATGGACTCATAAATAAATAAATCCAACAACTATTATGATAGAAGTTTGTGGAGAGAAAAACAGAGACTCTGAATCTAGTGACTGTGCACCCTCTGGGTGCCCATGGATGGGAGTCAGTGGGTCTGTATGCCCCTGAAAGTATATGGTGCTAAGTGATCTGCACAAATAGCATCATCAGGTTGAGAAGAGTAAAACAAAACTCTTGGCTTCCAGATAATTTGTTTTAATGGCCAATAAAATACATGTAAAGACACCATTATAAATAACAAAGAGTTCTAGCCTTCCCCCAGCCCAGGGGTGTTCTAAGACTTCAGAGGTAATATTGTCTATTGTAGAAACTGCCCAGCTTTGGGAATAGGCAGATTTGGGTTTGAATCCAAACTCTACCATTTAATAGCTGTGTGACATTGGGTGAGTTCTGTATACTCAAAGACTCCATTCCCACACCTACAAATTGAGAATTTAGAATTAGAGACCCCACCGCACCCCATCCTGCCTACTGTGAGGGTGAAATTAGGTAGGTATGCAAGTCAACTGGATCTTAGCAGATCTTTGCAGCCTGTTTATTTCTTCCTCTTGATCATTCTTTCCTGCTGGATATTATTGTTTCATGCATTTGCATTAAAACTTAACATGGGTCTGTTGGCCCCAAGGTAGAAGGCGATAAATGCCATATTTAGGTTCAGATAAAGTGCTTTCACACTTCTGGGGAAGCTGTGGTTATGAGGAGGAATTTAAACCAGGCCTGGGAGAATGGGAAGGAGAAAGGGTAAGGAAAGGGCATCCCAGCCTAGTGGGGAACATGGATGAAGGGAACAGAGCCAGAAAACTCAGCTCACGTTGTGAAGAATCAGTCATTGCAGCTACGTTGAGGAGGTCTTCAGTTCCATCCTAAGCAGCTTGAACTTTGTCCTATAAACTAGGAGCCGCTGGAGGGCTTAAGGCAAGGGAGTCAGTCCCATGGTGAGGTGGCTCTCAGCCCAGCCTCTGCTCATCCATGGATACCAAGATACCCAGGAAAACAATTTTAAAAATAAAAGTGCAATGTGGGCTAAGGCAATTCTTCTCACCTCAGGATCTTGTTAAAAAGCAGATTCTCATTCACTGGATCGCTAAGATCCCACATTTCTAACAAGCACCCAGGAGTTATCAATGCTGTTTATCCATGAACCTCACTTTGAGTAGCCAGGGGCTAACATATTTTGTGCTTATTGTTTTTAATACTCTTGTTATTCTTGTAACACATGTTGGCTGAGTGCCTGTCATGTGTCAGACACTGTGTTAGGCCCAGGGGAAAGAGAAGAATCAGACAAGAACTCTCTTTTCTGAAGATTCAGAGTCTAATCAGAGGGGATGAGGCATAGCCCTAAGCAACTGCAATTCAAGGTAGAAAGTGATAAATGCCATGATTTAGGTTTAGATAAAGTGCTTTGACAATTCAGCTAAGAAAGAGACTGTTCCCAGTTGAGGGAGAGATTGCCTGGTGCTTAAGGAAATGAATAGAAGCTCCTTATTAAACAGTGAGTAAGAGCTCAGACTTCAGAGCTGCATTTTAATCCTACCTCTACCACTTACTAAATATGCAACTTTGTTAATCTCTTAAACCTCAGTTTCCTCATCTGTAAAATGAGATACAATACCAGGATGGTTGCTGGAAGGATTCTATGAGCAAATGTTGGTAAACATATCTAATAACTAGTTCCTAGTCCACTGTAAATGGTAGCTCTGGGGATCATTACTGTTTCCAACATTTGCTTTAAAACTTAACATGGGTCTGTTAGCCCCAAAGATGTTGTATTTGTTGGACAATTTTATGATCTCATTCCAGGGTTAACTAGCAAATGAAAATTGGAAAACCTCTAAGGGAATTTTCAAATCCAAGGAAACCTCCTTTACAAAGATGGTGCTGAAAGAATTAGCAACTATTTTAGATTTTTCAAGCTTTTATTGAGCCAAACTGTTTCAGGTGGAGAGACTTGGCTTGGCTGTAGATGTAGCCAAATGCTCCTAATAAGAGCTACATTGAAAAGACGTTCTACTCAATTTACAAGATGATCAAAATGGTTTTACCATTCACTGGCTCCCCCCGAGGTCACTGGCTTTTCTGATGCTGACTGTGAAATAAATCAAATCAAATGTGACATTCTGTAGTCCCAGAATGTCAGAGCCCAGAGGGACATTACAAACCACCCAGTCCCAGGGGCCCAGGTAAGCAATGCCTGAGGTCCCCACGCCTTGCTGCAGTCTCCGAGGCCACCCATTGGTCATTCCTTCAACCAATAGTCAGTGAAGGTCTAGGGATGTAGTAATACATAAGGAATAAAAAGGGCCCCCCATTTCTGTCCCGCTGTGAGGGAATAAGGGTAGGGGGCCCACAACACATCAGGAACTAACAGAGGAGGTTGCTGGGCTAACAACAGAAGATCGCATCTCAACCCTTTCTCTTCCTCTTACCTGCGCAGGACGGTGGGCATGTGCTGCCTGCCATCTGTGCTTCTGTTTCTTCATCTGTAAAGCAGGGATAATCCCAGGTTGCTCATAGAGCTGCTGCGGGAATTAAATGAAATAGAGCATAAAAAAGTCAACTGACACATAACAAGGACCCAATAAACAGTATCTTTTGTGTTTTTTGTTTTTGTTTTTGATTTTCAGTTATATTGTTGAATTTTTCCCAATTATAAAAGTAATTTATGTTCATGGAGAAATTTTTGGAAAACACCAAAAAGCACAGAAAGGGAAAATTCCACCCTTAATTCCACCCTCAAAAGATAAACACTCTTGATGTTTCCTTCCAGTCCTTTATACACATCAGCATATATACTTTGTTGCCCGCATGAACTGTATTGGTAGTGATTAACAGTTTCTGTTAGAGGCTGCCTGGGTTCAAATTCTAATCTTATCACCCACTAGCTCTGGGACCTCATGCAATTTATCTTCCACTCCCCCATATGATAGTGATGGCCTCCAGCGATGCTGCACGTTGGACACACAGTCACCAAAGAGTGCTATAGACAATGGGGTGGAATGGTGCCCCCCTGGAGCTGTGCAAGGCACAGTCATGCTGGCTGCCTTGGGAACAGTGACAGTTGAAGGAATAACTGGCTTAACGATGGTTAAGCATTTAGCCCAGTGGTCAGCCCACAGTTAAATGGTAGTGACTACTGCACAAATGTGCCCCCATGGTTTTGAAGAGTAGAGGTTCACAGAAGGCTGAAACCTTGTGTTCACAGTTCAGATTTGTTGAATGACACTTTAAAGATAACCTGATGGGACCATGTCCGGCCAAGACATGCTTCTCCCTGTGCTGCTCCTGCTCAGCCTTAGCTTTTGATCCTTGTACTTCACAATACCTGTAAATTGCCCTCACCCTCAGACCCAAAAGACACGGATGGGCTCCCAGCTGCTTGCTGCTTTATCCCTCCCGCCTCAAGCTCCACCTCCTACTCGGCCCACCCAGGCATCAGGCTCTCAACCCCTCCAAGCCCTTTCAGAAGTGTTATCTCCTTTCTTCTGCTTAAAAGGCCTCAGCAAGATGCCACCAAAAGGCATCATCAGAGTGGAGCCACAGTGCGTCCCGCAAGCAGTTTCCTAGGGCTGCACCTCTACTGCTGCTCAAAATCACTTACAGACTTGAGGGGTGTGCAAGATAGCTTGAAGTGACAGCGAGAGATGGCACAGAACTCTGAACCACATAGTCAGTCAAGCAGTCAGTCACTGAATAAATATTTATTTAGTACCTACTATATGTCAGGGGCTGGGCTCCCCTGTTCCCTGTTTACTTCTCTTGCAATCCTTTAGGTTCCTCAAAGAGGAATTCCTCTCATTTCAAGGCAAGACTTCAACACCCCTCAGCCCCAGCTAATCTCCTTTTTTGAAAAAGAGAGCAGGCCTCAGGCCCACCACTGTCTGGAGCAATCCAGATGTACTTACAGTGTTTTTATTTTCATCTTATTTTTCTCTACCATCACGATCTATTTATAGCAAATGATGCAGGCTTTTAAACAATGATAAAAAAGCTTCCTTAACCAAAATTTAGTCTAGATACCAAGAATTAACTGATCTAAAGAAAAAACAAAGCAGAAACCAGTGATCCAGGTGGTAGAGCAACCTGATGCTTAGGGAGTCCTAGACTTGAGATGGGTGAGTCTTAACACTTTGATGGTTGCTGACCCCTTCAAGCCAATGATGACAGCTATGGATTCTCCCCAGGAAAGATGTGAATGTTGCACACAATTTTAGCAAGTTCAAACACCACCTGAAGCCCATCTCTGAGCTGTAATGGAAAGAGCAGCAGGGTGACAGTCCTGACACCTGGTCAAAATAGTAGATGTCCTCCTCTTCACCACCTTACGCATTTTGGTAGGAGTAGTACTGGAAGTAACTGCAGCACTGGTAGTAGTAATAGCACTTGTGTTTGAAGCAGTCAAAATAGCTACACATATTGAGTGTTTTCAACATGCCAGGCACTTACCAAGCCTGAGTTCCTCTCATCCATGCACATAGAACTATTGCCATCCCATTTTCCAGAAAACTGAGCCTCACTAAGCTCAAACAGCTCCTCCAAGCTCACTCACCGGGAAGCCAGTGTCAACATTTGAATTCAGATCTACCTACAGGTCCTTAACCACTGATTCAATATACATTGAAACAAATGAATGACACTTGAACAGGATGTGGGAGTCATTCTGGCATTTACCAACTGAGTGACCTGATGCCAAGTCACTCATCCTCACTGAGCTCTTGGTAAGGAAGGTTTCCTATTGCTAACAAGCCATGATTCTAAGATGCACGGCAAGGAGCATTGGGCTATTTCATGAGCAAAGAGAAGTGGAGCCAGGCTCAAGAACAAGTTGGTGGCCATGTCAAAGAGCCCAGCAGAGCCCTGACTTCCAGCAGAGAGAGCAGGCTTCCAGGAACCTGCATTTCCTGTTGATATTTGCTTCCCTCTCCTGGCAGCTTCAGTGGCCTCCAAAGGCTGTTTGGATGCCCAGGGGAAATGATCCCTGTCACTAACACTCTTTCTTGCCAAAGAGGCTCAGCACCTTCCCTAATTAACTGCAGCTTCTTGGCTCCACTAGGGCAGGCCCGTGTGACAGGGAGGGTCCCTAATCCCAGCAGCTACTGTGCCAGTGTAGGGAGGGGAGGAGAGTTGGGGCCGGAACAAGCTTGGAATCCCAGGTGCACAGTGGTCCAGTCCCTGGCCCATACTCCCCCTCTGTGGTGGGTCTAGAGAAGCAAGTATATCCATTAGGGACGGGCATGGCTTCACGAAGACTCTGAACTTTAAGGCTAGAAAGGACCCAGATCAAGTCACTCAACTAAAAGGAGGAAACTGAGCCCCAGGAAGGGAAAGCAACTTATCCAGAATGATATATAAAATGGTAGCAACAGCAGCACCTTCATCAAGGGATTAATTAGGCAATTAAATGGGCTAATGGTGCAAAGGGTTTAGTGCCAGACCTATACAGAGCACGCACACAACATAACCAGTGGTTCTCATGAGCACTAACTACTAGCATTATTGTTATTTGTACATCCTTTAAAAGGGCCAGTCCTTCGGGATGCATCCCCATTAAGCCATTTATTGCCTGTTTCACTGCCTTCTTCCACAGGGTTGGCGAGCAGAGTCACAAGTCTGTTTTCAGCAAGCATGCTCTCCTGCTCTGGATACTCCCCGCCCCTGCCAGGACAGTCTGTGCATCCCCAGCCTCCATCCTGGTCCCTAAGAGTCCTCATTCAGGCACTGTGCTTATCTGCTCCTACCCTCCAGGGTTATGCACAAGGTTTCCAAGCTTTTCCTCCCTCTTTCCACTTGTTCCCCACATTTTTTCTCCAGTTTTGCATTTTGCCAAGACCAGTTCCTATGCCCTTCAGACTCAGGGACAGAAACAAGGCCATCCCTGTGGAGAGACAACTCACCCTGTCATGGAGATTAGGTGTTCACATGCCCTATTCCCATTTCAGCTGGAGGCTTCCACATAGTGCCTTAAGCCAAAGGAGTACCTGGGATGGTAGGACTAAACCTAATGGTGTGGGCCTTGTCACAAATCAGACCACAAGGTGGCGCCTTCATCTGCCTCACCGAGAGCAAATCAGAGCAGAGCCCCCTCCCACATGTCCCCTATTTGAGAAAAGAGTTGGTGTACTTAACAGCCAGTGCAGCCAGGGTGGGGTGGGCAAACCCTCTTTCAAGTTAAGTCCTTGCCTGGCTTACCCCTGCACCAGGAACCCAGCCCTCTCTCCCCAGCACCATCCCTGGATTGCTAAGTAGAGAAGTAGGAGACTCGCTCAAGAGGCCAAACGTTGAATAATCAAGAAGCGAAGTGTTACAGGGGGGAAAACTCAAGTGCGATACAAAATCAAACTCAGGAATTCTGGAGGCATCTATGCCACCACCTGTGGGATCTTCAGCTACTCTCTGGGACTAGTGTGTCTCCATCTGCAAAACAAAGACTTCAGACTTCATGATTGCAAAGATCCCTCCCATTGAGCTATTCTAGGAGTGCGTGCTCTTCATTCAATAAATGGATTCAAAGGTGATTCTGAAGACCAGGCCCTTGGGGAAGCTCACAGCCTAACAGGAGATATAAGACAAGAGTAGAAAAGGTGCTCAACCGCAGCAAAGTGACAGGCTTAGGAACATGGCTTGAAGCTACAAAATGTTCTGTAAAGTATAATTGCATTTTGGAAAACATTTAAATATGTATATACAACAACAACCAAAAAAATTGATAGCATATGCACCAAAATGTGATTTCTCTGCCTTATGGAGTTACTGGTGCTTTTAATATATTTTTTCCTTTTCTTTTTGCTTTATTATATTGTTCTCATTTTTTCATAGAAGTTATTATTAATGGCATTTTTTTAGAAAAACATTTTGTGCTCAAACAATTTAAATCCAGCTATATTACAAACATGCTGTGTGACCTGGAGCAAGTCACTTAACCTCTCTAAGTCTCAGTTTACTTTCATTTAAAATGGAAATTGTTTTTAATCTAATATTGCCATAAAATGTTTTTGGACCTCAAATACACAGGAATGAGTTAATCATGTTTCTGGATTCCTAACACCTCCTCCTCATCAGACTATGCCACTCCACTCCTCTCTTATTTTATTGATTTATTTCCTTTTACTCCCATTCCCCATTCCTATTTCCCTCTGCCTGCCTTCCCACACCCGCCTGCAACCAATTTGTGTTTTGATAGGTATTTTTTTTATTTGAAAGTGTTTTTGCAAAAGATTTATAATGCTTTAGTATTATGCTATTCATCTCTGTTCTTTTTCCTGCTTTTTTCACAAAGAACAATGTGCTTAAGATCTTCCCATATTGCTGTATGGAGATGCCATCCAGGGCCTCTTAAGTGCTGTGTAATCACCATGCTACACATCTATCACACTCTACCTCTCCGTATTTCCCAGTGAGAAATACTCAGGTGTTTTCCAACTCTCTACCGCCGTTATCAACACTGCCCTGCGCATGCTCATACATGTAGACCTATGGACCTGTGTGAAAATTGTTTGAGATATAGGACCTGGAGCAGAACTGCTGGGTCAGGAGGTGTGTGTATATTTAATGAGACACAGTGGTGCCAGAGTCTCTCCAGTACATCTTCACAGCCAGTGCCCCCAGCCAGCCATGCAGAAAGCCCCACATTCCCATACCCCTGCCTACATGTGGCACTATGCAGCTTCCTAATTTTTGCCTGCCTAACAGATATATTATATTTCTTTGTACTTTTCATTTTCATTCATTTGACTGCCTAATATTTTAAAGACCTTAGCATATGTTCATTAGCCCTCTGGTTTCCTACTTTATAAATTGCCTGTTTTGTTTTCTTTGTCTACATTTCTACTGAGTCTTTTTCTTGTTGATTTGCAGTTGTTCCCTATACTAAATATCAATCCCTTGTCTGCCTCAGATATTGTAAGTGTCTTCTCCCACCCTGGCCTCCTATTTTACCTAATTTGAAGCGTCAAGTCGTTTTTCTTCATCTCCAAATCAAACAGATCGCACTTTACATTGTCTTCTTTCATCTTTAAAATTTTACCTTCGCGTTTAGGTCTTTAATACATCTCACTTACCATGGAAATAAATCAGTGTCTACCTCGTAACGTGTGGTGAAGGGTAAAATAATAAAGGTAAAGGGCCTAGCACGGTGCCCGACCCAAGAGACACACAATTGTGGGCGATGATTACTACTCTTTGAGTAGAAAGTGGCAAGTGGTGCTCCAGGAAACCTAGTTACAGGAACTTAGATGCCCTTTAGCTAGATCAGGAACAGTTTTGTGGGCAAAGGGGAAGTTACTGAGGTGAGTCCTAAAAATTAATGCAGGATTCATTCATTCGTTTTGAGATGGAAAAGCGAGTCTTTCAGGCAGAAAGGGTGGGGTGGGCAAAGGCCTGGCGGCAGGAATGCTTAGGCGGAGCACAGGGAGGAGAGGGCCTGACTACTCACAATCTGCTGTCTTTCTGTCCGTGCCCACCCCACCCTTCTCCCCGCAGGCTCCCTGTTCTCCACCCTGAAGCCCCCCGACGCCGTGTTCAAGGTGGTGTTCTGGCTGGGCTACTTCAACAGCTGCCTCAACCCCATCATCTACCCGTGCTCCAGCAAGGAGTTCAAGCGCGCCTTCCTGCGCATCCTCGGGTGCCAGTGCCGCGGCCGCCGCCGCCGCCGCCGCCGCCGCCGGCTGGGCGGCCGCGCCTACACGTACCGGCCGTGGACGCGCGGCGGCTCGCTGGAGCGCTCGCAGTCGCGCAAGGACTCGCTGGACGACAGCGGCAGCTGCCTGAGCGGCAGCCAGCGGACCCTGCCCTCGGCCTCGCCGAGCCCGGGCTACCTGGGCCGCGGCGCGCCGCCGTCCGTCGAGCTGTGCGCCCTCCCGGAGTGGAAGGCGCCCGGCGCCCTCCTGAGCCTGCCCGCACCCGAGCCCCCCGGCCGCCGCGGCCGCCACGACCCGGGCCCGCTCTTCACCTTCAAGCTCCTGGCCGAGCCCGAGAGCCCTGGGACCGACGGCGGCGCCAGCAACTGTGGCTGCGAGGCCGCGGCCGACGTGGCTAACGGGCAGCCGGGCTTCAAAACCAATATGCCCCTGGCACCCGGGCAGTTTTAGGGCCCCGCGCACAGCTTTCTTTCCCTGGGGAGGAGGTCACCGTGGGGGGCGGGTGGGGAGTGTCGGCGCCCGGTAGACGCGGGCCCCGAGGGGGACGGGGGGAGGGGGGCGGGGAGAGGGGCAGCTGCTTTTCTGGCAGGGGCATGGGTGCCAGGTACAGCACGGAGAGCGGGGCCGAGCATGCTGAGCCTGGGGGACCCAACGCCGGCCGGGATTTACGTCTCTCTCTCTGTATATATATATATGTAAACGAGTCCCTCTGTACATGTATTTAACCGTGGGTACACGTGCGTGTGTCTGTGCGGTGTACGTGTGGTCTGCGTGTGTGCGTTTGTGGGGGCCGCCCACGCGGGGGCAGAGTGCGTGTGCGCCCAGGATGTGACAGGGCGCTCTTCGTCCCGTGACTTCGTACCTCTTAAGCCCCTCCTTGTACTTCACTGAATGATGGCACTTTGTGGGGGGCTGGAAACAAAGTCGGACATTAAAAGTCATTTCTCCTGTGTGCCTTTGAGTTTTCTGTGATCTCAGTGGTAGGCAGGATCTGGGGTTCCCTTTTCCTTCTTCTTCAGGTTTGTCCCTGTCCCATGGACAGTAGTGGTGCAGGACCCCCTTGGCCCTATTTCTCCCTTAGCGACTACTGCCCAAGACTAAACAAATCTGATCCTGCGGCTGAAAGTGACCCCCTGGACTTAGCCCATAAACCCTGCTTGCCTACTTTTGACCCTTAGCAGTATCTAAACCCTCCTGCTGCAGGCAACACTTGCAATGTCTGGCCTGGCCCTGATCCCTTGGACTCCAATCCCAGCAGGGGCTCCCTGGCCAGGACCCTAACTGGGCCTGTCACCTGAGAGGAGATGGGACCCAAGCAGAGATGGGCTGCTTTCCTTCATCTCCTCCCCACATCCATAAAGCCAAACGCTCCATTGTTTGCTTGTGTGCACAGAAGCTGAAAAAGAAATCCAGACTGAAGAATTTTCTGGACAAGATACAGATCCATGTGGCCAAGCAACACACAGAGACACAAGGACCCTCCTAAGCTCTAACTGACAAGCCTACCTAGGAAAGAGGCACTGAGGAAAATCACTCAGAGTTAGAGCATGCCTCTGAGAAGGTAACCTCAATTCATCGGGCCTGCAACTGATTTACTGTATGACCTTAAGAAAGTCACATTCCCTTTCTAGATCTTGGTTTCCCATCTGTGTAATGATGGGATTGATTCCAAGGTCTTTTTTTTTTTAACTCTAAAGCCTCTAGTTTGCAAAAAGAATAAAGGATAGGCAACAAAAAAAAGGATCATTTTTCTTCCCTGAAATATAAAAAAGCATGACAATCCCATTCTCTTTCCGCTTTGCTTTTTCTAAATTGGGCTTCCTAATTTTTCAAGCAAAATCCTCTTCCAGTAATTAGCACGTCAGTCATTTATACTATAGGTGATTGAAAGAGAATATGCTTTAAGTGGAGAGGAGCAGTATTTAGTGCAGCTGAAAATGTAGGGATATCAGGCATGGCTGGATCCAGGGAGACTTAAACAAGATTGTCACCTTGCTCATTAGGCTTTTACTCATTCATCTAGCTTCCATCTTTTAATTCTGCTTATTTTTATATGTTGCCCATGTTTGCTTTCTGCAAACAGCTTTCTCACACCTTTCCTACAACTTGAAACCCTCAAAAAGGAAAAATAAAATTTCCCAGCAGTTCTGCCAAAAAAAGAGAAAGAAAAAAAGTCCTGAGAAGCCAGAAGTTCTGTATCACAGACCCCTTTGATACTCTGATAAAAGCTATAGTTATTCCTTCCAGAAAAAACTGCACATACAAAACAAAAGCACAAAAAACAAAACCATTTTTATACAGTTTCAAGTTACTCAGCCCTGTTTAAGGCTCCATGAACTAAGCATGATACCCCAGATTCACAGGTTATTTGAGCTAAACTTGATTTTCAGAATTATCTAGACCAATTCCTCTCATCTTTACAGATGGAGAGACTAAGGTAAATAATTCAACAAACTCACACTGAACTAGTACTAGGCCCCAGATGGGCTGTCTCCCTTTATGTTCGCTTGGGCTGCAATCTTGGGGTTAAGTATATCCTCCACTGGAGAGTATGTCCCTTCTTGTCTCTACAGAGAAAAGGAAAGAAGCACTTGAACCCAATTCCTAGGAAAGAAGGAACAGTTTGGGGCAGTCCTCTAAAAACATTTTGTTAGCAACACAAATCTTCCAAGTCAGCCTTATACCGAATCCTGGTATAACTGCAGCCCAGAATGAAGCAGAGAAAGGAAGAGAGAGCCTCACTCCCCTGGCCTCCTTCTCCTCCTCCTTAGCCCCTTCTCTGGCCTACCCCAAGCACCCTAGGGCTCCACAGAATAAGATTCAAAAATCACTTATCTAGTGCATGTGAATGGGACTTGGAGTCAGTAGCACCTGGGTACAGCTCTTGGCTCTGTGTGACCTTGAGCAATTCATCTTGCTTCTTGCGGTCTGTTTCCCCATCTATCAAGTGGACATGGTCTATACAGCCCACCAGGAAGCACAGAGGATTCAGTGAGATCACTGTGGTATAAACACTGAACTGGGAATCACTGAGCAGATGCAAGCTATAATTTGGACCCCAAATATCTGAAACCATAGACACCAAAGGTATTTCCTGAGTTGCTCATTTCTGATGACCTCATACATTACTGGTGTGTGGAGGCAATCCAGGTGGCACGGGGAGTCAGTGGCAGCCTCCCGCCCCTTTCTAGAAGCAAAGTTGGCCAAGCAGTGGTTCACACCCTATAGACTGCTGGGATCCCCCAGCCAGAGGCTGCATTATGCTGACCTCTCCATAGTCAGGCCCGGGGAGAGCCGGGAGTGCATTAAATAGGTCTTCTCTACTCTGGCCTCCCACTGATAGGAAAGTGGCCCTACCTTATTCTCTCCAGCCACCCAAACACTCCTGAGTAATGTCACCACTGAGGCATGCACAGGGTACATCTACCAACCAAAGTAGAGTTAAGTGGCTTGGCAAGAATCAGTTGGCAGGACAATAGCTAATCATCCTAATCTGGGCCCAAAGCCCACCTCTGCCATTTAGTAGCTATGTGACCTTGGGCAACTCACATCACAAGTCTAAACTTCAGTTCCCTGAACTGTAAAATAGGGACAATAATAATTCCTCCATCATAGGGACATTAGGAGGATCAAATGAGATCATGAGGGTAAAACAACATCAAGTTTAGTCACCTGGGAAACATCCGATAAACAATAGCTAGTGACAGAGGGATTAATTATTCAAGTCTTTACTTCAATATAAGAAGTTTAGGAAATCTGAATGGATAAAGAAAACAAATTCAGTTTTATTCATCAGATTCCAGGGGTTTAGGACTCAGAGTCCCCCTTGAAGAATTAAGACACAAATTTATGACATTTAAAGAATTTTGTAGGCACTATTTATTACCCATGGGCGACCTTACTTAGCCTCCCTCCCAGCAATTCTCACCTCTTTCTGCCTCAGCTCTGCAGGTGCCCTCGGGATGCCTTTGGCCCTGCCCCACTAGGCCATGGGGTGTAGCCTGGCTGAGGGTAAGGCCGAGGGTATGAAGGAAGAGCTGGAAGAACTTGTATCCTTCCAACCTTATACCTGGACCTGCCTGCTGAAGCTCAAGAGCCAAAAATTTGAGACTTTTTGCCTTGGCTTCCCTTAGAAAACCTTCCCCTTAGGCAATGGGTGGTTTCCTTCTAGCTGGTTGGCTAGAGGCAAACCTTCAGTGTGGGAGCTGATTTGCTGCAGAGTGGGTGCTGGGAGGAGGGAGGGCGCTCAGAGGAGCTACCCGCTCCCTTGCCCTCTCTGGCTTCTCTCCTATTGCTGCTCCCTCCTCCCCACCAGCCTTTCTGGCCTCTGCTGACTGAGCCTGACTCCCCACTCCAGCCTCTCTACTTGCTGGTCCTTCTGCCTAGAGCCCCTTCTCTCCTTGTGGCTTCCTCCCTCACCTCCTTCACGTCTTAGCTCAAGTGTCACCTTCTCTGGGGCCATCTGATTTCTCTGACTGTCCTATTTAAAGCTGGCCTCCCTTCTGCCAGCACCACCCAGGGTTCCCTCTAGCCTTTTCTACCTTATTTTTCACCATAGCACTTATCCGTACCCAGCATGTTAAATATTTTACCTGTTTATGTGTTTTTTATTCTGTGTCCCCACACACACTAGAAATGCACAATTCAAGAGGATATTTTTGTCTGTTCGGTGTTGTATCTTCAGCATCTAAAGTAATGCCTGACACATGGTAGGTATGCAAATATTTTTTATTGAATGAGTGTATATTACCCTACTTTGAACATGGATTGTGATCACAGCATTCTTAGAACAGGGTGCTGTGGGAGCTCAGCAGGCACTCCAACCTCTACCTTCATGATGGGGAGAAAAACAGTTCTGGTCAGGGAAGGATTCCTGTAGGGAGTGCCATCTGAAGAACGTCAGTGGGCCCTCACTGTGCACCTGTGTTTCCACTGTTAGTGGTCTCACACACCCAGTGGAGATGGGAGTCCAAAGGCCAGGCCCAGAGTCCCAGCGCTTTCTAGGCCTCCATCTACTGACTGGCAATCAGGCACTCTGGCAGAGACAATCCCTGATCTGTGTCAATCTGTGACTAAAGCTTTTGTTCTACTGTCCTCAATGTACAAACTTCACAGACAAGCTACTTTGGGAGACAACTTCATTGGGATTAATAAGACAAACAGCTCTGGCCCTTGCCAGTGGCCTCATTCAGAGAAGTAGCATCTTTGTAAGAGGGATGAGCAGAGGAAAGTGTTAAAACCTGAAGACTGCCCTTGTCATGTAGTGTCAGCGACTACTATCAGAAGCAGATTACTTACCCATCAAAGGCCTCCTGAATCCAACAACACCTACACCTGTATAGGACTTCACTCCCTCATTTGTTCTTTCATTTATTCTGCAATCATTGAGCACCTACACAAAGCTGGGAGACAAGGATACAAAGGAGAATAAAACCCAGTCTTTGCACTCTTGAAATTTTCAGTCTGGAAGAGGAAGTTGAATTCCTCCTTCCCTCTAGCTCTGCCCCCTTTTTGGTCTTGGGATTTTAGAAAACAAAGCAAGGAAAACTTGCAAGCATCTCCTGCTTCCCCCTGTCCACACCTCACCTGAAGGAGTGAAGCACAAAGTCTGCTGCCTGCTTGAATGAAGGGAAAGGGATAGGTGGGGGCAGAAAAGAGAATGAACATCAAAAAATAGCATCCAGTCACTCACTACCCAAATATCCAGTCAGTCCCCATCCACAGGGTGAACCCAGCTATTGAGACACTCCACGTGTGTGCATGCACACACAGGAAGGATGAAGCTTGCTGACAGCCAGGTGTGGAGGGGTCTGTCCGGTCCATCCAGCTTGTCCAGCTCAAGGCCATCCCTCATAAGCTTCTACAGAGCAGGTGCTGATGGGAAAGCATCTGTAGCACTCAGGGTTGAAGCAGCCCCATTCCTCCCCTCCCTGCCTGGTGCCACGATGAGTGTGGCAGGTTTCCAGAAAGGGGCTCTAAGGACAGAGTTAGCAGGGCTTCCCCACCCCAACTGGAGCACTGTGCTGCTCAGAAAGCCCCAGGCTGTGATCCGTCCGAGGCAACACTCTCCCCTGTGACTGGGAAGCAGCTGCAGGGAGGTGTCAGGGAGCACCAGATGCCTTCTTCAAGGATCTTCCCCACGGCAATGTTCAAGCCCCAGACACTGTAGCATGTTTGTCCTTCAGCCTCATTGCTAAGGTCCCTGAGGGACAAGTATTCCTTCAACATCTGTTTACGACAATATTACTAAGGGCCTCTTCCAAGCCCAGCATGCTTAGGATATAGGGATGAGCAAGACAGAGCCACCACCCAGCTGGTGTGATGGGAATACGGCAGGAGCACCCACTGAACTAGTTAGTTCTGGGGTTCATGATCTGATGGTGCCCACTGCCCTGGTGGCCCAGTGGCCCTCCCAAGTATCTGCTGGCATCAGTTGACATACACAGAATTAAAAGAATCTGCAATAAGGGCAGTTGGGTAGGTGGGCATCTGGGGTCAGAAGGACAATACACCCTTTTTTCATATCAATACACCTGATATCACTGGTGTCTACCTTTCTCCCTCCATTGACCCACATTGCCTGCCTTCCAGCTACCAACCTACTTCTTTATTGCCCTTGACAAAAACCCTCCTTGTATTTATACTCCATGTACTCCACGTGCTGTCCCCCTCTGCATCCCCAACCCAAGCCTCTCACATCCGTTGCAAACAGGCTTTCCTCCCCACCACTCCCTGGGAACTGTGCTTGTCAAGGTCATGAAGGGCCCCAGTGCTGCCCAAACCACACTTTCAGCAGCTGGGCACAACTGACCATGCCCTTTTTTAATCTGCAAGCACTTCTTCCACACAGCTGCCGACCTCACTGACTACTCCTTCTCAGAAACTTCTCCTCCTTTCCTCTCAACGCTGAAGCTCCCCACAGCTCAGTCCTTGGATCTTTTCCTTCATTCCTTGGTGATTTCATCCCCTCCTGTGGCGTTAAACTCTATCCGCACGATGATGACTCCCACATTATGTCACCAGCCCAGGCCTTCCATACGCATCTCAAACTTAGCACGTCCCAAGCTGACCTCTTGTTCCTCTTTCACAATGGTCCCTCCCCCATCCCAGTAAATGCTCCACTATTCACCTGATTGCACAAACCAAAAAGCTCAGAGTATCCTTGACTTGTCTCTGGCTCTCGAAACCCACACCAATCATCAGAAGATCTGCTGGTCTGCATTGTAAAATGTGTCCACGGTCCATCCACTGCTCAGCACCTGCTGTGCTGCCACCACCAGCACCTTCTCCAGCTGAGCTACTGCAGTTGCCTCCAAACTAACCTCCCAGATGTCACCTTAGAAAACTCCACTTGTATAACCCTCCCTGTCGCTAAAATGATCCCTTTAAAAAGTGAATGAGGAGGGTGGGTGAGGAGGGACAGGGGTTGAGGGGGCACTATAATTTGCAATCACAATACAGGTGGGTCATGGGGATGGTGGTACAGCACAGAGAATACAATTAATGGCTGTATCATCATACTATGCTGATAGGGACTACAGTGGAGGAGGTGAGGACTTGATAATATAAGTGAAAGTTGAAGTGTTGTGTATTTGAAACATCATAAGATTGTATATCAATGATACTTTAAATAAATAAACCAATGTTCTGGGCAGAAGAGGGAGTAAAATGAGACCATTCCACTGCTTAAACACTCCAGATGAGCTCCCATCACAATAACATCCAAATTGCTTGCAGTGATCTGCCCCTTCCCCATTCCTCCCTTCCCTCCCTCTACTTTAGCCACATGCTGTCCCCCTTGACAACACACCAGGGACACTCCTTTCTTAGTCTATGCTCTTGCTGTTCCCTCTGCCTGTGCTACTCCAGATATTTACCATTGTTACCACCTTCCAGACTCTGTTCATGCATCACCACCTCAGAGAGACCTTCCCTGATCACTCACTCTAAAAGAGACCTGTTTCTGTAGCTCTTAACCTGGCTTTCCCTTCTTTACAGCACTTACTACAAACCGATATTTATTTATTGGCTCTCTCCTCCATTAGAACATGAACTCCACCTAGGCAAGAACTTGACCCATTGTACTCATTTCTGGATCTCCAGATCAGAGACGAGCACTGGCACATAGCAGGCACTCATTAAATATTCATTGAATGAATGAATAATGCCTTGTTTCTGGTCCCTGGCCAGGCCTCAAGTAGTGGTGTGCCAACACTGCCTTTTACCAGCTGTGAGGCTGATAATGAACACCTCTTTCCAACTCTGCATTCAGTGACATCACACTGGTAGCTTAAAATCTGCTGTGATGGGAATATTTATACCACAGAAATCAGCAAGCACTAGTATTTTTCCATTTTGAAAAGCAGTTTACCAGCACACCATTTTCAGTTTCTGAAGAAACTTTTTCCGTGAAGGACTTCGGGACACTGGGAGCCCAAGGAGTGCTGCCTCTGTGCCCTGGTGAGAAACTCGATCCTGAATTAGACACAGGAGCATTGCTTGGAAGAAGGCATGGTTTGGACACCATGAGACCTGAAGGGAAGAAACGCCCACCTGGCGTTTGAGTGTCTGCAGCTTTGAGGACTGTGATGTAGCCCCACGGGGGAGAGCTGGCTCAGGAAGCTGAGCTGCACAGGTTACACTTGCAGCCACTCATCCATGCAGCTCGCAGGAAGCAGTTGATAGGGAGGTAGCAGGAGAAAATGAATTCCAAGAGCTCCCAGTAATACTGGTGAGACTTTTTAAGAGAGCCTGAGGTTTGATAGTTGGGGACTACTACACAGAAATATTTATTATGCATATCCACATGACCTAATTTGCACCCCCTGACTGGTAAGACTAGAGCCAGTGATTTGGAAGGAGATGGAGGCTCAGAGGCTGGTTCTTGTATCTGTACTACCTGCTTTTGGTACCAAGAGCTGGGGCCGTGGTTCTCAAACTCAGAAAGTAGAAGAACCACTCAGGAGCTTATGAAAAATACAGACTCACATAACCTCAGGCCTCCTTTGCCTGATTTAGTAGGTAGTAAAGCCCAGCCATCTGCACATTAAGCAAATGATCCAGGTGGTCAGCAGACCACGTTTTAAGCAGCACTGTAATTTAGCATGCAGCTCCTCAGGAAAATTACCAAATTTCTTATTGCCCTAGAGATCCCCTACAGAGTCTACTGTCTTCTGGGACAGGCTTTGCTAAACGCGGAGCTGGAAGAGCCAATTTCTCTCTCCTCAGGCCCTGATCCAGCGGCTTCCAGGAGTGAGTTACACCTGCAGTCTGCCTTTAAGGCCAGGATGGTTTCAAATCAAATAAACCTCTCATCTGACCCTCGTGTCCCAGATTGTTGACCCCCCCCACCCTTACCTCCAGCAAGGAAGGAGCCAGGCTCGAGAGCAAAAGAACAGTGTTGTAAGAAGCTCTGCGAGCGTATTTCAAGAAGTCAAAGGGCAGTTGTTATCATGCCTTTTAAATTACGCCGAGAGGTTTCAATTTTCTCCTTTTGCAGGCTCATAAACATTTGGCGTTCAGCTTCTGTATTTTCTTCCACCGCCTGGAGCTCTGGACGCTGGTTCCGGGCAGGGACGCAGTGCGCGCCCAGGTGCGCGGGCCTCTCCTGCGGGCGCTACGCGCCGGCGCCACGGCGTCTCCAACCGGGAGCAGCAAAAAAAAAAAAAAAAAAACAAAGCCTCCCGGGGCCTGTCCTCGCCGCCCAGAGCCTGGCGTCCTTTCTCCCTACGTGCAGAGACTGAGAAACAGCTCCTTAGACACCGCAGTGACGAAGAGCGCGGCACGTCCCCTCCCCGGAGCAGGTGCTCCGAGCAGTGCCGCTGAGGCGGACCCGGGCGCCCCCTGCTGCCCAATGCGCCTAAGCGACCAGAGTGTAAAGGAACCAAGTGCTTTGCAATTCAGCTTGCGCTGCTGGGCCCACTCCCTCTGCGCCCCACCATTGGTGTTTCAGCTGCAGCCAGGCATTCTAGAAATCTAGGGGTGCTTAACTTGGAGTCGATGCGTTTGCTTCAGGTGATCTGGGAGTCCCCTAAAATGTTATTCAGAGTGTGATGCTTATGTACAATTTTCTGAAAGGGGAATGTATAGCTTTCATGAGTCTAATATTTTCTGATCTATAGACCACGTGCCAGGCAACGTGCAAGCTATTGGTGGCAAGCGATGACCAAAGAGACATGTCACTTCTCTTCATGGACCTACATGAGCCTGACTACAGTCTGTAATCGGCTGAATAATGGCTTCAAAATATGGCTACATCCATTCCCTGGTATCTGTGGATGTTAGCTGAAAAGGCTAAAATTACTTTGCAGATGTGATCGAGTTAAAGATCTTGAGATGGGAAGAGTTTCCTGGATTATCCCAGGGGGCCTGAGGTACTCAACAAGTGTCATTATAATAAGAGAAACACAAGGAGACAGACAGAAGGTGACATAAGAACAGAAACAGCAAGACAGAGAGAAAGACATTTGAAGATGCTACACTGCTGACTTTGAAAATGGGGGCAGGGGCCCAAGAACCAAAGGATATAGGGAACCCTTGGAAGCTGGGAAGAACAGAGAGGCAGATTCTCCCCAACTACTTCCAGAAGGAACTGCTGACACCTTTACTTTAGCCCAGTGAAACGGATTTCAGTCTTCCAAACTCCAGAACTATAAGAGAATATATTTCTGTTGTTTTATGCCACTCAGTTTGTACTGGTTTATTACAGCAGCAGTAGGAAACTAATACACAGTTCAGCAACAGACCCTAAAAGTGGCAAGAGACCCTGTGCTCACAGCCCTTTACAATGCTGAGGATCTCTGTCTCACTGGCCCTTCCCCTCTCCAGGACAAGTCAAAATGTCAGAAACTGCAACACAGAGAAAGTGGATTTACTGAATTTCTCCTCTGTACCAGTCTCCTCTGACACCAGTCTCCATCTGTGTCCCTTTCCTAGAGAGCTTTGGGACTATACCTGGGCTAGAGAGAAACGTGCCAAGGACTCCACAAAGCTGTAGGATAAAAGTGGAGCATCTCTCAGAGCACCAGTTTTACTGAATAAGACAAGATTTAAAACATTTCCAGTGTAAAACTAGAATTTTGAGATAAAATAAGGGACTTCAAAAAAGTTTTCCTCTCCCTATAGCCACTTGTAGTCATGCTTCCCAGGCACTCAGGGTTCTGCATTCAGTCCCCTGCCATACAGACATTTTGGTGGGAAAATCTGAGCAGTTCAAGATTAAGAAACAGGTAACAGTGAAGAAAGAGTGGGATGTGCGGCTAGATAAGGGTAGACTTTTACATGAACTACCAGGAGCATCTAAGACTTCTCAGGAAAAGGAACTTCAGCCCCCCTTCAGAGGATATGGAGTCATATCAAAACACAAAGATGTATAAAGGTACTTACTGCAGCGTTGTCTGTGGTAGAGAAAAATGGAAATGATGTAACCATCCATCCAGAGAAAAATGCTTAAATAAATTATGCACATCTGTGCTGTAAAATACTATGCAGTGATTAGAAAGAATTAGGTCACTCTATATGTACTGACATGGACAAATCCCTAAAATGCAGTGGATGTATGGAAGACCAGATAACCTAACGATATGTATAGTTTCATTCTGTTTACATACATTTTATGTGTTTGTATGTATGATTCCCAGCAGGAACTGGAAATGGGAGTACTGGGAAGGAAGAGAGGAGGAGGGAAGGTTTTCTTTTATTATTTCATATATTCCCTATCTCATGGCTTTTTTTTTCACACACATAATATATTCCTGAAGTACTTAAGTAAGAGTTTTTTTAATTGAAGGATAGTTAAAATACAATATTATATTGGTTTCAGATGTACAACATTACTAAACTCTCACCATAATAAATATGGTTACCATTTGTTACCAAAGTTATGATAATATTATTGGCTATATTCCCTATGCTGTATTTTCAACCCTGTGACTCATTTATTTTTATAATTGGAAGTTTGTACTTCTTTATCCCCTTTACCTATTCTGCCCCTCCCCTCTTTTACCTCCTCTATAGCAACACCAGTCTGTTCTCTGTATTTATGAGTAAATTTCTGTTTGGTTTGTTTGTTCATTTGTTTTGTTTTTGAGATTCCACATACAAGTGAAATCATATGGCATTAGTCTTTCTATGACTTATTTCACTTAGCATAATACCCTCTAAGTCCACCCATGCTGTTGCAAATAACAAAATTTTTATTCTTTTTATGGCTGAATAATATTCTATTTTATACACACACAAACTTTATTCTTTCATCTATTGATAGCACATAGATTGCTTCTGTAGATTGGCTATTATAAATAATGCTACAATAAAAACATAGTGCATATATCTTTCAAGTCAGTGATTTTATTTTCTTCAGGTAAATATCTAGAATTGGAATTACTGGGTCATATGATATTTCTGTTTTTAGTTTTTTTGAGACACATCCATACTCTTTTCCATAGCGGCTGCACCAATTTACACTCCTAACTACAGGGTTCCTTTTTCTCCACACCCTTGCCAACACTTATTATTTCTTGTCTTTTTGATACTAGCCATACTGACAGGTGTGAGGTGGTATCTCATTGTGGTTTTGATTTTCATTGCCCTGATGATTAGTGGTGTTGAGCATCTTTTCATGTGTCTGTTGATCATCTGTATGTCTTCTTTGGAAAATTTTCTATTCAGGTCCTCTGCCCCTTTTTAATTGGATTATTTGTGTCTTTTGTGTTTGTTTGTTGAGTTGTTTGAGTTCTTTATATATTTTGGATATTAACCCCTTATCAGATATATCGCTTGAAAATATATTCTCCCATACAATAGGTTGCCTTTTGTTTTGCTGATGTTTTCCTTCATTGTGCAGAAGGTTTTCAGTTTGTTGTAGTCCCACTTGCTTATTTTTGCTTTTGTTTCCCTTGCCTGAGAAGATATAAGGGTTTTCTTAGTGTGGTGTAATACACATAACATAAAATTTACTATCTTAACTATTAAGTGTACAACTCAATAGTATTAAACATTTTCACATTTCATGTTGTTGTGCAGCCAATCTCCAGAACTTTTTCTTCTTGCACAACTGAAGAATTTAATGGGTAAACTCTATACCCGTTAAAAAACAACTCTTTGAAAAGATGGCAGCATGAAAGTTGAGACAGAGACTTCCTCCTAAAACCACATATAATACAAAAATATAATTTAATACAACTAATCCTGAAAGAGCAACAGGAAAGAAGGCTGCACCAAACTGCATAAACCTGGAGAAAAGACCAGACCTTATGGAACAGGGTAGGGAATTAAAGCTGTGACCTGGCAGGGCCCAAGCATTTTCCCCACCTCACCTCACCTGTGGGAGGAAGAGAATCAGAGTGGGGAAGGAGTGGAGGCCTGGGACTGCTGAACACCTAGCCCTGGAGATCTGCTCTGGGAGTGAACCTAGCATGGTGCTCTGGTGATTTAGTGCAGTTGGAAAGCTAAGACAAGTGGAATACATGGAGACATGGGGATTCTGGCTGCTTATGGAAAAAAGGGATTCATATCTGGCTGATCTGGGTGGGAAGTCTGAGAGACTTCCTAAAAGCAAGAGGGCTGCTAAAGGGGCAAGGATTGAATAAAGCTTATTACTCAGGAGAAAGGACAGGTAGACAAAATTGTCCAGGTACACTCTACCCAGCAGGATCTTCAGGTGCTCCATCCCACTGGCTGGCTGCACAGCTCCAAGGACTCCCACCGTGATACACAGCCTACTGTGTCTTCTTCCCAACTAGCCTGTACCTGGCTCAGGCTCACAAACCAACAACCCCTGCCCTGGCATCAGGCCAGCCAGAGGGAAGCCCTGCCTACAGCAGCTACAAACACAAAGCATAGAGGCTTACACCAGTGTGTTCAGCCCACTGGTTCTGGCAGTGGAGACAAGCATAGTAGCCGGGGAGCAGGAAACAGCTCTTTCTTCCCCCCAAGTACCAACACAGCTCCCCTGTGACCTCCGACATTGCTCCAGGGGCTGAGCAGCTCCAGACCGTACAGTTTCTGGGCACTAGAGGGCACCATAGACAAATTATGAAATGTCAAAGGAACCTGCTTCAAAGCAAAATTATGAATACACCTGAGAAAGATTCAAATGAAAACAACCTCATAAATCTGCCTGAAAGGGATTTCAAAATAAAAATCATTACCCTGCTCATGGAGGTACAGAAAAATATTCAAGAACTCAGGAACAAATTTAGGATGGAGATCCAATCATTGAAGAACACAATGGAGAGTTTTAAAAGCAGATTAGATATGCTGGAGAGGACGATAAATGAAATAGAAATTAGGGAAGAGGAATACAAAGAAGCTGAGGAACAGAGAGAAAAAAAGAACTCTAAGAATGAAAGAATGTGACCAATCCAAACAGTACAATATTCATGTTATAGGGGTACCAGAAGAAGGAGAGAGAGAAAAAGAGACAGAAAATGGAGGTGCACAGATCTCCCAACACAAGGGACCCAAGGAAGATAACACAAAGACATAAAATAATTAAAATGGAAAAGATCAAGGATAAGGGGGGAGAACCAAGATGGCGGCGTGAGTAGAACAACAGAAATCTCCTCCCAAAACCATATATATTTTTGAAAATACAACAAATACAAATATTCCTAAAAGAGAGACCAGAAGGCACAGGACAACAGCCAGACTACATCTACACCTGTGAGAACCCAGCACATCGCAAAGCAGGTAAGATACAAGCTGTGACCCAGTGGGACCCGAGCACCCCTCACCCCAGCTCCCAGAGGGAGGAGAGGAGTTGGAGCAGGGAGGGAGAGGGAGCCCAGGAGGGCTAAACACCCAGCCCTAGCCATCCGCACTGGAGCACAGACATGCAGTCCGTGCATGGGGTGCTGGAAACTAGGGAAACAGGACAGTAAAACCTGTGAGTGGGTCCCCGCAGCCGGTGCACCTGGGACAAAGAAAAGAGTGCTTTTTGAAAGTCTTAAAGGGACAGGGACCCCACAGCTGGACGGAAGCATCCCAGAACACTTAGCCCAGCAGCTGGGAATCCCAGGGAACTCCAGCCACCTTAACCCCCTGGGCGGCAGCACGGCTCAGAGGCCCCTTAAGGAGATAAACAGCCTCCCACCTGTTCCCCCTCCAACACGACTCTGCCATATTGGAGAAGCAGCCTGAGGCTGGCCACACCCACAACAACTGCAGAGCTCCACAGCAGCTGGGCAAGAATTAGAAACCCCATCTGTGCGCAGCTACCCAGCACAAGCCACTAGAGGTTGCTGTTCTCCCAGGAGAGGAAGGTCACAAACCAGCAAGAAGGGGCTTTCTCTTAGTCAACACACCACCAGCTCCCCATAAGTACCTCTATCACCATGAAAAGGCAGAAGAATTTGACACAGACCAAGATCACAGAGGCAAAACCTGAAAAGGAGATAGACCTAACCAATCTCCCTGAAAAAGAATTAAAAATAAAGCTCATAACCATGCTGACGGAGCTGCAGAGAAATACGCAAGAGCTAATGGATGATGTCCGGAAGGAGATTACAGACATGAAACAATCTCTGGAAGGATTTATAAGCAGAATGAATAGGACACAAGAGGCCATTGATGGAATAGAAACCAGAGAACAGGAATGCATAGAAGCTGACACAGAGAGAGATAAAAGGATCTCCAGGAATGAAACAATATTAAGAGAACTGTGTGACCAATCCAAAAGGAACAATAGCCATATTATAGGGGTACCAGAAGGAGAAGAGAGAGAAAAAGGGATAGAAAGTGTATTTGAAGAAATAATTGCTTAAAACTTGCCCAAACTGGGGGAGGAAATAATCGATCAGACCACGGAAGTACACAGAACCCCCAACAGAAGGGACCGAAGGAGGACAACACCAAGACACATAATAATTAAAATGACAAAGATCAAGGACAAGGACAGAGTTTTAAAGGCAGCTAGAGAGAAAAAGTTCACCTATAAAGGAAAACATATCAGGCTATCATCAGACTTCTCAACAGAAACATTACAGGCCAGAAGAGAATGGCATGATATATTTAATGCAATGAAACAAAAGGGCCTTGAACCAAGAATACTGTATCCAGCATGATTATCATTTAAATATGAAGGAGGGATCAAAAAATTCCCAGAAAAGCAAAAGTTGAGAGCATTTGCCTCCCACAAACCTCCTCTACAGGGTATTTTAGAGGGACTACTCTAGGTGGGAGCACTCCTAAGACTAAACAGATGTCACCAGGGAAAATAAAATTATAGCAAAGAAAGTAGACCAACCAAATACTAACTAAAGGCAAAAAATAAAATCAACTACCCACAAAAGCAGTTAAAGGAAACACAAAAGAGCACAGAATAAAGCAACCAACATATAAAGAATGGAGGAGGAGGAAATCACCAGTGTTTAAAATAGCTCAATAAGCGAGTTAAGTTAGACAGTAAGACAGTAAAGAAGCTAACCTTGAAAACCTTTGGTAACCATGAATCTAAAGCCTGCAATGGCAATAAGTACATATCTTTCAATAATCACCCTAAATGTAAATGGACTGAATGCACAAATCAAAAGACATACAGTCACTGAATAGATAAAAAAGCAAGACCCATCTATATGCTTCTTACAAGAGACTCACCTCAAACCCAAAGACATGCACAGACTAAAAGCCAAGGGATGGAAAAATATATTTCATGCAAACAACAGGGAGAAAAAAGCAGGTGTTGGAGTAGTATCAGACAAAATAGACCTCAAAACAAAGAAAGTAACAGAAGATAAAGAAGGACATTACATAATGATAAAGGGTTCAGTCCAACAAGAGGATATAACCATTATAAATATATATGCACCCAACACAGGAGCACCAACATATGTGAAACAAATACTAACAGAACTAAAGGAGGAAAGGGAATGCAATGCATTCATTTTAGGAGACTTCAACATGCCACTCACTCCAAAGGATAAATCCACCAGAAAGAAAATAAGTAAGGACACAGAGGCACTGAACAACACACTAGAACAGATGGACCTAATAGACATCTATAGAAGTCTACATCCAAAAGCCACTATTTGCAATAGACAATAAATGGAGGCAACCTGGGTGTCCATCAGTGGATGAATGGATGGGGAAGGTGTGGTACATATACACAGTGGATTATTGTTCAGCCATAAGAAGAAAGCAAATCCTACCATTTGCAACAACATGGATGGAGGTAGAGGGTATAAATAAGCCAGGTGGAGAAAAACGGGCACCAAATAATTTCACTCATATGTGGAGTATAGGAACAAGGAAGGAACAAGTATAGGAACTGAAGGAACAGAACAGCAGCAGAATCACAAAACCTAAGAATGGACTAATGGTTACCAAAGGGAAAGGGACTGGGGAGAATGGGAGGGGAGGGAGGGATACAGGTGGGGGAAAAGAAAGGCGATATTACAGTTGGCATGTATAATGTTGGAGGGGGTGGCATGTGGAGGTCTGTGCAACACAGAGAAGACAAGTAGTGATTCTGCAACATCTTGCTACACTGATGGACAGTACTGTAGTGGGGTTTGTGGGGGGGACATGAAGGGGGGACCCTAGTAAACATAATGTTCTTCATGTAATTGTAGATTAATGACAAAAAAAAAGCCAGATGGCTCCTGGCATATGACTGTGGATTATAGAGAACTGAATAAAGTCATACCCACTGTGCAAAAATTAAAAAATAAAAAAGATCAAGGATAAAGAAAGACTATTAAAGGCAGCCAGACAGAGAAAAAAGATCACATACAAAGGAAAACCCATCAGGCTGTCATCAGACTTCTAATGCAATGAAGCAGAAGGGCTTTAAACCAAAAATACTTTATCCAGCAAGATTATCATTTAAATTTGAAGGAGGAATTAAACAATTTCCAGATAAGCAAAAGCTGAGATAATTTAGCTCCTACAAACCACCTCTACAGTGTATTTTGGAGGGATTGCTATAGATGGAAGTGTCCCTAAGGTTTAAAAGCTGCCACCAGAGGTAATATAAAGGGGTAAACAAAGAGTACAGAAAATGATACCTAATATATAAAGAATGGAGAAGGAAGAAAAGGAGGGGGGAAAAAAGAACGTTTAGATTTTGTTTGTAATAGCATAGTAAGTGAGAGTCTTAGATAGTAAGGAAGTTACCCTTGAAGCTTTGGTAACCATGAATCTAAAGCCTGCAATGGCAATAAGTACATACCTATTGATAATCACACTAAATGTCAATGGTCTGAATGCACCAATCAAAAGACATAGAGTCACTGAATGAATAAAAAAACAAGACCCAACTATATACTGCCTACAAGAGACTCACGTCAAACCAAAGACATACACAGACTTAAAAGTGAGGGGATGGAAAAAGATATTTCATGCAACTAATAGGGAGAAAAAAGCAGGTGTTGCAGTACTTGTATCAGACAAAATAGACTTCAAAACAAAGAAAGTCACAAGAGACAAAGAAGGACAGTACATAACAATAAAGGGGTAAATCCAACAAGAGAATATAACCACTATAAATATCTATGCAGCCAACACAGAAGCACCTACATATGTGAAACAAATACTAACAGAATTAAAAGGGGAAATAGAATGCAATGCATTCATTCTAGGACACTTCAACAGTCCACTCACTCCAAAGGACAGATCAACCAGACAGAAAATAAATAAGGAGACAGAGGCATTGAACAACACATTAGAACAGGTGGACCTAACAGACATCTATAGAACTCTCCATCCAAAAGCAGCAGGATACATGCTCTTTTCAAGTTCACATGGAACATTTTCCAGAATAAACCACATACTAAGCCCCAAA
This sequence comes from Manis javanica, assembly GCF_040802235.1. NCBI lineage: Eukaryota > Metazoa > Chordata > Mammalia > Pholidota > Manidae > Manis > Manis javanica. The sequence continues at coordinate 40,995,081 of NC_133156.1, forward strand.
AAGAGTCTCAGTAAATTAAAGAAGATTGAAATTTAAGCAACCAAGTTCTCAGATCACAAGGGTATAAAACTACAAATAAATTGTACAAAGAAAACAAAAAGGCTCACAAACACATGGAGGCTTAACAACATGACCCTAAATAATCAATGGATCGATGACCAAATTAAAACAGAGATCAAGCAATATATGGAGACAAATGGAAACAACAGCACAATGCCCCAACTTCTGTGGGACACAGCGAAGGCAATTCTAAGAGGGAATATATAGTAATCCAGGACTATTTAAAGAAGGAAGAACAATCCCAAATTAATAGTCTAAATTCACAATTATTGAAACTGGAAAAAGAAGAACAAATGAAGCCCAAAGTCAGCAGAAGAAGGGGCAAAATAAAGATCAGAGAAGAAATAAATAAAATTGAGAAGAATAAAACAATAGAAAAAATTAATGAAACCAAGAGTTGGTTCTTTGAGAAAATAAACAAAAAAAGATGAACCCCTAGGCAAACTTATTAAGAAAAAAAGAGAATCTACACACATAAACAGAATCAGAAATGAGAAAGGAAAAATCACAATGGACACCACAGAAATACAAAGAATTATTAGAGACAACTATGAAAATCTATATGCTAACAAACTGGATAACCTAGAAGAAATGGAAAACTTTCTAGAATAATACAACCTTCCAAGACTGACCCAGAAAGAAACAGAAAATCTAAACAGACAAATTACCAGGAATGAAATTGAATCAGTAATCAAAAAACTACCCAAGAACAAAACCCCCAGACAAGATGGATTTACTGCTGGATTTTATCAGACATTTAAAGAAGACATTATACCCATTCTACTTAGAGTTTTCCAAAAAATAGAAGAGGAGGGAATACTTTAAACTCATACTATGAAGCCAGCATCACTATAATACCAAAATCAGGCAAAGACACCACAAAAAAAGAAAACTACACACCAATATCCCTGATGAACATAGATGCAAAAATACTCAAAATATTAGCAAACTGAATTAAAAAATACATCAATAGGATCATACACCATGATCAAGTGGGATTCATCTCAGAGATGCAAGGATGGTACAACATTTGAAAATCCATCAACATCATCCACCACATCAGCAAAAAGGACAAAAACCACATGATCGTTTCCATAGATGCTGAAAAAGCATTCAACAAGATTCAACATCCATTTATGATAAAAACTCTCAACAACATGGGTATAGAGGGCAAGTACCTCAATATAACAAAGGCTATATATGACAGACCCACAGCCAACATCATACTTAACAGTGAGAAGCTGCAAGCTTTTCCTCTAAGTTCAAGAACAAGACAAGGATGCCCACTCTCCCGATTTTTATTCAACGTAGTCCTGGAGGTCCTAGCCATGGCAATCAGACAGCACAAAGAAATAAAAGGCATCCAGATTGGTAAAGAAGAAGTTAAACTGTCACTGTATGCAGATGACATAACATTGTACATAAAAAACCCTAAAGAATCCACACCAAAACTACTACATCTAATATCTGAATTCAGGAAAACTGTACAATACAAAATTAATACTCAGAAATCTGTTGCATTCCTATACACTAACCATTAACTAGCAGAAAGAGAAATCGGGAAAACAATTCCATTCACAATTGCATCAAAAAGAATAAAATACCTAGGAATAAACCTAACCAAGGAAGTGAAAGACCTATACCCTGAAAACTATAAGACACTTCTAATAGAAATTAAAGAGGGTACTATAATGGAAATTCATCCCATGCTCTTGGGTAGGAAGAATTAATATTGTTAAAATGGCTATCCTGCCTAAAGCAATCTACAGATTCAATGCAATGCCTATCAAAATACCAAAAGCATTCTTCAATGAATTGGAACAGAAAGTTCTAAAATTCATATGGAACCACTAAAAGACCCCCAGTAGCCAAAGCAATCCTGAGAAGGAAGAATAAAGCAGAGGGGATTTGGCTTCCCAACTTCAAGCTCTACTACAAAGCCACAGTAATCAAGACAATTTTATACTGGCACAAGAACAGACCCATAGACCAGTGGAAGAGAAGAGAGAGTCCATATATTAACCCAAGCATATACAGTCAATTAATATATGATAAAGGAGCCATTGATATACAATGGGGAAATGACAGCCTCTTCAACAGCTGGTGTTGGCAAAACTGGACAGCTACATGTAAGAAAATGAAACTGGATTACTCTCTAACTCCATACACAAAAGTAAATTCAAAATGGATCAAAGACCTGAATGTAAGTCATGAAACCATAAAACTTTTAGAATATATAGGCAAAACTCTCTTGAATATAAACATGAACAACTTCTTCATGAACATATCTCCACAGGCAAGGGACACAAAAGCAAAAATGAACAAGTGGGACTACATCAAACTAAAAAACTTCTGTACAGAAAAAGGCACCATCAGTAGAACAAAAAGGCATCCTACAGTATTGGAGAATATATTCATAAATGATGTATCTGATAAGGAGTTCATATCCAAAATATACAAAGAGCTCATGCACTTCAACAAACAAAAGCAAATGACCCAATTAAAAAATAGGCAGAGGATCTGAACAGACACTTCTCCAAAGAAGAAATTCAGATGGCCAACAGGCACATAAAAAGATGCTCCACATCACTAATCATCAGAAAAATGCAAATTAAAACCACAATGAGATATCACCTCACACCAGTAAGAATCACCACTATCCAAAATGCAAACAACAACAAATGTTGGCGAGGATGTGGAGAAAGGGGAACCCCACTATGCTGATGGTGGGATTATAAATTACTTCAACCTTTGTGGAAAGCAGTATGGAGGATTCTCAAAAACCTAAAAAGAGAAATGCCATTTCCATTCTATGTATATACTACATCTTGTTTGTCCATTCATCCATTGATGGCACATGGGTTGCTTCCATCTTTTGGCTTTTGTGAATAATGCTGCTATGAACATGAGTTTTTGAATATCTCTTCAAACCCTTGCTTTGAGTTATTTTAGATATACATTCAGAAATGGAATTTCTGAATCATATGGTAATTCTAATCTTTTGGGAAACTGCTGTACTGTTTTTCACAGTAGCAGCACCATTTTACATTCCCACCAATCATGCACAAGGGTTCTAATTTCTCCACAATCTTCACCAACACTCGTTATTGTTATTTTCTAGGGTTTTTTAATAGTAACCATTGGAATGGGTGTAAGATGGTATCTTATTGTGGTTTCAATTTGTAGTTCCCTGGTGATTAATGATGTTGAGTACATTTTCAAATGCTTGTTGTCCATTTGTATATGTTCCTTGAAAAAATGTCTATTTAAGTCCTTTGCCCATTTTTTAATTGAGTTATTTTTGTTGTTGAACTTCAAGTTTTTAAAGTTCCATTTTATTGGGGTATAGTCTATACAAAATAAAATGCACTCTTTTTTAAGTGTGTGGTTTAAGTTTTGACAATTGTATGCAGTCATGTAACCAACACCACAGTCAAGGTATAGAACATTTTCATCACCCCCAAAATACTTCTCACATGCCTATGTAGTCAGTTTCCCCACACACACAGTCCTGGCAACAACTGGTATTCCCTATAATTTTCCCCAGTGTCATATAAATGAAACTTACTATATGTAGCCTTCTGCATCTGACTTTGTCCACTTACCATGATACTTATGAGATTTATCCCTGCTGTTGCATGTATCAGTTAATTTATTCCTTTTCATTGATAAGTAGTATTCCATTATGTGGATATACCACATTTTTTATTAATTTCCTAGTTTGTGGACACTGAGTTATTTTCTGTTTTAGGGTATTATAAATAAAACTGTTACAAACATTTGCATACAGGTCTTTGTGCATGGACATATGTATGTTTTCCCTTCTCTTGGGTAAATACCTAGAAGTGAAAGTGTGGAGTTGTATAGTAAGTGTATGTTTACTTTTATAAAAACTGCCAAGCTGTTTTCCAAAATTGCTGTACCATTTTGCACCCCATTTTGTATCCCTTAGTGTCTAAGATTTCTAGTAACTCCATATCCTCACAACATCGAGCATTTTAGTCTTTTTTATCTTAGTCATCTAGTTAGTAGATAGTCTCTCTTGTGGCTTTAATTTGCATTTCTTTAATGACTAATAATATTGAACATTTTTCTACCTGCTTATTTGCCTCTGTCCATCTTCTCTGGCATTGTGCCCAAATCTTTGTGCATTTTATTGTTTTTTTTTTAATCTTTCTATTGAGTTGTAAGAGTTCTTTATATATTTTAGGTCCAATTATTTTAACATATATATGCTTTGCAAATATTTTCTCCAGTTAAGTATTGTCTTTTTATTTCTTAAACAGTGTCTTTTTTAAAGTGGTCATATTTAATTTTGGTGAAGTGCAATTTATCAATTTTTTTAAGTATAATATCTATTTTATATTTTTTTCAGAGAACAATTTTTCTTCGGTCCTTAAGGACTTAGCTCCTTATATGGGCTTTGATGGAGGTCATGGGGCAGCACCCACAGGTCTAAATTGGGATGGGGGTGTTTGGTCCCTCTGTGCCTCACCAAACTGATTCTTGACCACCTTGCTGTGAAGTTTGCATACACCTTAGGAAACACATAAGCATCAAAGATACAGCTTTGGAAATATCCTCAACAGAAGTAGCCTCTACTATGATTCAAATGACAAACTTCTTAACGGCCTTGTCCTTGGGCATATGTGGGCACCGTTAGTATAGCAGGCAGGCTGCATGTGGCTGCTGCCCTTTTTGGCATAACCATTACTCCTTCCTTTTTTGGCTATGTTGTCAGAGAGGCCTAAGAGAGCCAATTTATCAATGCTTAAATTTTATAGTCCATGCTTTTTATTGTCCTATGAGTAATTTTTAATTTAAGAAGAAAAAAAACCTGGCAGATAACCCTACTTTTCTGATGAGGCTTGTGGGAACAAACAGGTGGTCTTTGAGGTAAGGAATGCAGAGAAAGGGAAAATTAGCAGAGGCTTTCACTGGGAGAACAGAATAGAGAGGAAGGAGACAATTGCTCTAAGTTCAAGCAACTTCCAAGGCTTCATTGGCTCTCTCATCTCCGCAAGCAGAGAGAAGGTGGAGCTCCCCACAGATCAAATAATGACATGAATAAATGTATAACTGCAGACAGGGGTAAGGGTTACACACTGATCTGAGAGTTCAGAAGCAAGCTCCTGGCCGTGTTCAGGAAGGGGAGTGTTAGGAGGTGACTTTCCTGAAGGAATGAAGCTTGAGCTGAGCTTTGAAAGGGTGGGAAGGGAGCCTTAAAGGCAGAAGGAACTGCCCTTCAACAGCTCTAGCAAGGGTGTGGATGGTGCTGCTCAAAAGGCAGGCAGGGGCCAGGCAGGTAGGATCTGGAAGACTTTGGATATATTTTTTTTTCCTATTTTTTTTTTTTGAGAGGGCATCTCTCATATTTATTGATCAAATGGTTGTTAACAACAATAAAATTCAGTATGGGGGGGTCAACGCTCAATATACAATCATTAATTCATCTCAAGCCTAATTCTCGTCAGTCTCCAATCTTCTGAAGCATAACGAACAAGTTCTTACATGGTGAACGAATTCTTACATAGTGAATAAATTCTTACATGATGAACAGTACAAGGGCATTCATCACAGAAACATTCAGTTTTGATCACGCATTATGAACTATAAACAATCAGGTCAAATATGAATATTCGTTTGATTTTTATACTTGATTTATATGTTGATCCCACATTTCTCCCTTTATTGTTATTATTTTTTTATTTTTAATAAAATGCTGAAGTGGTAGGTAGATGCAAGATAAAGGTAGAAAACATAGTTTAGTGCTGTAAGAGGGCAAATGTAGATGATCAGATGATCAGGTGTGTGCCTATGGACTAAGTATTAATCCAGGCTAGACAAGGGCAGCAAAACATCCACGGATGCAGAAGATTTCTCTCAAAGCAGGGGGGTGAGGTTCTGAGCCTCACCTCTGTTGATCCCCAAATTCTCACCTGATGGCCCCCCTGTGACTGTGCCTGTCTTAGGTTGTTCCTCCCTTGAGGAATCTTACCCGTCTCTGGCTAACCAGTCATCTTCCGGGGCCATACAGGGAAATGTAAAGTTGGTAAGTGAGAGAGAAGCCATATTGTTTGAAAAGGTTAGCTTTTTACTTCTTTGCAGATTTATGCCCTGTGGCTTCTATGCCCAGCACTTGTCTCGAGGTATCTTTACCACCTGGAGGAATTATGATACTTGGTAAATTCGATATGAGGCACGAATTCTATTTAAGGGCTGTAATTAGGAAGGAAGAAGAAAAGCTATAGAGGTAGCATATGGAAGAAAACATGGGAAGATTGATTATTTCTTTGACATATCTTCGTGTAGAGTACCTTAAGTATGTATAGGTTTTAAACTACTAACTAATTTGCACACACATATTAACATAATAGGAATACGGTGACATAAACAAAGCAAATCTATAATTACCATCCATCTCCAGTGAAGCCAAGAAAACCATTTAGGCACCCTAGGCATTTGTGAAAATTTGTCTATGATATGATGGATATTGTCCTACTGTACTTGAACAGTCTGAGAAAAATCAGACAAATTAAAGCAGCCCATTTCTGGGATCTGTTCACATCCCATATGTTCTTTTAACCGTAGATAGTCTCTAGTCATAAGATTTTGGAGTGCTACAACTTGCACCCCTCCCAACTCCTGGTTGAGTTCCAACAGTACAGATCTGGTCAAATTTGTTGTCTCACTGTGTGCACATGCCAGCCTAGACATCTTCCTCCTCATTCCTATGGCAAGTCCAGGAGACGGTGGGGTGGACGCAGCCACAACCGCAGCATCGCCCGGATCCCTGTGGAGGCTTTTTGATGATCATCCCCTGGCACGAGTCCTCCAGAGAGTGCTGATGCCGGAAGCTCCTCCTCATATCGTATCTTAGTTCATTTTCTGGGTATCCAAGCTAGGCCTTGATCTTCTGCATAGAAACAAACAGACCCTTTGCCCACACTTTGACATGCCCTCTATACCACTGTGCAGAACTCATTGGAGGTCAGCACACAGGGACTGCCTTTTTTTTTTTCTTTTTATTAAGAGAAAGGAATATTATCAGAAAAGAGTACCTCCATAGCTGATCATCTGACACCCTTTAAGTGATCAACATTAAGGATATTTAAAACATGTGTTGATCTTTGATTTACCAATAGTTTTATCCTACCAAGGAGTAATCCCCCTTTTCTTTCTTTCTTCCCTTTTTTTTTTTAATCTTTAATCTACACTTACATGAAGAGTACTATGTTTACTATGCTCTCCCCTATATCAGTTCCCCCCTAACAACCACATTACGGTTCCTGTCCATCAGCTTAGCAAAATGTTGTAGAATCCCTACTTGTCCTCTCTGTGTTGTGCAGCCCACCCTCCCCTTTCTCCCTCCCCCCCATGCATGCTAATCTTAATACCCCCTTCTTCTTCCCCCCCCCTTATCCCTCCCTGCCCACCCATCCTCCCCAGTTCCTTTCCCTTTGGTACCTGTTAGTCCATTTTTGGGTTCTATAATTCCGCTGCTGTTTTGTTCCTTCAGTTTTTCCTTTGTTCTTATACTACTCAGATGAGTGAAAACATTCGGTATTTCTCTTTCTCTGCTTGGCTTATTTCACTGAGCATAATACTCTCCAGCTTCATCCATGTTGCTGCGAATGGTTGGATTTTTCCACTTCTTATGGCTGAATAGTATTCCATTGTGATATATGTACCACATCTTCTTTATCCATTCATCTACCAATGGACATTTAGGTTGCTTCCAATTCTTGGCTACTGTAAATAGTGCAGCGATAAACATAGGGGTGCACCTGTCTTTCTCAAACTTGATCACTGCGTTCTTAGGGTAAATTCCTAGGAGTGGAATTCCTGGGTCAGATGGTAGGTCTGTTTTGAGCATTTTGATGAACCTCCAAACTGCTTTCCACAATGGTTCAACTAATTTACATTCCCACCAGCAGTGTAGGAGGGTTCCCCTATCTCCACAGCCTCGCCAACATTTGTTGTTGTTTGTCTTTTGGATGGCAGCCATCCTTACTGGTGTGAGGTGATACCTCAATGTAGTTTTAATTTGCATTTTTCTGATAATTAGCGATGTGGAGCATCTTTTCATGTGTCTGTTGGCCATCTGTATTTCTTTTTTAGAGAACTGTCTGTTCAGTTCCTCTGCCCATTTTTTAATTGGGTTATTTGTTTTTTGTTTGTTGAGGCATGTGAGCTCTTTATATATTCTGGACGTCAAGCCTTTATCGGATCTGTCATTTTCAAATATATTCTCCCAAACTGTAGGGTTCCTTTTTGTTCTATTGATGGTGTCTTTCGCTGTACAGATGCTTTTCAGCTTAATGTAGTCCCACTTGCTCATTTTTGCTGTTGTTTTCCTTGCCTGGGGAGATATGTTCAAGAAGAGGTCACTCATGTTTATGTCTAAGAGGTTTTTGCCTATGTTTTTTTCCAAGAGTTTAATGGTTTCATGACTTATATTCAGGTCTTTGATTCATTTTGAGTTTACCTTTGTATATGGGGTTAGACAATGGTCCAGTTTCATTCTCCTACACGTAGCTGTCCAGTTTTGCCAACACCATCTGTTGAAGAGACTGGCATTTCCCCATTGTATGTCCATGGCTCCTTTATCAAATATTAATTGACCATATTTGTTTGGGTTAATTTCTGGAGTCTCTAATCTGTTCCACTGGTCTGTGGCTCTGTTCTTGTGCCAGTACCAAATTGTCTTGATTACTATGGCTTTGTAGTAGAGCTTGAAGTTGGGGAGTGAGATCCCCCCTACTTTATTCTTCTTTTTCAGGATTGCTTTGGCTATTCAGGGTCTTTGGTGTTTCCATATGAATTTTTGAATTATTTGTTCCAATTCATTGAAGAATGTTGCTGGTAATTTGATAGGGATTGCATCAAATCTGTATATTGCTTTGGGCAGGATGGCCATTTTGACGATATTAATTCTTCATAGCCATGAGCATGGGATGAGTTTCCATTTATTACTGTCCCCTTTAATTTCTCTTAAGAGTGACTTGTAGTTTTCAGAGTGTAAGTCTTTCACTTCTTTGGTTAGGTTTATTCCTAGGTATTTTATTCTTTTTGATGCAATGGTGAATGGAATTGTTTCCCTGATTTCTCTTTCTATTGATTCATTGTTAGTGTATAGGAAAGCTACAGATTTCTGTGTGTTAATTTTGTATCCTACAACTTTGCTGTATTCCGATATCAGTTCTAGTAGTTTTGGAGTGGAGTCTTTAGGGTTTTTTATGTACAGTATCATATCATATGCAAATAGTGACAGTTTAACTTCTTCTTTACCAATCTGGATTCCTTGTATTTCTTTGTTTTGTCTGATTGCCGTGGCTAGGACCTCCAGCACTATGTTGAATAAGAGTGGGGAGAGTGGGCAACCCTGTCTTGTTCCCGATCTCAGAGGAAATGCTTTCAGCTTCTCGCTGTTCAGTATAATGCTGGCTGTGGGTTTATCATATATGGCCTTTATTATGTTGAGGTACTTGCCTTCTATTACCATTTTGCTGAGAGGTTTTATCATGAATGGATGTTGAATTTTGTCAAATGCTTTTTCAGCATCTATAGAGATGATCATGTGGTTTTTGTCTTTCTTTTTGTTGATGTGGTGGATGATGTTGATGGATTTTCGAATGTTGTACCATCCTTGCATCCCTGGGATGAACCCCAGTTGGTCATAGTGTATGATCCTTTTGATATACTGTTGAATTCTGTTTGCTAATATTTTATTGAGTATTTTTGCATCTACATTCATCAGGGATATTGGTCTGTAATTTTCTTTTTTGGTGGGGTCTTTGCCTGATTTTGGTATTAGGGTGATGTTGGCTTCATAGAATGAGTTTGGGAGTATTCCCTCCTCTTCTATTTTTTGAAACACTTTAAGGAGAATGGGTATTATGTCTTCTCTGTGTGTCTGATAAAATTCTGAGGAAAATCCGTCCGGCCCCGGGGTTTTGTTCTTGGGTAGTTTTTTGATTACCGTTTCAATTTCTTTGCTCGTAATTGGTTTGTTTAACTTTTGTGTTTCTTCCTTGGTCAGTCTTGAAAGGTTGTATTTTTCTAGGAAGTTGTCCATTTCTTCTAGGTTTTCCAGCTTGTTGGCATATAGGTTTTCATAGTAGTCTTTAATAATTCTTTGTATTTCTGTGGAGTCTGTCGTGATTTTTCCATTCACACTTCTGATTATGTTGATTTGTGTTGATTCTCTTTTTCTCTTAATAAGTTTGGCTAGAGGCTTATCTATTTTGTTTATTTTCTCAAAGAACCACCTCTTGGTTTCGTTGATTTTTGCTATTGTTTTATTCTTCTCAATTTTGTTTATTTCTTCTCTGATCTTTATTATGTCCCTCCTTCTGCTGACTTTAGGCCTCATTTGTTCTTCTTTTTCCAGTTTCGATAATTGTGATGTTAGACTATTCATTTGGGATTGTTCTTCCTTCTTCAAGTGTGCCTGGATTGCTATATACTTTCCTCTTAAGACTGCTTTTGCTGCGTCCCACAAAAGTTGGGGCTTAGTGTTGTTGTTGTCATTTGTTTCTATATATTCCTCGATCTCTATTTTGATCTGTTCATTGATCCATTGATTACTTAGTAGCATGTTGTTAAGCCTCCATGTGTTTGTGAGCCTTTTTGTTTTCTTTGTAGAATTTATTTCTACTTTTATACCTTTGTGGTCTGAAAAATTGGTTGGTAGAATTTCAATATTTTGGAATTTACTGAGGCTCTTTTTGTGAGCTAGTATGTGGTCTATTCTGGAGAATGTTCCATGTGCACTTGAGAAGAATGTGTATCCTGTTGCTTTTGGATGTAGAGTTCTATAGATGTCTATTAGGTCCATCTGTTCTAGTGTGTTGTTCAGTGCCCGTGGGTCCTTACTTATTTTCTGCCCAGTGGATCTCTCCTTTGGGGTGAGTGGTGTGTTGAAGTCTCCTAAAATGAATGTATTGCAGTCTATTTCCCTCCTTAGTTCTGTTAGTATTTGCTTCACATATGCTGGTGCTCCTGTATTGGGTGCATATATATTTAGAATGGTTATATCCTCTTGTTGGACTGAGCCCTTTATCATTATGTAGTATCCTTCTTTATCTCTTGTTACTTTCTTTGTTTTGAAGTCTATTTTGTCTGATATTAGTACTGCAACCCCTGCTTTCTTCTCACTGTTGTTTGCCTGAAATATGTTTTTCCATCCCTTGACTTTTAGTCTATGCTTATCTTTGGGTTTAAGGTGAGTTTCTTGTAAGCAGCATATAGATGTGTCTTGCTTTTTTATCCATTCTATTACTCTGTGTCTTTGATTGGTGCATTAAGTCCATTTACATTTAGGGTGACTATTGAGAGATATGTACTTATTGCCATTGCAGGCTTTAGATTCGTGGTTACCAAAGGTTCAAGGATAGCTTCTTCAGTATCTTACTGCCTAACTTAGCTCGCTTATTGAGCTGTTATATACACTGTCTGGAGATTCTTTTCTTCTCTCCCTTCTTATTCCTCCTCCTCCCTTCTTCATATGTTGTGTGTTTTGTTCTGTGCTCTTTTTAGGAGTGCTCCCATCTAGAGCAGTCCCTGTAGGATGCCCTGTAGAGGTGGTTTGTGGGTAGCAAAATCCCTCAGCTTTTCCTTGTCTGGGAATTGTTTAATCCCACCATCATATTTAAATGATAGTTGTGCTGGATATAGTATCCTTGGTTCAAGGCCCTTATGTTTCATTGCATTAAGTATATCATGCCATTCTCTTCTGGCCTGTAGGGTTTCTGTCGAGAAGTCTGATGTTAGCCTGATGTGTTTTCCTTTATAGGTGACCTTTTTCTCTCTAGCTGCCTTTAAAACTCTTTCCTTGTCCTTGATCCTTGCCATTTTAATTACTATGTGTCTTGGTGTTGTCCTCCTTGGATCCTTTCTGTTGGGGGTTCTGTGTAATTCCATGGTCTGTTCGATTATTTCCTCCCCCAGTTTGGGGAAGTTTTCAGCAATTATTTCTTCAAAGAGACTTTCTATCCCTTTTCCTCTTTCTTCTTCTTCTGGTACCCCTATAATACAAATATTATTCCTTTTGGCTTGGTCACATAGTTCTCTTAGTGTTGTTTCATTCCTGGAGATCCTTTTATCTCTCTCTATGTCAGCTTCTATACATTCCTGTTCTCTGGTTTCTATTACTTCAATGGCCTCTTGCATCTTATCCATTCTGCTTATAAATCCTTCCAGGGATTGTTTCACTTCTGAGATCTCCTTCCTAACATCTGTGATCTCCCTCCGGACTTCATCCCATTGCTCTTGCATTTTTCTCTGCATCTCATCCCATTGCTCTTGCATTTTTCTCTGCATCTCTGTCAGCATGTTCATGATTTTTATTTTGAATTCTTTTTCAGGAGGACTGGTTAGGTCTGTCTCCTTCTCAGGTGTTGTCTCTGTGATCTTTGTCTGCCTGTAGTTTTGCCTTTTCATGGTGATAGAGATAGTTTGCAGAGCTGGTACAAGTGGCCGCTGGAAGAGCTTCCCTTCTTGTTTGTTTGTGGCCTTCCTCTCCTGGGAGAATAGCGATCTCTAGTGGCTTATTGATTGTCTGCTGTGCGCAGGCAGGGCTTCTGCTTCCTGCCCGTTTGCTATGAAGTTTATCTCCGCTGTAGCTGTGGGCGTGGCCTGGCTGGGGCTGCTCCTCCAAAGTGGTGGTGCCCCATTGGAGGGGGAGCGGCCGGGAGGCTATTTATCTCCGTAATGGGCCTCTGTGCTCCTTGTTGCCCAGGGGGTTAGAGTGCCCAGAGATCCCCAGATTCCCTGCCTCTGATCTAAGTGTTCTGTCATGCCCCTTTAAGACTTGCAAAAAGCACTCCCCAAACCAAAACAACAACAGCAACAATGAGAGAGGGAACAGAAGAAAAAAAGGGGAAAAAAAGGAAAAAACACACAATTTTTTTTTTTCCTCAGGCGCCGGTCCCAGGCACCTGCTCACTGGTCCTGCTGCCCTGCCTCCCTAGCACTGGGGTCCCTGTCCCTTCAAGGCTTCCAAAAAGCACCCACCAACCGGTCCTGCAGGGAAAAACGCGCGATATTCCTTGTCTTCAGGCGCCGGTCCCAGGCACCCGCTCACCGGTCCTGCTGCTCTGCCTCCCTAGCACCGGGGTCCCTGTCTCTTTAAGGCTTCCAAAAAGCACTCGCCAAAAAGAGAAAAAAAAAGGGGGGGGAAACGCGCGATTTCCTCCGTCCTCAGGCGCCAGTCTCAGGCACCCACCCACCGGTCCCGCAGGGAAAAATGCACGATATTCTTTGTCCTCAGGCGCCGGTCCCAGGCACCCGCTCACCGGTCCTGCCACCCTGCCTCCCTAGCAACGGGATCCCTGTCTCTTTAAGGCTTCCAAAAAGCACTCACCAAAAAAAAGCAAAAAACAAAAAACCGCTCCGGTTTCTTTCCACCCGCCGGGAGCCGGGGGGAGGGGCGCTCGGGTCCCGCCGGGCCGGGGCTTGTATCTTACCCCTTTCACAAGGCCCTGGGTTCTTGCAGGTGTGGATGTGGTCTGGATGTTGTCCTGTGTCCTCTGGTCTCTATTCTAGGAAGAGTTTTCTTTGTTATATTTTCATAGCTGTATGTGTTTTTGGGAGGAGATTTCCACTGCTCTACTCACGCCGCCATCCTGGCTCCGCCTCCTGGATATATTTTTGTCTTCATCATAAGAAACTGGGAGTGAAAAGGTGATGATGTGATCATATGTGCATTTTAGAAAGATTAATTTGGCTGCTGGGTGAAAAATGGATTAGAGAAGGAATGGAGAGTTTACGCACCATCAAAATTAGTTATCCACCTCACTAAGATGGCTATAATTTAAAACAATAGCAAAAACACAGAAAATAACAGGGTCGGTAATAAAATGGAGAAACTGGAACCCTTGTATATTGCTGGTGTAAACTGGTGCAGCCCCTCTGAAAAACAGGTTGGCAGTTCCAACGTAACTTAAACATTGAATGACCATTTGGCCCAGCAATTCCCCTGTTGGGTATGTACCCACAGGTATTGAAAACAGGAACTCATACAAAAAATTGTACATGAATGTTCATAGCAGTACTCTGCACAATAACCAAAAGGTAGAAATAACCCAAAGCCCATCAACTGATAAATGGATAAACAAATGTGGTATGTCCATACAATGGAATATTATCCAGCCATAAAAAGGAATGAGGTAAGAGTATATTTGTAAATCACATATCCGACAAGGGGTTAACATCCAAAATATATAAAGAACTTACACACCTCAACATCCAAAAAGCAAATAACCCAATTAAAAAATGGGCAAAGGAGATGAAGAGACAGTTCTCCAAAGAAGAAATTCAGATGGCCAACAGGCACATGAAAAAATGCTCCACATCACTAATCAGCAGGGAAATGCAAATTAAAACCACAATGAGATATCACCTCACACCAGTAAGGATGGCCAGCATTGAAAAGACTAAGAACAACAAATGTTGGCGAGGATGTGGAGAAAGGGGAACCCTCCCACACTGCTGGTGGGAATGTAAGTTAGTTCAACCATTGTGGAAAGTAATATGGAGGTTCCTCAAAAAACTAAAAAGAGAAATACCATTTGACCCCAGAATCCCACTTCTTGGAATATACCCAAAGAATACAACTTCTCAGATTCAAAAAGACATATGCACCCCTATGTTCATCGCAGCACTTTTTACAATAGCCAAGATATGAAAGCAACCTAAATGTCCATCTGTAGATGAATGGATAAAGAAGATGTGGTACATATATACAATGGAATACTATTCAGCCATAAGAAAGAAACAAATCCTACCATTTGCAACAACATGGATGGAGCTGGAGGACATTATGCTCAGTGATATTAGCAGGAGGAGAAAGACAAGTGCCAAATTATTTCCCTCATTCGTGGAGTATAACAATAAAGCAAAATGGCAGCAGACTCAAGATACTCCAAGAAGGAACTAGTGGTTACCAAAGGGGAGGGGTGTGGGAGGGCAGGTGGGGAGGGAGGAAAAAGGGGACTTAGGGGTATCATGATTAGTACACATGGTGTGGGGGATCATGGGGAGAACAGTGTATCACAGAGAAGGGACATAGTGGATCTCTGGCAACTTGCTACACTGATGGACAGTGACTGCATTGGGGTATGGGTGGGGACTTGATAATGTGGGTGAATGTAGTAACCACATTGCTTTTTCATGTGAAATCTTCATAAGAGTGTATATCAATCATACCTTAATAAAAAAAATTTAAGTGCTGCGATAAAAAAAAAGGAATGAAGTACTGATACATACTACAACATAGATGAACCTCAAAAACATCATGCTAAGTGAAAGAAGCCTGACACAAAAGGCCACATATTGTATGATTCCATTTACATGAAATATCTAGAGTCAGAAAATCCATAAGGACAGAAAACAGACTGATGGTTGCCAGGGCTGATTCACTAATAGTAAATTTCATGTTATGTGTCTTTTTCTACAACAAAAAAAATTAAGTAAGTTATCCTCATTTCCCCTTCCTCGATGCCAGAAGGAAATTGATCTCATTATGCCCTCCTAGTTTCTAAGATGCCATAAGTGCCCAGGTAGTGTACTTTGTACTCTGCCCATCCGTAGGATGATTACAGTAAACACTGAATAAGCAGTAATGTTAGACCATCAAATGAGAAAGTATTTTCTTCTCATTCCTTCTGGTCACATCAAGTTGAAAGTCTCACTTTGGTGTTAGTAAATCCCTAACACCCCTCTAATACTTACCAATCCCTCTCTCTCTCTTTATATATATATATTTTTTTTTTTCTTTTTAAGTAAAGAAATAGCAGACCTCGGGCTCAGAGCTTTAGACAGGCAGCCTCAGAGCTCAAATTTAATAATACTGCTTTGTTTTTATTGTATTTAACTTTACTGAAAACGTCTCTTCAGGGCAAGTGACACTAGTATTTCAACTATGCAGATGACATTAAATTTTCCTTTCCAAATAAATTTTATTAAGTGATGAAATTATTTTTAAATTGACATAAATAATAGAGGGCTGCAGAAATAGCAAAAATCATGATATGGCTGTGCTAATGACCAAAGTTTATGAAATACTACACTTCAATTACATCTGTTACTTCTCAGGAACTGTGTCCATCAAACCTTTAAAAATTATAGCCTGTGGACAAAGTTCTGGTTAGGACTCATATTGTACTAGCCCCTATCCACCCCCACCCTGTCACTGTGTCACTAAAATAGAGCATGCAGAGTGAGCCAGCGAGGCCTGTGGTTTGGAAATTAAAGTTGAAGAGGCAGGAGCTGGCTTCTAGTCCAAGGCCTTTCTAGCTGTCCCTGAGGGTAACTGGGGACTCTGGTGTGACTCATCATGGAAGTTCCCACCAAGGGAAGGGATGGACTGATGGTGAAAAGAATGCCTGATCAATCTAACTGCATCCCAAATCCCACTTTACCTCCAGAAATTAGAGAATCTCCTAGAAACAGGTCTTCATGAGTTGTGCTCATACTGCTGGCTCTAGTTACCCTCCCAAGAAGATGCTAGCAGCAGCGTCAGGGCCTGTGAGGAGTGAGGTCAAAATGGCTCCAAGCAGCCTCTACAGCCCTCATATTTCTTCTCACCCTTCCTTCTATTCCAAAACCCCTCAGAGCAGTGATTACTAAGAAGTACCCAAATGAACACCATTTTGAAATCTAAGATATAAAAGGCTGTTCATTTTAAGGTATAACAAAAGCAATTCACTGTGCTATAGCCTTTAGAAAAATTCTCCTAGATAAGAGAAAATATTCTGAGGGGTTCCAAATGTCCTTCAAATTGATACTGTGAAAGCCCCAGGATTTTAGTGTAGACAGCTGGATTCAGTAGCAAACCAACAGTGTACCTTCCCGGTGGATGGAGGATGTATAAGAAATGCTAAAACATCACTGGGATAAATCAGTGGAAAAGTTCATTGGTCTCATTCCTGCTCTAAAAGACAGTTGTTTGTGCAGAGACTTTTTTGGTTTTAAATCCAGTCTTTCTTAACTCTAACTATGTGCAATGCGCATGTTTTGTTAGTCAGCAAAATGGAGTTAATCACAGCACAGAGCATATTTCCTAAAGCTCTAGCTCGGCCTGTGCTTGGGACCGTTCTCATACAAATATTTCTTCTCCCTTTAAAAACAGAGTGAAACAAACAGAAAGTAGGTGTTCAAACAGTGATAATGTTTCGACTCAAAATGTCACAAATCGAAATACAACTTTGTACACTACCCCAGCACAACCCAACCAAAAGAAAACCCTCATTAACTGACCTCAGCTCCAGTGATCGAAATAGTCCTGGTTATAAACTTGGAAGACGTGGGCAGTAAGAAGCTGATTCTGGTGTGATGCCCAAGACTACAAGGTCAGGGTGGGAAAGGACCCCGTGCTGCTGGAGTCTGTCATGGCAGCCGTTCTTCAGCAGATGCCCCCAACCAGGCCCATCCTCTGCTCTCCCAGATGTGGGGTGGGGACACCCAAGTTCTGAGCACTGATCCAGGAGGAGTTAGGAACCTTGGGGCAAGAAGCCTCCATATAGAAGAGTCCCCAATCCATGTATGTCTTCTGCCCAGAGGTCAGAAGAGAGGGAAGTGGGAGGTGGACAACTGGCGCCATTTCCTGCTTTTCCTTTTTGCCCATGCCAGAAAATAATGAATATCTTTTCTCTCTAGGTATCCGCAGGTAAAGAGCAGTTCATTCATTTGAACCACGCAAGTGGGATAGGACAAGAATATGCTGAAAATAATTGAAGTTTTGCTCACAAAGTCAGTGGGAACCCCACTTCAGCTGAAATTCTGAAGTCAAATAAGGCAGAGTATGGGCCTGTTCATGAAAAGTGAGTGATTTATCTTAATTTTGCATCCTTTAACCTGCTTCCCAAAAGTTGTCTGGTTCAGGAAAATTGCAAAAGACAGTTAAAGAGAGATTAAGTACATGGAGCAGTCAGAGACGCTCTTCTGAATTTTTTCTTAGAACATTAATTCTGCTTTGCCAGTGGCGTGGGGCACTACTGGGTGATTATTCTGTTTCTATGAATTTTTGTTTATGGAAAATCAGTTCTTTCTCATCCTCACTAAACAAAATCTAAAGGATGAAGTTTGACAATTTACTTTTGGGAGAATGTGGGCAAACGAACATTTTCATGTAATATTCATGGGAAGACAAAACAAATAAAACCTCTTAAGAGAAGGAACACATTAGCTATCCCTGAGCTAAGGAACTGCAAGAGCTTGCCTATTTGGTAAAAGGAGAAAAGGAAAAATATAGAGGGTTGAACACAATGGAATATTTTGAATTAATTGTCCTGCTGTGTACTTATATAATTAAGTCATTATATTAGCTTGGGCTTCCACAACAAAATACCACAGACTGGGTGGCTTAAAACAACAGAAATTTATTTTCTCACAGTTCTGGAGGCTGGACATCTAAGATCAAGATGTCAGCAGGGTTGTTCCATGAGGCTTCAGATGGCCACCTTCTCACCGTGTCTCACGTGGCCTTTTCTCTGTGAGTGCACATCCCCAGACCTCTTCCTCTTATGAGGACATCAGTCCTATTGGAATACAGCCCCACCCTTATGAACTCATTTAACCTTCACTACCTCCTTATAGGTTCTATCTCCAAATACAGCCACACCAGAGTGAAGGTTTCAACATATGAATTTAGGGGGAACAATTCAGTCCATAACAGTCAGTATACAGAAGTTTTCTGGAAGGATACACAGCACACTGCTGTTAACACCACTTACGGTAAGTGGTGCTGGGATTCCAAGTTAGCCCTGTTCTTTTACCTGAATTTTTTAAATGGTCTTCTTTTAAAAGATGATGACGATAAAAGGATATTAGTTGGGAGAAGTGCCACATTTTATCCTGTCCAGTACGACAGAGGCTCAACCAGCCCTGAGTGCTAAGTGCCATCTGCCTCATTTCTAGGCCTCATGCAGAAGGAAGCCTACCTTGGCCGGCACCAGCATCCCGAGTGGTCCCAGACCATAGTGCTAAGGGAAGGAAAAGGGCCGGGTGAGGAAACAAGGCAATCCTGTGGCAAGTATGTCTTAACCTGTTGGCCCCCTCTAAGGCCTGTGGGCTTACAGGTGCTCTGCACGACCCATGGGCCTCCAGCTCAGATACAGAAGGTGCTGCAGAGGGGCCCTCGGAGCAGGGGGCGGAGGGAGTGGGCAGTGGTATTGGGAGTCTAAAGGCCCTTTGAAGCCCCCCACAACTTCTCTACTCACTTCTCATCCCACATTCTTCCACTGAAGTCAGCACTGGTGGCAGAAATAACTCCTCAGGGCCTTTTGCAAGAAAATTGAGGAATAAATGAGAAGTTGCTTTAGTCCCCTGAATTTCATAAACCTAGTTGCCTCCATGTCTGTGATTGTTAGCTGTTTTGTCTGTCAGCATTTTCATAAACTGTTCCTTTCATGAGCCATGATAAGCATTTAATCAAAGCTGAGCTGGAGGCATGCGTACCAGCACTGCAGCAGGAAGGTGGGGCGCAGGGAGCGCTGTGAGGCCGTGTGTGGGTTGAAGCTGCGAACCGACACAGCAGAACCACACTGAACTGCAAGGCACTAAAACAATAATGGTAACAACTGCCTTTCTCTATGCCCATGAAACTGGGCCAGGCGCTGAGTTAAGTCTTTTGGATCCTCTAAGCCTCGTCAAAAAACCTTGAATGGTGCTTTTATTGATGAGAGGCTCAAAGAGGATCAGTCACCCAGCCAGGAAGAGGTATGTGTCAGGGTTTGGCTGAGTTTAGCTTCACATATCAGAACATAAGTAACAGTGGCTTGAATAGTCAGAAGCTTTTTGTTTTGTTTCTCTCATGTGAGAAGCCTGGAGGTAGGCCGTCCTTAGATGGTGTGGCCACTCTACCTGTCAGGAGAGGCCTGTGTCCCTTCTAGAGTTTGCCTGTTCCATCCTCCTAATGTAGTCATAATGTCCCTCTTCAGGCAGAAAAGGGACAAGGACAAAGGCACATACAGCTGCCTCTGTCCCCCTTTGAAGATTTCCAGAAAGTTCCATCTTATCCTTCTGTGTCATGTGGACACTGCTTTCTGCAAGGTAGCTATTGTGTGCCTGCTACTGTTTTAAGCATTTACATATATTGATGCATTTACTCTACATAATAGCCCTGTAAAGAAGGCTTTTTCAACCCTGGGTTCTAGTTCAATCCCCACTATTACATAGCTAAGTAATTCTAGATAAATCACTGTCTTTCAGCCACCCTCACTTTTCTCATCTGTTTTATAAGGGACTGGACTAGATAAATAATTCTTAACCCAGGGTCTGCAGACCTTTATGGGGCCATGGAAAAGATTCACTGGAGCATGAAAAGTACACCTGCATGTATGTACCCACTAACTCAGCAATTCCACTCCTAGGAATATATCTAACAAAAAATGCAAACAAAAAGATTCACTGGAGATGGTCATGCATTTGGATAGGGAAAAATATTACATTCTTATTGTCACTAACTTCTAGTTGAAATTTAGCATTTCTTTATATTATGACTGTAGGCAACAGACCACAGGAATATTAACAGAACTTGTGACTTTTTCACCAAAAGAAATCACAGATTTTTCATAGCCTATTAGAGTTGTTTCACATATGTTAAGGTGTTGTTTTATGCTCATCACTACTTCAAAATTAGGGTAGTTATCACCCCACCACATTTAATGTGTTAATTATATTACTTCGTTCCCCAAACATCCAGTGCCTCTGCTTTGACCTGAACAGAGGATTACAAAGAAACCACCTTCCTTTCTGGAGTGAAAAGATTGCCCTCCACTTGAGAGGGAGCCTGAGAGGATTCAGCAAGAGTGGGACAACAGATGAGAATATTCTGCACAGTGCTTGACAGCCAGTTGGCACTCAGCACATGTCCCCTTCTTCTTCCTTCTGACTCCTGTCCTTGCTTCCTGCTGGACCCAAATTGGCCTGCTGCCTGAACTTGTGAACGTTTGTACTTCAAGAACACAATGGTTTATGCTTTAAGATAGGCACTGACATGTAATATAGTAAAGTGAGAGTTGGAAGGAAGTATGTTTCCTAACTCAAAATAAATTGTTTGGTCCAGCTGATGAGTCCCAGGGGAAAAAAATGTGCTAGCTCAGTCATTCCATTTATGGTTAGTGCACAAATTCCCTTTCTTGGTCCAAATGACCCAAGCTGAGGGCAAAGAGGGGTTGGGTGGTCCGGCAAGTGGGTACAGGATTCTCGTTTTGGCAGTCTTCTGGATGACTCCCTCCAAGACTGTCAGTCTCCATTTTATGAGGTACCTGCACCCATCCAGCCTTAAAGGCCTCATCTTTAACCAGGCTTTGAGCCATTTGCTTGACACTGAAAAACTGCTGAATTTTCCTGCCAAGTATATATCCATATATATTTCTATAGCTATAAATCACCTTCAAAACCACTTCTCCTTTTTTCAGTTAAGGTTACTCTATCTGAAGAACAGATAAATAGAAAAATAGATTTGTTCTTTAAAAAAAATAGACTTCGTGGTTAGACTCAGTTTTATGTCCTTTTTCTATTCCACTAGCTGTGTAAACTTGAGGAAAACTTTTAACTTCTCTGGGCCTTGGTCCCATCATTAATAATACTACCTACCAGCATCATCCACTGATACAATATTTAAGTGCCTATTGGGCACGAGGCACTGTGCTAGGCTCTAGGGATTTCATAGCAAAGGAGACAGACAAAATCTTGATCCTTGCAGCTCTTACAGTCTATAATCATTGCATAAATAAGTACTCAAGATTGTTACAGATGTGATAAATGATATGAAGGAGATGCACAGGGTGACATGACAGACTGAGCTACTTAAGTGGTATGGAGGCAAGACCTGAAGAACAAGAATGAGCAAACCATGGGAAGAAATGTCAAATGGTTATCAGGCAGAGGGAACATTGAGCACAAAGGTCTGTAGATGGGGAAAATATTGTTGTTTTTAGGAACACATTTTACAGTACAGCATATTAAGAGGGAAAGTGGTACAAGATGAGGTCAAAGACATAGAGACCAGATCACACAGGTCTTATGGGTCATGATAAGGAATTTTAGATTTTTCTGTAATCAGAGTGATAAGCCAATGAAAACAGTGAAGACTTGTACAAGATTCATGTTTTTAAAAGATCGGTCTGGTTACTGCATGGTGAAGAGATTATAGGAAACAAAGGTGAAAGTAGGGAGTCTGTTGTAAGGATTACTATAATTACAAATGTAAAATCATGAGTACAAACCCCCAACACTATAAGTTCTCTGTGAATCTGAGCTGCGTTCTGGAAAGTCCAAGCCTGTCCTAACACAGTTGACACTAGTTTCATGTAGCTACTGAACATTTGAAATGTGGCTAAAATTTGGACTTCTTTTCAGGGATTTCATGTTTTATTTCATTGTAATTAAATTTAATTTTAATTTAAGAACTAATTTAATGTCTGATTCTGTCATTGGGAAATACATTTGAAAAACTTGGATATATAAACTTTTTTAACCGTAAACGTTATGAAATCTGAGTACAGATTCAAATATTTACCATGAAAATTTTCAAATTGAGATGTACCGACAGTAAAGTCCATATGTGATCCCAAAGAGTTAGTATGAAAAACAGAATATGAAATTTTTCTCTTCATAATTTTTATGTTGATCATATGCTCAAATGATAACATTTTGGGTATATTGAGTTAGATAAAATAAGATATAAATTTCACATATTTTATTGTTTTAAAGCTGCTACCAGAAATTTTTAAATTACATATGTGGCTTACATTGTATTGGTATTAAACATGCTGATCTAAGGGAAAACAGAAATCTATAAATTTAAATGCACAGAATGTTAACTGTTAATAATGTCTCCTGTTAGAAATCTTAATTTAAAGATTGGAACTGAGAAAAAAATATAGAACAATAGCATCTTTTGAAAACACTATAGAAATATAGGAACTACATCCTAGTTATGTGTTTTTATACATCACATCCCCAAGGAATTCTTTTGGCATCCCTGACTATTCCTGGATATTGGACTCTATTTTGGCAAGTTCAGGTACCCCAACTCTGGGGGAAGGTGGAAAATGGAGGCCAGGACTTAGAGGATCCCAGTGTGTAAAGCTTTCTCCCTAATGCCACACTCAGTAAGCCTCATGGTATTAATGTATCCACTTTGGGCACAGAAAGATCTGAGTCAGTCTAGCATAGATTTAAATCTATAGCTCCAGGGACCATAGATGCACAGAGCCTCCCAAAGTTTAACACAGTATCTGAATAATAATTCACTAGGGGAGTCAAGAGTGATTTCCATCTCTGCCTAAACATTTTCCACAAGGAAATTTATTTTAGGTTAAAGTTGGTGCCAAGTCTCTACAAAGTGCTACAGGTTCGTTACCTCATTTAAGCCTCATGAAACTTTATGAAGTAGGTATCAAGGCTCAGTGACCTGTCCAAGATCAGGTCACACAGTTGCTAAGAGACAGATGAGGATGTAAACCCAGGCAGTCTGACTCCAGAGCCCACACTCTTAACCACCATACTGGACAGCAAACCCAGTTGTCATGGCAGTGACCCAAAGCACCACCTTGAGTGTAAAACTCCTTCTCTTGTATCCTCCATCACTTCCAGCCATGGGTGAGACTAGCTCACCTCTCCCTGGTCCCCGCCCTGCTCCCAGCACAGAGCTGGTCACAAACCAAGTGAGCAACTACTTAAAGATTGAGAGAAAGACATGAGCCACTGAGAAGTCACCCAACTGCTCCCCCTAGAAAGAAAAGCAAAGAGAAATGGTTCCTTTGCCACTCTCCTGGTTTATTGCTGTACACACCACTGGGGCTAGTACAATGCACTGACTATTGGTTCATTCCTGTTCAGCTTCTCTTCTTTCAACAAACTTCAGTGCTCAGTCCCTATGTGCTTTAGATGTGAATGCTCTTAGGTGCATTTCGGGGAATGTGAATGAAAGTTTCACAAATATTATCATTATTAATAATATTCATTATCGTTAGTAACACTTGTAATAGTAATCAAGTTACTATTATTAGTAGTAAATTATTGTAACAGTGATAATATGGTGAGACTTTCATTAACAATAGTGATTATAATAACAGCAAGTTTATGCTAAGTGTTATTAATATTAAAGAACTTTTTTTCTATCTTGAGCACTTCATTCTATATTTTAGATGAGACATAACACCATTTAATTCTTACAACTATCCTATAAGGTAATTCCAGAAGTGTCAAGATCTCTTTATGCAACTTAGCAGAGCACTGAGTTACCGTTTCGGCCATAAAGTCCAGAAAGAGGATCATTCACCCATGTCCATTGATCCCTTACAGCTGTAAACAAGACAGATACAGTCTCTACCCAGCAAAAATAACAACAGAATATTTCCATTCCCTTTAGAGTGGTTGTAAACAGTAAGAGCCAAAATCTCTGTGGTTCCAGGAACTGATTGGTGGGCTTGTATAAATTTGTTTCTTGCTTCACGCTCTCTACTTCAGCAATATTCAGCTATTTATCATTCCCCAAAATAGCCTAACTCAAATATCATGAAGACTTACCGAACTGGACCAATTGGTTGTTGGTTCTTGCTGGAAAAAAAAAAAAAAAAGAGTAAAGAGTGGATTGCTTCTTCCTTTAAGTTCAGTAGTGCTTTTAATCCCCCTTCTCCCCTGTCCCCCACTAACCTATGAGCTCCTGGTGACAGGAGACAGCAGGACTGTATCTTAGTAGGTCTCTTGTATCCAGCTACTTTCACAAGGCTTGTCACATATTATCACTGTCTCTAACATTCATTAAGTACTATGAGCCTAGCTCTGTGCTCCTTGTCCTGTAGATTAATGTTATTTCTTTCTCCAACAAATTTAGGATGGAGGTACCAGTGTTACCAATCCAAATTTTATAAACAAGGTAAAGTTATGTGTCAAACTTAGAAGCATTAAGTAATTTGCCCCAAAGTCACAGTTAGTCAAATGCCAGAGCCAGATTCAAATAATCAAATAATCCATCTAAAGCATGTTTTCACAGCATGTGCCACCAAATAAACACATAATCAATAGATGTTAGCTACTAGAATATCATCCAAAGTTAGACAGCTAGTAAAGTAATAAGGCTGACATTATAACAAAACTTTATCTATTTACCTATTTGCTTACTTATTTTGCTCCAAAAATTCACAGCCTTTCTATTACATCAGAATTTAGTTATCAGGACTTCTTACAGATCATAAGAGGCCTAACCACTTAAACTTTTTAAGTTCCTGCTGTATTTTAAAAATTAAGAAATATTAAAAGGTTTCAAAAATTCTGATATATCTTTCATGTTTACTTTTAGAACATTAAAGCTTTTAATTTACACACAAATACAATGGTATGCATAACCTCATTTACACAAAAATTCAAAAAACAAGTTTGATATCCTTCCTGAGAAAGTCCCTCCCAGCCATCTCTGCAGTAGGTTCTGTGATTCAGAAAACTATTAATACTCTGTTTTTGCTGCTTACTTGCCTGGCTACTTTAAGGGATATCTCAGTTACACATTTTCCAGCACAATGCCTGGGTCTGATAAACATTCAATAAATATTTCTTGGATAAATGTATAAGGCAACAGTTTGCTTTTGGTTCTAGGACTCCTTAACACTCTTAAATATCATTAAAGACTACAAAAAGCTTTTCTTTATTTGGGGTCTACCTACCAATATTTACTGTACTAGAAGTTAGAATTGAAAAAAAATAGTTCTTATTCATTTAAATAACAATACACCATTATATGCTAACATAAATAATCTTTTTATAAATACTAATTATTTTCCAAAACAAAAAGTATGTATAATAAGAAGAGTGGCACTGTTTTACTTTTTCTCAAATCTCTGGTCTAATAGAAGACAGCTGAATTCTCAAAGCTCCTTCTGTATTCAATCCATTGAACTATCACATGACACACAGTCTCTGGAAAACATTGTACATTCGGGAGAGAAGGAGTATGGGAAAAGCAAATAACAGCTTTCTTTTTTGTATTTTCGCAGAGTAACGCGCAGTCTTGCCGTAACCCAAGATGGAACCCGTCACTCGCATTTCAAGCTGTACAATGACGTCACACACAGACAGCGAGTCCTTCTTTCCCTGAGGGGTCCACTACATTTCCCAGAATGCTTTGCTAACAGCAACGCCATTGGTCCGCGCCGACGGAAGTACACTTGACTGAGCGGAAGTAGAGGATCTCAGACGCTGGGAAGGTGAAGACGAGAGAAGCTGTGAAGTTGTGAGTAGCCGCTTGATCTGTGCGCTAGGTGGTGAGGGACGCACCCCCGAGACGAATTGTTGGGAATCGGGGGGTGGCCCCCTCCTTAACCTTTGGGGCCTCAAACTCTACTTTCTACCATAAGACCTGGGAGCGGGGAGGAACAAAGCATTGCTATAGAGGCGAAATCTCCGTATTGAGATCTTGCTGATTTAAGTTTTCGTGGGACGAGCTGGGGTTAATTCGGGCTCTTGTACCCACACAAAGGTCGTTGGCGTGATTTTGCTGAGACCAGAAAGGCGGGGCTGCTGACGGTATGACTCAGCTTCTGCTGCAGTGGTTCTCAATTGGCTGGACATAGGGATCACCTGGGATGCCTTTTAAAAATACAGATATTCTGTCCGGCAGACCAGAAAATTAGAATCCGTGTACGATAAGATCTGGATAGCAGTACTTGCAAAAGCGTCCCAAGTGTTACGTTGTGCTAGTCAGGATTGAGAAGCACTCTTTTAGTGCCTAATTCTGACGCGCACGGGGATCCTGGTTAGGAGCACCTGTGCCAGGCTGCTCTTCCGTTATAGCCTGGGTGAAGTTGATCACTGAAATTTTGGCAAGGGTTGCATTTTGAGCTCCACCCGAAGTTTATTTTTGAGTCTCTGGTGGTGGTGGTGGTGGTGATGGTGGTGGTGCTGGAAAGACAGGCCATAATTTCTTGTTTACGACTTAGCTGTTCATTCTGAATAAAAATCAGGTCTTTTTTACTCTTGCTGTTGTTTTAGCTTCTGCCTATTTTTTGCTACCCCGACAGAATGCGAGCGGTGGAAAGTGGGTGGGGTCACCGTTAAATCAGTTTCTTCTGTTGCTTTTATGACACTCTGAAAGGAGTATCAGTTAAAATGAGGCTTGGCATTATTTATAAGCTTACGATAAACCTTTTTTAAGTAATGAATTTCAGTGAGAGGAAGTTAGGGTGTGTTTTGGGCTTTGATACAGAAGTTTTAGGTGTGATAGGTAGGATTTTTTTTTTTAAATACAAGTTCCCCCTGCTATCAGAAAGTAAAGCGTTCCTATGAGACCATTCTTAGGCCAAAATGGTGTAAAACCAAGTACCCTCCAATTTCCAGAAGTTTGCCATACACCACTTTGCTTTTATGAAAGACTTGCATTAGTATGGTAATGGCTTTTTTGTGTAAAAGCGAAAATCCTCTTCGGATTTCTTTTGGTTAGCAAAGATAAGTACCATGGTGAGGCTGGGGTTCTTGTTCATGAAGCCGAAGAATGAGCTTCACAAACACTGAAGGTAGGAGAGCAAGGTACAGGCTTTTATTTAGAGATAAAGTAAGAGAGCTCCTGGGTCACGCCAGGAGGGGACAAGAGGGTCCGTGGTTGGCTCATTGTCTAGGGGTTTTATGCGCGGTTGAAGATTTTTCAGGAATGAGGGTAAAGGGTTAGGGGTGCAGACTTGTTGAGTGGTCCCAGAATGCTCATTTTTGATGAGTAATAGAAGAAATTTTCTGCTCTGATTCTTTCTCAAGATAACAGTTTCCCTCTGAGAGTATGTCAATTAAGACCGCCTACCCTGCCCCTAAGGTGGGCGGGGTTGTTGCCTTTTGCTGAAGTAAATTAAGATTCTTCTTAACTTCTTGGGCTGTCTATAGTTGGGCTTGCTTACTAAATTAGTCTTTTTCCGAGGTTGCAGATTACTTGGTTAGGATCAGAGAAGGAAATATAGCACATAGGTACAGTTAAAATAAGCTGGGCCTTTTAGCCGGCTAAGGTAAATTTTACAGTGTCATGATTTAAATGGATACAGTGAAGTCACGGGTTATGCTGAGACACTTTTCTTTATCTGCAGAACACTCAGACATTCCAGGCCAAGTTGCTGCTGGCCTTTTGAGTTTTAACTGATCTCACTGAAGATGTCTATATTCCCAGTCTTGTATCTTTACCCTAGAGAATTAGTGTGACTGACTGCATAATGCTTATGACAGAGTTTCAATAGGGACTTCTTTGCACATTACTACATTGTTCTGACTGTAATTATCTTGCTGTGCTTTTTCTCCGGAGGCCCTCACCTTACTCTGCCTAATCCCACGGTCCCTGTCTCAATGATGGATCTTTCAGAAAAGCAAAGTGGCCATAATGCAAACTTTAGGGAAGCAGGGGTACCTGTATAAGCACCATTGCCTAACAGGTTTTCTCTTTCCCCAGAGCTTCAGCTTCACACCCCTCACTGATTCACCATGGGGGAGAATTCAGAAAACTGTAAGGTTCCAGAGGAAATGTTCAATCGTTTGAAAGTCATAGATCCCCAGGAGGAAGAATGTGCTAGCCCTCTGGTTTCTAATCCCAGAGATCAGCAGTCCCAGAACAAGTTGCTCAAGGATGTTGGGGTCCATCCCCAGGAGGACCAGGGAAAAGAGGAGTGCTTTCAAGACCACAGCGCCTCATTTGAGGAGGAGCCAGGAGTGGACAAGGTTGAGAACAAACCTGATGATGATGTGAATGCCTCTGAATTAGATGAAGAGTATCTAATAGAACTGGAAAAAAACATGCCTGATGAAGAGAAACAGGTATTTTATTCGTTGTGTTTGATCTGTTACATAAACTGCTTTTTTTGTTACTGAATTAATATTTATTACTCTTTTTCCTGCTTTTTTTATTTAATTTTTTTTATTGAAGTATCATTGATATACAATCTTATATTGGTTTCGGATGTTCAACAGTTAGCCATATTATTAAATCCTCACCCCTTCAGTTTAAAAACAAAGCAAAACTGAAGAGACTAGTGGTTACCAAAGGGGAGGGGTTGGGGAGGGTGGGTGGGAAGGGAATGGGATTAAGGGGCGCTAATTCACAGTCACAATATAGGTAGGTCATGGGGAAGGTAGTACAGCATGGAGAGTAATTAATGATTCTATAACATCTTATTATACTGATAGTGACCGCAATAGAGAGGATGAGGACCTGACAATATGAGTGAATGTTGAAACCACTGTGTTGTTTATGTGAAACCATGATAAGATTGTATATCAATGATACTTTAATAAAAAATAGAATAAAAATTTTTTTAAAAATCCTCACCGCCTATCTATCAACGTAGAAAGATGTTACAGAATCATTGGCTATATTCTCCATGCTGTACTACCGTCCCCATGACCACCTTATATAGTGATTGTGAATTATTGTGCCCATTTATCTCCCTCCCCCTACCCACAACCTGCCCCAACCTCTCCCCCTTGGTAATGACTAGTCACTTCTCAGTGTCTATGAATCTACTGCTGATAAACTGCTTTTTAAACTGAATAAATGTGGTTAATACTCTTATCATAGACTGCTTCATCCGTGATGGAGTAACTTGCCCATCTGTGTCCTTATTGCCTTAGTGGTGATGGATCTGAGATAAATCAGTAGTGTTACAGGGAAGCATTGAGTGTGTGTCTGCTTAGCAAAGAAATTTCCATTTTTTTTCTGTGAACTTTGAGTTCTTATGTTCCTGTCATGTAATTATTGTCTGACATGTATGTGTATGTATACCTTTTAGCTTTTTTATGACCTCATCTATGATAACTTGAAATTCCTGCAATGAACATTTTTGGTCAGTCTTTAGAATTATGGTATTGCTGCCTGTTTATGTTAATCCCTTGTTAGCAAAAAAAACTACTGCCTAAACATCCTCGTGGTGGTTTGGTTACAGAGGGCAGTGATGTGGCCTGTATCATTTACATACCATTCTCAAGGAACAGATTTGTGTGTAATAGTAGCTGTCATTTGTTAAGCACCTATAATGGGCCTGCCACTGAGCTTAAGATGTTGTGTTTTCACTTAATCTTACAACATACCTGTGAGACATGTACTGTTAGCATTCCCCATAAGAGAGCAGAGCTTAAGTGGTAACATAACTTGCCCAAGATCACACATCTCATAAATGGCAGAGCTGATTGTCAAACCCAGATCTGTTTGATTCCGAAGTCAAAGTGTAAAGTAGAGTTTTATAACAAAAACAGCTGTCTGCCTACAAAGCAGACACACTAGTAAAATGTACGCTTTCCTGTTTCTTTGCCCCAGGCCACATTCTTAACTCTGCAAGCCTTCACTTTTAGAAATAGAAGTGTTGGTGTCCTCCACATATATTCCTTCTGATCTCATGAGCAGTGTCATCTGAAAAGTTACCATGGTATCTGAGCTTGTCTGCAGAGAACAGATTGGTAGCTTATGCCTCTGATGAGCTCACCAGCTTAACAGGTTATGATGGATTAATAATGGGCTGAGATAGCAAATGTGCAGTGTGATAGTGGGAGTGGGGGGTAGCAAGGAGCATCTCTGGCTGTCCTTAGGCACTTCTCCTTATCAAATATGTTGGTTTTAACATGCATGTGTTAGCTTTTGTGCTAGTATGTGCCATCAGAAGAGGAGAATAAAGGGCAAAAATGAACCAAGTTCAAAGACTGCCTCAGTTGAAATGGCTCAGAAAATAAAATCAAGTACTGTTCAGTAATATTAGAGAAATGATTTTCCAGTAAGTGTTTGGTTCAGCTTTCATGTCAGTGGTGCAGGATTTTTAGAAACATTGATTAAACACTTATATTAAAAATGTTAGCAGTGCTTTTCTGATACCTTAATATTTTGCTCTGATATCAGTGAATTTTCTGCACTGCCATCAGTTCGACAGTTGAGTGGCTTGGCTCAAAGTGTTACATACTATGCTCCCCATTCCCAAATTAGTAATGCTTTTTTGTGTCTCCTGGCAAAGAAATCACATTTAAAGGTCTATAAATATTTTAAATTATTATTTTTATTGCCTGCAAATTGAATATTCTAAATAGCACAATACCTTTTAAACCCTTTTCTTTTAAAAATTGAGGTGTAATTTACATACCAATAACATTTTACTGTTTGGATTCTAATGGGTACAGTTGACAGAGTTTTGACAACTGTATACACCTGTCTCACACCCCTACCAAGATACAGAACATTTCCATCGTGCCAGAAACTCCTCTTCTGTGCTTCATCACTCATTCCTTCCTCCCCACACCCACCAGCCCAGGGAACCACTATTCTGATTCCTATCCCGTAAGTTAGATTTTTTTGTTCCAGAGTTTCATATAATCACTTTTAAAATGGAAACACTTTCTATTACTTTATGTTTTGCATACTGGCCTATATATTTTCACAGCTTAATTTGAAAATTTATACAATAGCTCGTAGAAATAACAGGCTGCAGTGATAGTCATTGTCATGTTCTAGAAATGTAAACCACTAATGCCCATGTAAAGAGACAACCTATGAGAGTGCAGCTGACTGTGGTGCTATTCTATTAGCTATTTTTATGCTATTTGCTAAATATCTTTGTGAAATTATTAGGAAACCAGCAAAACAGATGAAGAAATGTCTCTTCATTGATATATGGTTTGGTAGTATAGTTCTTTGGGGACAAGATAACTTGAGTCCTTTAAAATAGACAAAGTTAAGATAATTCAACAAGAAAACCAACACAGGTGACCAAAAATGTGAAAAGACTTTCAGCCTCACAATTTTTCATTGCAAACTAAAACATCATGTCTGATCTGTCAGGTCAGAACACTGATCCAATATTGACAAGAAGAGGACATAGGAACTCTTGTACTAATACTGGGAGTTTAAATTTCCACATCATTTCTATGAGAACAGGTATCAGATTTTTCTGTGAAGATTTCTTTAGACCAGGGCTGTCAATTTACCTTCTACAATAATGGGACTATTCTTTATCTATACTTCCCAATACAGTAGCTGCTGACCATCAGCTAACACAATTTAACCATCATCTGGCTGTTGAGCACTTGAAATGTTGTTGGTACAGTTGAGGAACCGAGTTTAAAAATTTTTTTTTTTAGTTAATTTAAATAGTCTAATTAAATGGCTAGCGAGTACCATATTGGACAGGACAGCTTTAAACCTCTGATTCTCTTCCAGTCATTTATTTTAAGGAAGTTATGAAGAGATGTGCACAGATATATATATATATATATATATATATATATATATATATATATATATATATATATATATATATATATATATATATATGAATGTGTTGCAGTGTCATATATCATTTTGGAAGTCTAGAAATAATGTGGAATGAGGGTAGTACTTTAAACATTTTTGGCATATTTATGCCATAGTGTATAATACAGTCATTAAAAAGAAAGAACTCTTAATATTGACATGGAAGAATGCCTGTAATGTAGTGTGAAATGAATTAAGCAGGTGTGATAAGCTGATTATAGTAAGAATTGTATTTGGTGTTTGTCCAGTTCCTGGCACAGAGTTCCTAAAAGCCTTGGAATTTCCTAAGTGCCAAGAAATAAGGTATATATTGTTATTGATAACAAGCCCCTCTGAACATACCTGAGTTAATGAGGTAACTTTTGGGCAGCACCTAAGGATGAGGTGCTTCTGTCAGAGTCTGGAGCTTTCAGCCTCCCCCTCCCCCTCCCCAGCTGTGGGGAGAGCACAGAGGCTGAGGGGTGAGTTATCACTAGTGGCCAGTGGTTTGACCGGTCATGTGATGTAATGAAGCCTGCACAGAAACCCAAAAGGATGGGGTTCAAAGAGTCTCCAAGCCAGTGGACACATGGAGTGCTATGAAGTGAACACACCCAGAGGGCATGTAAGCTCTGTGCCCCTCCTCATATCCCTCACCCTATACATCTCTTCCACCTAACTCGGGAATTCCTGAGTCACGTCCTTTGTGATAAACTGTTAATCTAGTTAGTGAACTCTTTTCCTGAGTTTTATGAATTATTTGAATCTGAGGAGGAAGTAGTGGGAATTTCTCATTTACAGGCAGTGGGTCAAAAGCAAGTGACAACCTGGGTTTGAAGTTGGCATCTGAAGTGGGTGTGGGTTTGGGCCAGTACTGTGGGACTGAGCCCTTAACCTGCAGAATCTGATGCTATTTCAAGGGAGATAGTATTGGAATTGAGTTAAATTGTAGGACACCAGCTGGTGTCTGCCACAGAGTTGGAGTGCTGTGTTTTCCCATATAGCAGTTTATAGAACAATGAGTTAATTCCATTTTTGTTAAAAATTTATGTGAAAATATGTTTATACATAAAAGTTTGGAAGGATATGCACCAAATTATGAAAAGTGAGTAGCTTTGAGTGGTGTGGTTATTGAGGAATATTGAGGAATTTTCATTTACATTTAATACAATTTTGTAATATTTGCTTTTTTTCTTACAGTAAGCATGTGTTACATTTATAAGCAATTAAAGTTATTCCTGTTTGAGAATATAAGTAAATAACAATTGAAATATAAGTAAATAAAAATTCTTTACAACCAGGATGAACTTCTACCCCAAAAAGATACAGAAAGCTGACCTGAGAACTTAAGAAGGAAGTGCTGTCATAGGATATGTGTATTGTTTCTCTTTAGGCAAAATCAAGATCAGTAGCTAAAGCCTGTTATTCAAGGTGACTTTACTTACCCTGTTGGTGAGAAAGTAATCCACGCTCAGGTGGCCCTCTAGTTCTCAGCAGAACTCATAAATCAAGAGTTAGGGAGGAAAAAGGCAGTTAACATTTGGTAAAAACAGACAAAATCTCTTAAGGAAAGCGCTGTGTATGTGTGTGTATTTCAGCAGCAAATCTTAACTATGTGTGAAAACTTAAATGTAGACATGACTACCCCAAGGAATGAGACCTTAGCTAACATTTGAGCTACTCTAGTCTGCAAAGCACATGAGTGATTGTCAGTCTTGGTGGAGGTAAAGGACAGACCTAGTAGAAGATGAGAATTGTCATTATGATAATATCATGATACAAAGATGCTTAAAGTATTGACACCTGTAGAATACACTGCATTGTGGTATTGACTCTGTAAAAGAATCACCTTTTGTGTGCTGCTTATCACAATGGAGTTATTAGCCTCATGTATAAATTCCCTGGGTAATTCTTATGCATTCAGTACAGTTTGAGGACCACAGTTACGAGGCCTTGCACATAGTCTTTTCCTTCATTGAGTAGCTGTTGATGAATAGTATGGTTCTCTCTCCCAGGAGGGCCAGTTATCGGGTCTTAACACAGTGCAGAGATTTTTATCTCATTTGTTTATTCAAGAACTGTTTGCATTTCTTACATGTACAGGCCTTTATTTGAGGCCCTTAGGGATACAGTGGTGAATAGACAGATAGGGTTTCTTTCTCACACAGGTACATTCTAGTTGGGGTTGAGAATATGGAGTGAGCTAGACTGGCCAGGAAAGGCCTCTCTGAGGAAGTGGCATCAAGGAGTCGAATGTGTGATGATATTGAGAGGGAAACATTTCATACCAGGGAAGCAGTTAGTATATAGCATGATCCCTTGGCTTTATCAATGGGTGGATGGGGATGCCTTCTACAGATATGGAGAAGATGGAAGGAGGGACTTTTGAGTTCATCAGGACTCTGGTGATTTAATTCTTGCTGTAAATGAAAAAGGTTTTATTTATTTGTAAGCCAAAATGCAGAATTAGTCATTTGGGTTTTTTCCCTTGCCAGTTGTTTGCACATGATATTCAAAAGTCTGTTGCTTGAATATGGACTCAGAATGCATGGTTTCTGGGATTTCAAAACATTTTCCTTAGGCTCTGAAAACATAAAGGACTGTTCTTTCCTTTAAGGCTATTTTATCTTTAACCAGGAACCATTACTGAAGTATTGGTTTAGAACAGAAGCTCTGTATCAGTTCTTTCCCTTTTTCTCTTATTTTTCCTAAATCCTACATGAATTAATCCTTTTCATTTCCATGTTTTTACTATCTTGTTGTATTGTTTTTCATAATCCTACCATTGTAACAGTGGGGATGTTGGCAGGGAACATTCTTTTAGTTGCTTCCAGAAAGTTTTCTGTAATGGCCGGCATATTCTGTTAACCTCTTGAGAAAACCCTTACTGATTTGATGCTTCCCTTGTATTTGATTTCTAATGGGCATCCTTTTGAACTAAGGTGATGTATTTGTTTCTTAGAGTTTACCAGTATGGGTTTACTAAATGCTATTGAAAAGTGATTAAATAAACTCCTAGATTTAAAAACTGGAAGGTGTCTTTAACTTCTGATCCTGATTTTAAAGCATGGGAAGTAAGGGTTGTTTACTCCAACAAAACATTTGCAAGTTAGTGGGATACATTTAGATTATCTGCTGTTGAAATGGCATTCAATGTTTCCTGTGTTTATTATGAATGATCACTTTCTGTAGACAGTGGTTTCTAAATTTTATTTTGCCTAAGAATCTCAGGAAACTTACTAGCCATGCAAAGCCCTGAGAAGTGTCTGATACATAACAGAGGCTTATGACATGGCAGTAAGGACTCGACCTTGTTAGCAAGCATCCCCAGGTCATTCCAGTATAGATACAATAACACAAATGACCAGGCTTTCGAAACAAGAAGTATTGACCTAACCAGTATACTGACTGCATCCAATGTCAGAGGAATAGTTTATTAATAGGGTGTTTTATTTACCCTCTTCTCTGCTCAAGGTCTAAAAAAGACTTGGGCAGAATTTAAGTAGCACCAAAATATGGAAATTTATTTCTATTAAACGGAATTTTGGGAAATAGAATTTTCTGAGGTAAGGAACAAGGAAATACTTCCAAAATTAATTCCTCATAGATCAGTTATCTTTCCTCAGAAGGATTAAACTTAATGAGTCTGATTCTAACTGCAGCTGAAATCCAGAGATCCTCCCTCTGGGCTTTCTGGAGGTCTAATAAGAGTGGCTTGTGGAAAGAACAAATGTGTCTATTTGTATAGAGCAAATAATGTCTGATTTCAAAGAAAACAAAACTGAAGCTTTTGTTTCCTTTTTAACTATAAGGAATTCCCTTCAGAATAATCTGTAGAACTGGTGTCCGTAGCCCTTTCCGTGTAGTTTTCTCATGCCACCTAGGTAGGACTGAAGCAGAAAGTTTTGTTGCCTGTGCCTCCATTTTCTAGCCCTTTAGCAAGTACGGAGCTTTTTTAACCCTTCTTTTTACCCAGATGTGATTGATCTCTGTGTACAGTGCTGAAAAGGTTATGCCAAGTTTTATTTTGTAGCACATTATTTTTACAAAGCTGCAGGGAGAAACAGAGAGCTGCTGATAGATTTTTTTTTTTTTTGAGAGGGCATCTCTCATATTTATTGATCGAATGGTTGTTAACAACAATAAAATTCTGTATAGGGGAGTCAATGCTCAATACACAATCATTAATCCACCGCCAGCCTAATTCTCGTCAGTCTCCAATCTTCTGAAGCATAACGAACAAGTTCTTACATGGTGAACAAATTCTTACATAGTGAGTAAGTTCTTACATGGTGAACAGTACAAGGACAGTCATCACAAAAACTTTCGGTTTTGATCACGCATTATGAACTATAAACAATCAGGTCAAATATGAATATTCGTTTGATTTTTATACTTGATTTATATGTGACTCCCACATTTCTCCCTTTATTATTATTATTTTTTTTTTAATAAAATGCTGAAGTGGTAGGTAGATGCAAGATAAAGCTAGAAAACATAGTTTAGTGTTGTAAGAGAGCAAATGTAGATGATCAGGTGTGTGCCTGTAGACTATGCGTTAATCAAAGCTAGACAAGGGCATTAAAACATCCATGGATGCAGAAGATTTCTCTCAAAACGTGGGATGAGGTTCTAAGCCTCATCTGTGTTGATCCCCAATTTCTCACCTGATGGCCCCCCCTACGACTCTGCCTGTCTTAGGTGTTTCCTCCCTTGAGGAATCTTACCCATCTCTGGCTAACTAGTCATCTTCCGGGGCCATACAGGGAAATGTAAAGTTGGTAAGTGAGAGAGAAGCCATATTGTTTGAAAAGGTTAGCTTTTTACTTCTTTGCAGATTTATGCCCTGTGGCTTCTATGCCCAGCATTTGTCTTGAGGTATCTTTACCACTTGGAGGAATTATGATACTCGTTGAATTCAATATGAGGCACGAATTCTATTTAAGGGTTGTAATTAGGAAGGAAGAAGAAAAGCTATAGAGGTAGCAGATGGAAGAAAACATGGGAAGATTGATTATTTCTTTGACATATCTTCTTGTAGAGTAACTTAAGCATGTATAGGTTTTAAACTACTAACTAAATTGCGCACACACATTAATATAATAGGAATACAGTTACATAACCAAAGCAGATCTATAATTACCAGCCATCTCCAGTGAAGCCAAGAAAACCAGTTAGGCACCCTAGGCATTTGTGAAAATTTGTCCATGATATAATGGATATTGTTCAATTGTACTTGAACAGTCTGAGGGAAATCAGACACATTAAAACAACCCATTCCTGGGAACTGTTCACATCCCATATATTCTTTTAACAGTAGATAGTCTGTAATTGTAAGATTCTGGAGCGCTACAACTTGCACTTCTCCTAATTCTTGGTTGAGTTCCAACAGTATAGATTCAGTCAAATTTGTTGTTTTACTGTATGCACAGGCCAGCTTAGATATCTCCTTCTTCATTCCAATGGCAAGTCCAGGAACCGGTGGGATGAATGCAGCTACAACTGCAGCATCGCCTAGATCTTTGTTGAGGTTTTTTGATGATCATCTTCTGGTATGACTCTTCCAGAGAGTGCTGATGTTGGAAGTTCTTCATACCGTATCTTAGTTCATTTTCTGGGTAGCCAAATTAGGCTTTGGTCCTCTGTATAAACACAAACAGACCCTTTTGACGACACTTTGATATGCCCTTTTATACCATTGTGTAGAACTCACTGGAGGTCACCACACAGGAACTGCTTTTTTTTTTTTTTTTAAGAGAAAGGAATATTATCAGAAAAGTGTACCTTCATAGCTGATCATCTGACACCCTTTAAGTGATCAAAATTAAGGATATTTAAAGCATGCATTAATCGTTAATTTACAGTTAGTTTTATCCTATCAGGGAGTAATCCCCCTTCTCTTTCTATCTTTTCTTTTTTTGTTATCTTTAATCTACACTTACATGAATAATATTATGTATTATGTTTACTAGGCTCTCCCCTATACCAGGTCCCCCATATAAACCCCGTTACAGTCATTGTCCATCAGCATAGCAAAATGTTCTAGATTCACTACTTGTCTCCTCTGTGTTATACAGCCCTCCCCTTTCTCCCACCCGCCCATGCATGCTAATCTTAATACCGCTCTTCTTCTCCACCACACCCTTATCCCTCCCTACCCACCCATCCACCCCAGTCCCTTTCCCTTTTGTACCTGTTAGTCCATTCTTGGGTTCTGTGATTCCGCTGCTGTTTTGTTCCTTCAGTTTTTCCCTTGTTCTTATACTCCACAGATGAGTGAAATCATTTGGTATTTCTCTTTCTCCACTTGGCTTATTTCACTGAGCATAATGCCCTCCAGCTCCATCCATGTTGCTGCAAATGGTAGGATTTTCCCTCTTCTTATGTCTGATAGTATTCCATTGTGTATATGTACCACATCTTCTTTATTCATTCATCTACCGATGGACATTTAACTTGCTTCCAATTCTTGGCTATTGTAAATAGTGCTGCGATAAACATAGGGGTGCATCTGTCTTTCTCAAACTTGATTGCTGCGTTCTTAGGGTAAATTCCTAGGAGTGGAATTCCTGGGTCAAATGGTAAGTCTTTTTTGAGCATTTCAATGAACCTCCATACTGCTTTCCACAATGTTTGAACTAATTTACATTCCCACCAGCAGTGTAGGAGGGTTCCCCTTTCTCCACAGCCTCGCCAACATTTGTTGTTGTTTGTCTTTTGGATGGCAGCCATCCTTACTGGTGTGAGGTGATACCTCATTGTAGTTTTAATTTGCATTTCTCTGATAACTAGCGATGTGGAGCATCTTTTCATGTGTCTGATGGCCATCTGTATTTCTTTTTTAGAGAACTGTCTGTACAGTTCCTCTGCCCATTTTTTAATTGGATTATTTGATTTTTGTTTGTTGAGGCATGTGAGCTCTTTATATATTTTGGACGTCAAGCCTTTATCGGATCTGTCATTTTCAAATATATTCTCCCATACTGTAGGGATCCTTTTTGTTCTACTGATGGTGTCTTTTGCTGTACAGAAGCTTTTCAGCTTAATGTAGTCCCACTTGTTCATTTTTGCTGTTGTTTTCCTTGCCTGGGGAGATATGTTGCAGAAGAGGTCACTCATGTTTATGTCTAAGAGGATTTTGCCTATGTTTTTTTCCAAGAGTTTAATGGTTTCATGACTTATATTCAGGTCTTTGATCCATTTTGAGTTTACTTTTGTATATGGGGTTAGACAATGGTCCAGTTTCATTCTCCTACATGTAGCTGTCCAGTTTTGCCAGCACCATCTGTTGAAGAGACTGGCATTTCGCCATTGTATGTCCATGGCTCCTTTATCAAATATTAATTGACCATATATGTTTGGGTTAATGTCTGGAGTCTCTAATCTGTTCCACTAGTCTGTAGCTCTGTTCTTGTGCCAGTACCAAATTGTCTTGATTACTATGGCTTTGTAGTAGAGCTTGAAGTTGGGGAGTGAGATCCCCCCTACTTTCTTCTTCTTTCTCAGGATTGCTTTGGCTATTCGGGGTCTTTGGTGTTTCCATATGAATTTTTGAATTATTTGCTCCAGTTCATTGAAGAATGTTGCTGGTAATTTGAGAGGGATTGCATCAAATCTGTATATTGCTTTGGGCAGGATGGCCATTTTGATGATATTAATTCTTTCTAGCCATGAGCATGGGATGAGTTTCCATTTGTTAGTGTCCCCTTTAATTTCTCTTAAGAGTGACTTGTAGTTTTCAGGGTATAGGTCTTTCACTTGTTTGGTTAGATTTATTCCTAGGTATTTTATTCTTTTTGATGCAATTGTGAATGGAATTGTTTTCCTGATTTCTCTTTCTATTGGGTCATTGTTAGTGTATAGGAAAGCTACAGATTTCTGTGTGTTAATTTTGTATCCTGCAACTTTGCTGTATTCCGATATCAGTTCTAGTAGTTTTGGAGTGGAGTCTTTAGGGTTTTTTATGTACAATATCATGTCATCTGCAAATAGTGACAGTTTAACTTCTTCTTTACCAATCCGGATTCCTTGTATTTCTTTGTTTTGTCTGATTGCCGTGGCTAGGACCTCCAGTACTATGTTAAATAGCAGTGGGGAGAGTGGGCATCCGTGTCTAGTTCCCGATCTCAGAGAAAAGCTTTCAGCCTCTCGCTGTTCAGTATAATGTTGGCTGTGGTTTATGATATATGGCCTTTATTATGTTGAGGTACATGCCCTCTATTCCCATTTTGCTGAGAGGTTTTATCATGAATGGATGTTGAATTTTGTCAAATGCTTTTTCAGCATCTATGGAGATGATCATGTGGTTTTTGTCTTTCTTTTTGTTGATGCGGTGGATGATGTTCATGGATTTTCGAATGTTGTACCATTCTTGCATCCCTGGGATGAATCCCACTTGGTCATGGTGTATGATCCTTTTGATATACTGTTGAATTCTGTTTGCTAATATTTTATTAAGTATTTTTGCATCTACATTCATCAAGGATATTGGTGTATAATTTTCTTTCTTGGTAGGGTCTTTGCCTGGTTTTGGTATTAGGGTGATGTTGGCTTCATAGAATGAGTTTGGGAGTATTCCCTCCTCTTCTATTTTTTGGAAAACTTTAAGGAGAATGGGTATTATGGCTTCTCTGTGTGTCTGATAAAATTCCGAGGTAAATCCGTCCGGCCTGGGGGTTTTGTTCTTGGGTAGTTTTTTGATTACCATTTCAATTTCTTTGCTCGTAATTGGTTTGTTTAACTTTTGTGTTTCTTCCTTGGTCAGTCTTGGAAGGTTGTATTTTTCTAGGAAGTTGTCCATTTGTTCTAGGTTTTCCAGCTTGTTGGCATATAGGTTTTCATAGTAGTCTTTAATAATTCTTTGTATTTCTGTGGAGTCTGTCGTGATTTTCCGTTCTCATTTCTGATTCTGTTGATTTGTGTTGATTCTCTTTTTCTCTTAATAAGTTTGGCTAGAGGCTTATCTATTTTGTTTATTTTCTCAAAGAACCAGCTCTTGGTTTCGTTGATTTTTGCTATTGTTTTATTCTTCTCAATTTTGTTTATTTCTTCTCTGATCTTTATTATGTCCCTCCTTCTGCTGACTTTAGGCCTCATTTGTTCTTCTTTTTCCAGTTTCGATAATTGTGATGTTAGACTATTCATTTGGGATTGTTATTCCTTCTTCAAGTATGCCTGGATCGCTATATACTTTCCTCTTAAGACTGCTTTCGCTGCGTCCCACAGAAGTTGGGGCTTTGTGTTGTTATTTGTTTCTATATATTCCTTGATCTCTATTTTAATTTGTTCGTTGATCCATTGATTATTTAGAAGCATGTTGTTAAGCCTACATGTGTTTGTAAGCCTTTCTGTTTTCATTGTAGAATTTATTTCTACTTTTATACCTTTGTGGTCTGAAAAATTGGTTGGTAGAATTTCAATATTTTGGAATTTACTGCGGCTCTTTTTGTGAGCTAGTATGTGGTCTATTCTGGAGAATATTCCATGTGCACTTGAGAAGAATGTATATTCTGTTGCTTTTGGATGTAGAGTTCTATAGATGTCTATTAGGTCCATCTGTCCTAGTGTGTTGTTCAGTGCCTGTGTGTCCTTACTTATTTTCTGCCCAGTGGATCTATCCTTTGGGGTGAGTGGTGTGTTGAAGTCTCCTAAAATGAATGCATTGCAGTCTATTTCCCTCTTTAGTTCTGTTAGTATTTGTTTCTGTCGCGACCCTTCAGGGACCGAAGCAACACGCCCAAGGTCTTGATTCTTCTCTAGGCTTTATTGTCTAATCTCTCGCGGCGGTTACAGCAGTTGTCGGGAAGCTCCTCTCCCTCCCGGCGGGCTCCTTTATATTCAGTCACCCAACCAATCCGGGACAGTATCATGCGTGACCTTTAAGCGGATAGGTGTCACGCGCCACTCTAAGCGGGCAGCACAAGCTGTGCACGGGTACGGAAGTCTGCTGGGCCAATCCCCAACAGGGAAGAGGGCATTGTCCAGCTAGAGTGGGGCTCAGCCTCGGCCATAGGCCAGGCCCCCACATCTACCCCTTTATTGTTTTATAACCAAAGGGCTGTCGGGATCATGCCTGTATTAGGTCGTCCGGATTCTGCGGCATTCTTACCCGTCCTCAGGCAACAGACAGCTTAGGTCTGCGCCCTGTCTTAGGTTGATATGCGCAGCTCCCGATCTTACCCGTCCTTGACTACTGATCCAGCATATTAAGCCATACTCTAGGGGAGATGCCTTCCTCTAGTGCTACCATGGCCTGCAACAGGACCTTCCGTTCTCCCCGTTGCTGTTTATGTAACAGACTTTCCTCCCAAGCAGGAGAGGCCCACAATTAGCAATATTCCTATGACACCTAGACCTGACCAGGCTTTGGTGGCGTTTAACACAGCTTCAGCTATTTGAGCTACGGAGCAAAATTTCTAACCATAGCTGAGTGGTGAGCTCATCAAGCTCACTGGACCAATTTGTGGTTAACATCTTGCCTAACTGTCTGGACAAGTTGGCAGCTTTAGAATAATTATGAAAAGGAATACCAGTAATACACCCCCATATAAGAATGGACGCAGCCCACAGACAAAACCTCCCCCAAGAGGTCCAGTTGTTCTTGAAGAAGGTTCAGTGGCCTGGGACAGACCATTCAGCGTCTCTGCCGTAGGAATGGTGATAGTCAGCGCGGCGGTGGCTGCAGCTGCAGCTCGGCTCCGCCGTCGCCTGCTGTAGGATCCACGGCAGGAGCAGAAGCAGTGCGATCATCTTGTACCTCTGCTCCAGGGTTTTCCACTCTGCGTATCAGACGTTCACGCACCCAAACGGGGTTCTGCTAGTCCTGTGGAAAAACACAAACCGAGCCTCGGGTCCAGATTATCACTGGGTCCGGGCCTTTCCATGTTCCTTCCAACACATCCTTCCACAAAACTTTAGGCATGTGTTTTGGATTCGATTGTTGGCCGTGCCACTCTGCTGCACTGCAGCCATTTTTGTCCAATGTTCTAAAATCTTCTCCTATTCCCCCTTTTTGTTTATATAAGGCATTCTTGAGGGTGAGGTGGGTGCGTTCCACCATACCCTGACCCTGAGGGTTGTCTCTAGCTCCCTGCTGCTCTCATGACACAAAAGGATGTCATCCATATAATGATAGATGATTATCAGGGGAAACTGTTTCCTGACAGTTTGTAAGGCCTTCTTTACATACACATGGTGGGGCTATTAGCCATGCCCTGTGGCAATAAACCTTTGACAGTCTCTGGGGTGAAGCGGGATGGAGAAGAAACAGTCTTTGATATCTATCACTATTGAATTCCATTCTCTGGGAAGGGCCACAGGGAGAGGAAGGCCTAATTGTACAGGTCCCATAAGCTCCATCTGTCTGTTCACTGCCCTGAGATTATGGAGTAATCTCCACTTGCCAGACTTTTTCCTAATTACAAAAATAGGTGTGTTCCATGGCGAGGTAGAGGGCTGGAGGTGACCAGCTGCTATCTGTTCTTGTACTAAAGTGTGGGCTGCTTCCTTCTTTTCTTTGGTGAGGGGCCACTGAGGTACCCACACGGGCCTTTTTGACTGCCATGTTATTTCTATAGGCTGTTTTCCCTCAGTGGCCCCGAAGAAAAACCCAATCCTGGTCCTCCATCCCCATCCTCTCTCTAAAGGGGCAAGTATTCTAGTTATGATTTAGATGGACTACGTCGCTAATTCCGCGAACCTTTTGATTTCGTCGCCACTCTGCGAACCTTTTGATTTCGTCCCCGCTCTGCGAACCTTCACTGGCGCCTCCTCATTCCATATATTATAATAAACAATGTCACAAACACTAACAGGACACACACACTACACATAAACACCCACCGCAACTGCCTGCTGTCTGCCCTGCCCCATATACTTTCAGTTTACTCGCCGATCCACTCACCCTCCTCGGTTCCCTCTCCCGGTCTGGCCAGCCGACCGAACGGCGTCCAGCGACGTTCCTGAAGAGTTACAAGCTCTACTTTATCGGCAGGTGCCAGGGTCAGCGGATCAGGTCGCAATGAGGTTTAACGATTCCCGGGGTTCGGCACCACTTGTCGCGA
The DNA here is from genome assembly GCF_040802235.1 of Manis javanica. Lineage (NCBI taxonomy): Eukaryota > Metazoa > Chordata > Mammalia > Pholidota > Manidae > Manis > Manis javanica. Next base: position 41,039,448 of record NC_133156.1, read on the forward strand.
CCCTTCAGGGACCGAAGTAACACGCCCAAGGTCTTGATTCTTCTCTAGGCTTTATTGTCTAATCTCTCGCGGCGGTTACAGCAGTTGTTGGGAAGCTCCTCTCCCTCCCGGCAGGATCCCTTATATTCAGTCACCCAACCAATCCGGGACAGTATCATGCGTGACCTTTAAGCGGATAGGTGTCACGCGCCCCTCTAAGTGGGCAGCACGAGCTGTGCACGGGTACGGAAGTCTGCTGGGCCAATCCCCAACAGGGAAGAGGGCGTTGTCCAGCTAGAGTGGGGCTCAGCCTCGGCCGTAGGCTGGGCCCCCACAGTTTCACATATGCTGGTGCTCCTGTGTTGGGTGCATATATATTTAGAATGGTTATATCCTCTTGTTGGACTGAGCCCTTTATCATTATGTAGTGTCCTTCTTTATCTCTTGTTACTTTCTTTGTTTTGAAGTCTATTTTGTCTGATATTAGTACTGCAACTCCTGCTTTCTTCCCGCTATTGTTTGCCTGAAATATGTTTTTCCATCCCTTGACTTTTAGTCTGTACATGTCTTTGGGTTTGAGGTGAGTTTCTTGTAAGCAGCATATAGATGCGTCTTGCTTTTTTATCCATTCTATTACTCTGTGTCTTTTGATTGGTGCATTCAGTCCATTTACATTTAGGGGGACTATTGAAAGATATGTACTTATTGCCATTGCAGGCTTTAAATTCGTGGTTACCAAAGGTTCAAGGTTATCTTCTTTAGTATCTTACTGTCTAACTTAACTCGCTTACTGAGCTATTTTAAACACTGTCTGGTGATTCTTTATTTCTCTCCCTTATTACTCCTCCTCCATTCTTTATATGTTGGTTGTTTTATTCTGTGCTCTTTTGTGTTTCCTTTAACTGCTTTTGTGGGTAGTTGATTTTATTTTTTGCCTTTAGTTAGGATTTGGTTGGTCTGCTTTCTTTGCTGTGATTTTATTTTCTCTGGTGACATCTATTTAGTCTTGGGAGTGCTCCCATCTAGAGGAGTCCCTCTCAAATTCCCTGTAGAGGTGGTTTGTGGGAGGCAAATTCCCTTAACTTTTGTTTGTCTGGGAATTGTTTAATCCCTCCTTCATATTTAAATGATAATCGTGCTGGATACAGTATTCTTGGTTTAAGGCCCTTCTGTTTCATTGCATTAAATATATCATGCCATTTTCTTCTGGCTTGTAATGTTTCTGTTGAGAAGTCTGATGATAGCCTGATGGGTTTTCCTTTGTAGGTGACCTTTTCCCTCTTGCTGGCTGCCTTTAAAACTCTTTCCTTGTCCTTGATCTTTGCCATTTTAATTATTATGTGTCTTGGTGTTGTCCTCCTTGGGTCTCTTCTGTTGGGGGTTCTGTGTACTTTCGTGGTCTGATCAATTATTTCCTCCCCCAGTTTGGGCAAGTTTTCAGCAATTATTTCTTCAAATACACTTTCTATCCCTTTTTCTCTCTCTTCTCCTTCTGGTACCCCTATAATGCGGCTATTGTTCCTTTTGGATTGGTCACACAGTTCTCTTAATATTGTTTCATTCCTGGAGATCCTTTTATCTCTCTCTGTGTTAGCTTCTATGTGTTCCTGTTCTCTGGTTTCTGCTCCATCAATGGACTCTTGTGTCTTATTCATTCTGCTTATAAATCCTTCCAGAGATTGTTTCATTTCTGTAATCTCCTTCCGGACATCATCCCTTAGCTCTTGCATATTTCTCTGCAGCTCCATCAGCATGGTTACGAGCTTTGTTTTTAATTCTTTTTCAGGGAGATTGGTTAGGTCTATCTCCTTCTCAGGGTTTGCCTCTGTGATCTTGGTCTGTATCAAATTATTCTGCCTTTTCATGGTGATAGAGGTATTTGTTGGGAGCTGGCACGTGTGTTGGCTAAGAGAATGTCCCTTCTTGCTAGTTGTGTTCTTCCTCTCCTGGGAGAACAGCGACCCCTAGTGGCTGTGCTGGGCAGATGTGCACAGACAGGATATCTAATTCTAGCCCAGCCACTGTGGAGTAAGCTCTGTTGGTGTGAGGGTGGCCAGCCTCAGGCTGCTTCTCCAATATGGCGGAGCTGCATCGGAGGGGGAACAGGCAGGAGGCTGTTTATCACTGTGAGGGGCCTTCAAGCTCCACTGCTGCCCAGGGGGTTAAGGCGCCTGGAGTTCCCTGGCATTCCCAGCTGTTAGGCTAAGTGTTCCGGGACGCTTCCATTCAGCTGTGGGGTCCCTGTCCATTTAAGACTTTCATAAAGCACTCACTTTTCTTTGTCCCGGTTGCACCGGCTACGGGGGCCCACTACCGGTCTTCCTGTCCTGTTTCCCTAGTATCCTGCACCCCATGCCCTGTGGGTCTGTGCTCCAGTGCGGATGGCTAGCGCTGGGTGTTCAGCAGTCCTGGGCTCCCTCTCCCTCCCCTCTCCGACTCCTCTCCTCTCGCTGGGAGCTGGAGTGAGGGGCATTCAGGTCCCGCCGGGCTGGGGCTTGTATCTTACCCCTTTCACGAGGCACTGGGTTCTCACAGGTGTGGATGTAGTCTGGCTGTTGTCCTGTGTCTTTTGGTCTCTCTTTTAGGAATAGTTGTATTTCTTGTATTTTCAAAAATATATATGGTTTTGGGAGGAGATTTCCACTGCTCTACTCATGCCACCAACTTGTATCTCTTTCTCGATTTCATTCTTTTTTATGGCTGAAAAATATTCCATTGCATATTTATGCCACAATTTTGTCCATCCATCATCAGTGGACACTTAGATTGTTTCTGGGGAGGCGGAGCCAAGATGGCGGCGTGAGTAGAGCAGCAGCAATCTCCTCCCAAAACCACATTTATCTATGAAAATATAACAAAGACAACTCTTCCTAAAATAGAGACCAGAGGACACAGGACAACATCCAGACCACATCCACACCTGCGAGAACCCCGCGCCTCGCGAAGGGTGTAAGATACAAGCCCCAGCCCGGCAGGACCCGAGCGCCCCTCCCCCTGCTCCCAGCAGGAAGAGAGAGATCTGAGCGGGAGGGAGAAGGAGCCCAGGACTGCTGAGCACCCAACCCCAGCCATCCGGACCAAAGCGCAGACACAGTGCATGTGTGGGGTCCTGGATACTAGGGAAACAGTGCGACAGGACCAGTGAGCGGGTGCCTGAGGCCAACGCCGGAGAACAAAGAAACGGAAGCGGCTTTTGTTTTTTTTTTCACCAGTGCTCTTCGGAAGCCTTAAAGGGACAGGGACCCCAATACTAGAGAAACAGGGCAGCAAGACCAGTGAGTGGGTACCTGAGACCAGCGCCTGAGGACAAAGAAAATTGTGTGTTTTTCCTTTTTTTTTTTTAATTATTAATTTAATTTTCTTTTTTTTCTCTTTTGTTGTTGCTGTTGTTGTTTTGGTTTGGAGAGTGCTTTTTGGAAGTCTTAAAGGGGCAGGGCAGGACACTTAGTCCAGAGGCAGGGACTCTGGGGATCTCTGGGCAGTCTAACCCCCTGGGCAGCAGGGAGCACAGAGGCCCATTAAGGAGATAAATAGCCTCCCGGCGGCTCCCCCTCCAATGGGGCTCCACCATTTTGGAGGGGCAGCCCGAGCCAGGCCACGCACACAGAAACAGCGGAGATAACTCCATAGCAATCGGGCAGGAAGCAGAAGCCCTGTCTGCGCACAGCTGCCAAGCACAAGGCACTAGATGTTGCTATTCTCCCAGGAGAGGAAGGCCACAAACCAACAAGAAGGAAAGCTCTTCCAGCTGTCACTCGTACCACCTCTGCAAACTATCTCTATCACCATGCAAAGGCAAAACTACAGGCAGACAAAGATCACAGAGACAACACCTGAGGAGACAGACCTAACCAGTCTTCCTGAAAAAGAATTCAAAATAAAAATCATGAACATGCTGACGGAGATACAAAGAAAAATGCAAGAGCAATGGGATGAGATGCAGAGAAAAATGCAAGAGCAACGGGATGAAGTCCGGAGGGAGATCACAGATGTCAGGAAGGAGATCACAGAACTGAAGCAAACCCTGGAAGTATTTATAAGCAAAATGGATAAGATGCAAGAGGCCATTGAAGGAATAGAAACCAGAGAACAGGAATGTATAGAAGCTGACAGACAGAGAGAGAGAGATAAAAGGATCTCCAGGAATGAAACAATACTAAGAGAGCTATGTGACCAATCCAAAAGGAATAATATCCATATTATAGGGGTACCAGAAGAAGAAGAGAGAGGAAAAGAGATAGAAAGTCTCTTTGAAGAAATACTTGCTGAAAACTTCCCCCCAACTGGGGGAGGAAATAATCGAACAGACCATGGAAATACACAGAACTACCAACAGAAAGGATCCAAGGAGGACAACACCAAGACACATAATAATTAAAATGGCAAGGATCAAGGACAAGGAAAGAGTTTTAAAGGCAGCTAGAGAGAAAAAGGTCACCTATAAAGGAAAACCCATCAGGCTAACATCAGAATTCTCGACAGAAAGCCTACAGGCCAGAAGAGAATGGCATGATATATTTAATGCAATGAAACAGAAGGGCCTTGAATCAAGGATACTGTATCCAACACGACTATCATTTAAATATGATGGCGGGATTAAACAATTCCCAGACAAGCAAAAGCTGAGGGAATTTGCTTCCCACAAACCACCTCTACAGGGCATCTTACAGGGACTGCTCTAGATGGGAGCACTCCTAAAAAGAGCACAGAACAAAACACACAACGTATGAAGAATGGAGGAAGAGGAATAAGGGAGAGAAGAAAAGAATCTCCAGACAGTGTATATAACAGCTCAATAAGCAAGCTAAGTTAGGCAGTAAGATACTAAAGAGGCTAACCTTGAACCTTTGGTAACCACGAATCTAAAGCCTGCAATGGCAATAAGTACATATCTCTCAATAGTCACCCTAAATGTAAATGGACTTAATGCACCAATCAAAAGACACAGAGTAATAGAATGGATAAAAAAGCAAGACCCATCTATATGCTGCTTACAAGAAACTCACCTCAAACCCAAAGACATGCACAGACTAAAAGTCAAGGGATGGAAAAACATATTTCAGGCAAACAACAGTGAGAAGATAGCAGGGGTTGCAGTACTAATATCAGACAAAATAGACTTCAAAACAAAGAAAGTAACAAGAGATCAAGAAGCACACTACATAATGATAAAGGGCTCAGTCCAACAAGAGGATATAACCATTCTAAATATATATGCACCCAACACAGGAGCACCAGCATATGTGAAACACATACTAACAGAACTAAAGAGGGAAATAGACTGCAATGCATTCATTTTAGGAGACTTCAACACACCACTCACCCCAAAGGATAGATCCACCGGGCAGAAATTAAGTAAGGACACACGGGCACTGAACAACACACTAGAACAGATGGACCTAATAGACATCTATAGAACTCTACATCCAAAAGCAACAGGATACACATTCTTCTCAAGTGCACATGGAACATTCTCCAGAATAGACCACATACTAGCTCACAAAAAGAGCCTCAGTAAATTCCAAAATATTGAAATTCTACCAACCAATTTTTCAGACCACAAAGGTATAAAAGTAGAAATAAATTCTACAATGAAAACAGAAAGGCTTACAAACACATGTAGCCTTAACAACATGCTTCTAAATAATCAATGGATCAACGAACAAATTAAAATAGAGATCAAGGAATATATAGAAACAAATAACAACACAAAGCCCCAACTTCTGTGGGACGCAGCGAAAGCAGTCTTAAGAGGAAAGTATATAGCGATCCAGGCATACTTGAAGAAGGAATAACAATCCCAAATGAATAGTCTAACATCACAATTATCGAAACTGGAAAAAGAAGAACAAATGAGGCCTAAAGTCAGCAGAAGGAGGGACATAATAAAGATCAGAGAAGAAATAAACAAAATTGAGAAGAATAAAACAACAGCAAAAATCAACGAAACCAAGAGCTGGTTCTTTGAGAAAATAAACAAAATAGATAAGCCTCTAGCCAAACTTATTAAGAGAAAAAGAGAATCAACACAAATCAACAGAATCAGAAATGAGAATGGAAAAATCACGACAGACTCCACAGAAATACAAAGAATTATTAAAGACTACTATGAAAACCTATATGCCAACAAGCTGGAAAACCTAGAACAAATGGACAACTTCCAAGAAAAATACAACCTTCCAAGACTGACCAAGGAAGAAACACAAAAATTAAACAAACCAATTACGAGCAAAGAAATTGAAATGGTAATCAAAAAACTACCCAAGAACAAAACCCCCAGGCCGGACGGATTTACCTCGGAATTTTATCAGACACACAGAGAAGCCATAATACCCATTCTCCTTAAAGTTTTCCAAAAAATAGAAGAGGAGGGAATACTCCCAAACTCATTCTATGAAGCCAACATCACCCTAATACCAAAACCAGGCAAAGACCCTACCAAGAAAGAAAATTATACACCAATATCCTTGATGAATGTAGATGCAAAAATACTTAATAAAATATTAGCAAACAGAATTCAACAGTATATCAAAAGGATCATACACCATGACCAAGTGGGATTCATCCCAGGGATGCAAGAATGGTACAACATTCGAAAATCCATGAACATCATCCACCGCATCAACAAAAAGAAAGACAAAAACCAAATGATCATCTCCATAGATGCTGAAAAAGCATTTGACAAAATTCAACATCCATTCATGATAAAACCTCTCAGCAAAATGGGAATAGAGGGCATGTACCTCAACATAATAAAGGCCATATATCATAAACCCACAGCCAACATTATACTGAACAGCGAGAGGCTGAAAGCTTTTCCTCTGAGATCGGGAACTAGACACGGATGCCCACTCTCCCCACTGCTATTTAACATAGTACTGGAGGTCCTAGCCACGGCAATCAGACAAAACAAAGAAATACAAGGAATCCGGATTGGTAAAGAAGAAGTTAAACTGTCACTATTTGCAGATGACATGATATTGTACATAAAAAACCCTAAAGACTCCACTCCAAAACTACTAGAACTGATATCGGAATACAGCAAAGTTGCAGGATACAAAATTAACACACAGAAATCTGTAGCTTTCCTATACACTAACAATGACCCAATAGAAAGAGAAATCAGGAAAACAATTCCATTCACAATTGCATCAAAAAGAATAAAATACCTAGGAATAAATCTAACCAAACAAGTGAAAGACCTATACCCTGAAAACTACAAGTCACTCTTAAGAGAAATTAAAGGGGACACTAACAAATGGAAACTCATCCCATGCTCATGGCTAGGAAGAATTAATATCATCAAAATGGCCATCCTGCCCAAAGCAATATACAGGTTTGATGCAATCCCTCTCAAATTACCAGCAACATTCTTCAATGAACTGGAGCAAATAATTCAAAAATTCATATGGAAACACCAAAGACCCTGAATAGCCAAAGCAATCCTGAGAAAGAAGAAGAAAGTAGGGGGGATCTCACTCCCCAACTTCAAGCTCTACTACAAAGCCATAGTAATCAAGACAATTTGGTACTGGCACAAGAACAGAGCCACAGACCAGTGGAACAGATTAGAGACTCCAGACATTAACCCAAACATATATGGTCAATTAATATTTGATAAAGGATCCATGGACATACAATGGCGAAATGACAGTCTCTTCAACAGATGGTGCTGGCAAAACTGGACAGCTACATGTAGGAGAATGAAATTGGACCATTGTCTAACCCCATATACAAAAGTAAACTCAAAATGGATCAAAGACCTGAATATAAGTCATGAAACCATTAAACTCTTGGAAAAAAACATAGGCAAAATCCTCTTAGACAAAAACATGAGTGACCTCTTCTGGAACATATCTCCCCAGGCAAGGAAAACAACAGCAAAAATGAACAAGTGGGACTATATTAAGCTGAAAAGCTTCTGTACAGCAAAAGACACCATCAGTAGAACAAAAAGGAACCCTACAGTATGGGAGAATATATTTGAAAATGACAGATCCAATAAGGGCTTGACGTCCAGAATATATAAAGAGCTCACACGCCTCAACAAACAAAAGACAAATAACCCAATTAGGAAATGGGCAGAGGAACTGAACAGACAGTTCTCTAAGAAAGAAATACAGATGGCCAACAGACACATGAAAAGATGCTCCACATCACTAATTATCAGAGAAATGCAAATTAAAACTACAATGAGGTATCACCTCACACCAGTAAGGATGGCAGCCATTCAAAAGACAAACAACAACAAATGTTGGCGAGGCTGTGGAGAAAGGGGAATCCTCCTACACTGCTGGTGGGAATGTAAATTAGTTCAACCATTGTGGAAAGCAGTATGGAGGTTCATCAAAATTCTCAAAACAGACCTACTATTTGACCCAGGAATTCCACTCCTAGGAATTTACCCTAAGAACGCAGCAATCAAGTTTGAGAAAGACAGGTGGACCCCTATGTTTATCGCAGCCCTATTTACAATAGCGAAGAATTGGAAGCAACCTAAATGTCCATTGGTAGATGAATGGATAAAGATGTGGTACATATACACAATGGAATACTACTCAGCCATAAGAAGAGGGAAAATCCTACCATTTGCAGCAACATGGATGAAGCTGGAGAGTATTATGCTCAGTGAAATAAGCCAAGTGGAGAAAGAGAAATACCAAATGTTTTCACTCATCTGAGGAGTATAAGAACAAAGGAAAAACTGAAGGAACAAAACAGCAGTAGAATTATGGAATCCAAAAATTGACTAACAGGTACCAAAGGGAAAGGGGCTAGGGAGGATGGGTGGGCAGGGAGGGATAAGGGGCGGGAAGAAGAAAGGGGGTGTTAAGATTAGCATGCATGGGGGGAGGGAGAAAGGGGAGGGCTGTACAACACAGAGAGGACAAATAGTGATTCTACAACATTTTGCTATGCTGATGGACAGTGACTGTAATGTGGTTTATAGGGGGGACCTGGTATAGGGGAGAGCCTAGTAAACATAGTATTCTTCATGTAAGTGTAGATCAAAGATTTAAAAAAAAAAAGACAGAAAGAAAGAAAAGGGGGATTACTCCTTGATAGGATAAAACTAATGGTAAATCAAAGATTAACGCATGCTTTAAATATCCTTAATTTTGATCACTTAAAGGGTGTCAGATGATTGGCTATGGAGGTACACTTTTCTGATAATATTCCTTTCTCTTAATAAAAAAAAAAAAAAGCAGTTCCTGTGTGGTGATCTCCAATGAGTTCTACACAATGGTATAAAGGGCATATCAAAGTGTGGGCAAAGGGTCTGTTTGTTTTTATACAGAAGATCAAAGCCTAATTTGGCTACCCAGAAAATGAACTAAGATACGATATGAAGAAGAACTTCCAACATCAGCACTCTGTGGAAGACTCATACCAGAAGATGATCATCAAAAAACCTCCACAAAGATCCAGGCAATGCTGCAGTTGTAGCTGCATCCATCCCACCGTTTCCTGGATTTGCCATTGGAATGAAGAAGGAGATATCTAAGCTGGCCTGTGCATACAGTAAAACAACAAATTTGACTGGATCTATACTGTTGGAACTCAACCAAGAATTAGGAGAGGTGCAAGTTGTAGCGCTCCAAAATCTTACGACTACAGACTATCTACGGTTAAAAGAACATATGGGGTGTGAACAGTTCCCAGAAATGGGTTGCTTTAATTTGTCTGATTTCTCTCAGACTGTTCAAGTACAGTTGGACAATATCCATCATATAATAGACAAATTTTCACAAATGCCTAGGGTACCTAACTGGTTTTCTTGTCTTCACTGGAGATGGCTGGTAATTATATATCTGCTTTGGTTATGTAACTGTATTCCTATTATGTTAATATGTGTGCACAATTTAGTTAGTATTTTAAAACCTATACATGCTTAAGTTACTCTACAAGAAGATATGTCAAAGAAATAATCAATCTTCCCATGTTTTCTTCCATATGCTACCTCTATAGCTTTTCTTCTTCCTTCCTAATTACAACCCTTAAATAGAATTCGTGCCTCATATCGAATTTACCAAGCATCATAATTCCTCCAGGTGATAAAGATACCTCGAGACAAGTGCTGGGCATAGAAGCCACAGGGCATAAATCTGCAAAGAAGTAAAAAGCTAACCTTTTCAAACAAATGGCTTCTCTCTCACTTACCAACTTTACATCTCCCTGTATGGCCCCGGAAGATGACTGGTTAGCCAGAGACGGGTAAGATTCCTCAAGGGAGGAACAGCCTAAGACAGGCACAGTCGCAGGGGGGCCATCAGGTTAGAAATCGTGGAACAACAGTGGTGAAGCTTAGAACCTCCTCCCCCCACCCCCCGTTTTGAGAGAAAGCTTCTGCATCCGTGGATGTTTTATTGCACTTGTCTAGCTCGGATTAGCACATAGTCTACAGGCACACACATGATCATCTACAATTGCTCTCTTACAACACTAAACTATGTTTTCTATCTTTATCTTGCCTCTACCTACCACTTCAGCATTTTATTAAAAATAAAAATAAAAATAATAATAATAATAACGGGAGAAATGTGGGATCCACATATAAACCAAGTATAAAAATCAAACAAATATTCATATTTGACCTGATTGTTTATAGTTCATAATGCGTGATCAAAACTGAAAGTTTCTGTGATGAATGCCCTTGTACTGTTCACCATGTAAGAACTTATTCACTATGTAAGAATTCGTTCACCATGTAAGAACTTGTTTATTATGCTTCAGAAGATTGGAGACTGACGAGAATTAGGCTTGAGATGGATTAATGATTGTGCATTAAGCATTGACTCCCCTGTACAGAATTTTATTGTTGTTATCAACCATTTGATCAATAAATATGAGAGATGCCCTCTCAAAGTAAAATAAAAAAAATAATAATAATAATAATAATAATAATAAAGGGAGAAATGTGGGATCCACACATATATCAAGTATAAAAATCAAACGAATATTCATATTTGACCTGATTGTTGATAGTTCATAATGCGTGATCAAAACCGAAAGTTTCTGTGATGACTGCCCTTGTACTGTTCACCATATAAGAACTTATTCACTATGTAAGAATTCATTCACCATCTAAGAACTTGTTCGTTATGCTTCAGAAGATTGGAGACTGATGAGAATTAGGCTTGAGATGGATTAATGATTGTGCATTGAGCATTGACTCCCCTATACAGAATTTTGTTGTTGTTATCAACCATTTGATCAATAAATATGAGAGATGCCCTCTCAAAAAAAAAAAAAAAGATTGTTTCTGTATGTTGGCTATTGTAAATAATGCTATAGTGAACATTAGAATGCATGCATCTTTTCAAGTTAATGTTTTCATTTTCTTTGAATAAATAACCAGATGTAGAATTGCTGGATCATATGGTAGTTCTATGTTTAATTTTTAAAAGCTCCATACAGTGTTCCATAGTGTCTGCACCAATTTACATTCCCACCAATAGTGCACAAAGATTCCCTTTTCTCCATATCCTCACCAACACTTGCTGTTTCTTGTTAACAAGTGTGAGGTGATAACTCATTGTGGTTTGATTTGCATTTCCCTGATGATTAATGATCTTGAACATCATTTCATTTACCTGTTGGCTGTATGTTGTCTTTAGAAAAATGTCTGTTCAGACTTTCTGCTCATTTTTTATTTGGACTGTTTGGGTTTTTTGCTTTTGAGTTGTATGAGTTCTTTTTTACTAAGGTAGGTTTCATTGATACACTTATGAAGGTTTCATATAAAAAAATCATGGTTACTACATTCACGCATATTATCAAGTCCCCCCCACACCCCATTTGCAGTCATTGACCATCCACCTAGTAAGATGCCACAGAATCACTGCTTGTCTTCTCTGTGCTACACTGTCTTCCCCATGACCCCCCACACACCATGTGTGCCAACCTTAATACCCCTCAATCCCCTTCTCCCTCCCTCCCCACCCACCCTTCCCCACCCCTCCCCTTTGGTAACCACTAGTCCCTTCTTGGAGTCTGTGAGTCTGCCACTCTTGTTCCTTCAGTTTTGCTTCATTGTTATACTCCACAAATGGGGGAAATCATTTGGTACTTGTCTTTCTCTGCCTAGCTTATTTCACTGAGCATAATACCATCGAGCTCCATCCATGTTGTTGCAAATGGTAGGACTTCTTTTCTTCTTATAGCTGAATAGTATTCCATTGTGTATGTGTACCACATCTTCTTTATCCATTCATCTACTGATGGACATCAGTAGATGCAACTTATGTTGCTCCCATATCTTGGCTATTGTAAATAGTGCTGCGATAAATGTAGGGGTGCATATGTCTTTTTTAATCTGGGATCTTATTTCTTTAAGTAAATTCCTAGGAGTGGAATTCCCGGGTCAAATGATATTTCTCTTTTTAGTTTTTTGAGGACCCTCCATATTGCTTTCCACAATGGTTGAACTAATTTACATTCCCACCAGCAGTGTAGGAGGGGTCCTCTTTCTCCGCATCCTCGCCAATATTTGTTGTTCCTTCTCTTTTCAATGTTGTCCTTCTGTCGGCCTCCTCTCTGTCTCCGCCCTGCAGATTAAGGAGGCGACGCGATGAGATGTCGAAGACCTGAACGGACCAGCCACAGGACTCAAGGCATAACAGCTCAAGAGTAATGCCGAGAAGGCACTCCTCATATTTATTGAGTAAATGAATATCTGAAGAATTCTGAGTAGGGGATTCAGCACATGATCATCATCTATCTTTGAGTCCCACCCAAGGGTGGGACACTCCTTAAGGATACCAAAACCATGTGAGGGCGGTCATGAGCTGTAGAAACTTTTTATGGCTTTAATCGCTCTGTCCTTGACCAAACATCAGAGGTTTAGGAGAGACAACCAAGCCACATATCTTCATACATTTGATTTCTATATTACTTAATTTATATGTTAAGCCCATTAATCCCACATCCTTCCTTACTGGTGTGAGTTGATATTTCATTGTGGTTTTAATTTGCACTTCCCTGATAATTAACAATGTGAAACATCTTTTCATGTGCCTGCTGGCCATCTGAATTTCTTCTTTGGGGAAGTGCCTGTTCATATCCTCCACCTATTTTTTAATTGGGTTATTTGCTTTTTGGGTGTTGAGTTAGAGTTGTATGAGTTCTTTATATATTTTGAGTATTTGCCCCTTATCAGATTATGAATTTGCAAATATTTTCTCCCATTCAGTAGATTGCCATTTCATTTTGTTGATGGTGTCCTTTGCTGCGCAGCTTTTTAGTTTGATGTATTTCCACTTCTTTATATTTGCTTTTGTTGCCTTTGCTTTTGGAGTCACATTCAGAAAACTATCACCAAGACCTGTGTCAAGGAGCTTATTGCCTGTGTTTTCCTTCTAGGAATTTTAGGGTTTCAGGTCTTACGTGCAAGTCCTTAATTCATTTTGAGTTGATTTTTATGTATGATGTAAGATAGTAGTCCAATTTCATTCTATTACATGTGGCTGCCCAGTTTCCCCAAAACCATTTATCAAAGAAAATGTCTTTTCCACATTGTATATTCTTGATTCTTTTATCTTAAATTAATTGACCATATATACATGCATATATACATGGGATTATTTGTGAGCTCCCTATTCTGTTCCATTGAGATATGCATTTGTTTTTATGCCAATACCATAGTGTTCTAATTAGTATTGTTTTGTGATATAGTTTGAAATCAGAGTGCCTGATGCCTCTAACTTTGTTCTCTCTTAAGCTTCCTTTTGCTATCATGGTTGAAGTAACTTTTAACTGGATTTGTTATGAAGTTTTCTTGGCTTCCAGCATCCAACTCCCGCTTCTTATTTGGAGGAATTCACATGCATTATAATCGTGTTGAATGTCAGTACCCCATGTCCCTCACTACATTCTCTGACAGCCAAGGCAAAGGACCTATGCTTGGCTTATTGGGTATTTCTGACCAAGACTTTATCTCAGACTGGGGCAAAGAAAAAGGAATTGTTGAGATTTATTTGCTGCTGATAGCTCTGTCTTCACCAGACTTTTACACTAGAAGATACTTATTGCTTTCTTGCTTCTTGACTTAAACAGAGGTGATTTAGTCCTACCTATTTTAGGCTTTCCATTGATTCTGTGATTCCACTATATTTCCAGTAAATTTACCTCCCTTAAAGTTCTTTTTGCCTGAGATAGTCTTTCTGCTTGCATCCAAAAATCTTAACCAGTGGGATAGAGAATGTTACAGTCCTCCCTCCTGGGTAATACTAAGTGAATGTGGCCACGTTCTTACCTTTGATTCCCATCATTATCACCCATTTTATTTTTTCTGTATTCCCATAGAATAGCCCATCTTCTGTTATAACTAAATAATTATTGTATCTGCTGTATACGTGGCACATGATAGATGCCATAAAAAAATTAGGCTCAGTTTATACCTACCTTTTAGTTTTTTTATTGAGATTCATCAAATGCTCTGTTTCATCCAGAGTATAACAAGGCATGTGGGAAGCACCCTGGGCTCAACAGCATATTTACAAATCTTCTCCAGTGATGTGATATTTTTAATTTAGTCAGAAGCTTCAAGAATGAAGGAAGATATTTTTGGAAATTCTGCGTTTAAAAAAAGGACTGTCAAAAGGTGGCAGGCAGGCAGACTCTTCTACCAGCTCTGCTTGCACCTACCACACTACTAAGATGTTCAGGGCTGAAAACACATAGGGACTCAACACGTGTCATCTTTGCTCTGCAGAATAACATTTGTTCTCCCATGAGCTGATGGGTGCTTGGCTGTCTGTGTAAATTTCTGAGTAGTTAGAAAAGGCTGAAGAGAGAGATTTATTTATCTGGGTCTCTTCAAAATTCCCTGTGTTAGCCTGCTAAGAACATACTTCCCTGCCCCTGCAGATGAGACTCATTCCCCATAATGTGCTCTGCCAATATGCTGTTTATCTCTTTCATGTCACAAACCGCCATTGTAGCTCAGTAAGTATTAAATTTCTTATTTTACAGAAAAATAATAGTCACTTATTGAACCCTTGCCATCACTAGATTGGGAGCTTTACATTATCCATTAATCCATAGAACTGTTAAAGCTGCATTTTTTAGAGTAAGAAGCTAAAGCTCAGAAAGATCTGAAACTTGTCTGAGATTATGTGATTAATAAGTAGCAGATCCAGAATTTGAATTTACAGTGGAATGTATACCAGTGGCTATGTTGTGTAGTTTCATTTTGAGTAAGCAGAAATCAAATGATGCCTAAATTATCATTCCATGCAAAAGACAGAAATGTAAAAAGCTAGGTTTTGTGTATTCTAAATATCAAGAATATGATTATTAGTCAGACGGTTGTGTGTTTCTATCAGAGATTTAGGTAAAATTGACCCAGTTCTTAAAAACCAAGTTGCTCCATAAGCCAGGCGGAGAAAGACAAGTACTAAATGATTTCACTCATATGTGGAGTATAAGAACAAAAGAAAACTTGAAGGAACAAAACAGCAGCAGAAGCACAGAATCCAAGAATGGACTAATAGTTACCAAAGGGAAAGGGACTGGGGAGGACAGGTGGGAAGGGAGGGATAAGGGCGGGAAAAAAGAAAGGGGGCCTTACGATTAGCATGTATAGTGTGGGGGGGTCATGGGGAGGGCTGTGCAACACAGAGAAGACAAGTAGTGATTTTACAGCTTCATACTATGTTGATGGACAGTGACAGTGAATGGGTATGTGGGGGGGGACTTGATGAAGGGGGGAGCCTAGTAAACATAATGTCCTTCATGTAATTGTAGATTAATGATACCAAAATAAAACTAATAAAAATATATATATAAAATAAAATAAAATAACTTATTTAGAAAAAAAAAATCAAGTTGCTCCAATAGCCTAATGCATAAAGAAAACTGACCTTTTTGTTCACTTACAATAATGTTGTGAGAAATTATGCAATTCTCTGATCTCTTTCAGAAAAGAAGAGAAGAGAGCACTAGACTAAAGGAGGAGGGAAACGCACAGTTTAAGAAAGGAGGTAAGATGAGTATTTCAGCACTGATGTCTGGCCATCTTGACTTGTTTTTTTCAGAGCCTATGAAGACACACCAAAGAACATTTGGAAACAACTAGCAAACCTAAACTGCCAACAGGACAGTGTTGCCTCCTAATACCTTGGCCTTTTTTTTCCACCAGGTCCACATTGTTAGCTGACAGTGACCAGTTACCATCCGTGTCTCTTGACACAGGCATAGCTTTTCTTTTCTGTAATCCACTATTTGTCAATCCAGAAATCAGGAAAAACACTTCAGCTATTGCTTTGAAAACTGTAACCTGGAATGATAAAAGGCTTTTTGCTGCATTGCTGTAAAAACAGGGTCCCCATTTCTCACTTGCAGCAATGCTATAAATAGTGGCCCAGTGGTTCCAGAATGGCCAAGGGAAGTATTTTGCTTGTACTTCGGTTGGTTTCTCTTTAATGTGCCTTTTTCTTTGGACGCCTTAAGTAAAGAGATTTTTTCATGTCCTGCATTTCCTACCTTTGCTTACGAATAAATTGGGTTCATTCTGATAATTTGGGGCAACTGTAATATTTTATTAGCTTTCTGTCACATCCCAAAGTGTATATGCTTTAGAAACCTAGCCAGGCAGAGAAAGACAAATACCATGTAATTTTACTTACATGTGGAATCTAAAAAACAAGACAAGCAAAAAAGAAGTAGACCCACAAATATAGACATGTTGGTTGACAACAGGCTGTTGGTTACCATAGGGAGCAGTGTGGAGGGATGGGTGAAATAGGTGCAGGAGATAAAGAGGTACAAACTGCAAATTGTAAAATAAGCTAGTCATAGAATTGGAAGTACGACATAGAGAATATAACCAATAATATTGTAATATCTTGGTGTGGTAATGGAGAATATGCACTTAACCTGGCAAGCATCTAATGCATATAATTATCAAATCTCTATGTTGTAGATCTAAAACCAATATACTATTGTATATCAACTATATTCCAATTTTAAAAAAAGGAAATTGAGGAGTAGTAACATTTTCCCTGTTACTCTTAGGCTTAAATTTTTTTTTATCTTGGTTTAGCAATCATCACTTCCTTTTTTTCTAGTTTTGAAAGCATATCTTTTTATATTTTAATATTAAGTATTTCAAATCTGAGAAAGGAGTGAATAGGCAATTTTCTTTTAGGATTCTGACCATAATTCCGTGTGTGGCAATGAGTATATAAATTTATCACCATTTTCCCTTTTAAGATCTTTAGTCAACTACTGATTTTTGCATTGTTGCTGTTAGCTCCATAAAATGTCTCTCGAATCATTTCATGTGAGTAGTTTTAGCCAGGTTGACTCCATGAATGCACAGTATCTTTAAGGAAAATGTATACATAGAATTTTTTTCTTCATCCCAGGCATTAATCCCAGACTTTAGTCTCTCTCATCAGCCTAGTTCTCTAATCTCCTTTCAAAACTCCTTGCTAAATTATAAGCCAAATGAAAGCTAAGCATATGGAGCATTCTGTTTGAGACCTTTGCCCTATGAATGGAAAGTTGTGCATTCTGAGATCCTATTGAATCCAGTAATACCAGGAATAAAATCATAATGACCTCTCATCTTTTATGTTATCCTCAGATTATGTAGCAGCTGAAAGTTCTTATAGTCAAGCCCTTCAGATGTGCCCATCCTGCTTCCAGAAAGATAGGTCTATTCTGTTTTCAAACAGAGCTGCTGCAAGGATGAAACAGGTATGTCTCTTTTAGGTTTTCTTTTTAAGAAGCACATGAACCTGCAGTGTTTTCATAGGATAGCTTCTCTCCAAAAACTAGCATAGGGATTTAAGGTTGCTGTCTCCCTTTTCCTGCCCATCTATTTATCCCCTGATATAAGAGGCATAGGGAAGATTGAAAAAATGTTCTGAAAAACTTGAGACAGATTACTGTTAACATTTGTCATTTAAGTGGCTGAGCTTTCATGGCTGGAAGACTGGCAAAGTCACCACCAAATAAGGGCAGGTTAATGAAGCAAAGAGCCAAGTCATGCATGTCCTAGAATTCCTTCAGCTGCTTAATTTAGGCCTCTGGAATTCTAGATAAAGACTCAATGGCACAGGGAAACACTGATTAAAAGTCTAGACTTCAAGATGCTTATTCCTAAGATTCTGGTTTTTCTATTGAAAGTATGGACATGGGAAAAAATATCCAACAGTTGGGACAAGAGGTGCCCTTAAATGCAAACAGATGCCGGGGAAAGTTTGTATTTCCAAAGGATTGAGAACCTGGTATAGCAGGGTGAATGTAGAGAAGACAAGAGTGCAATTATGTTTGTTTTGTCCCATTTTTTGAAAGTTAGTGTTGATTTGTCTGATACTTAGTCAACATAAATTTTGCTGGATTGAAATGATAAGCGTTTGGGAAAAAATAATACCACTTCTTTAGCTGTGGCTACTTAGATCCAAAGCACAAAGGGTAGGTTAGGTAACAATGTTTAAGCAACCAGGTGGCAGGTTTAAGATTGGGTTAAGTGAGTTTTTTGTTTGTTTAGATCCAAGTACCTCCATCGCTTTCTCTTTGACATTGCCTGAAATTCTCTAGTGCCTCTACTAACGTCGCTTTGAATAACAGATTTCTTTTTTTTTCTCCAGAGGGGTTGAGGGGGTGCTTGAATGCTTGGACATGCAGAAAGGTTTATTCACTTAACCCAAACTTGTGTGTTCCTACTGGAATCAGTCTCCAAGGTGAAGTGTTTTTAGACTGATTCATATGGTATGGGAGAATAAATAATTCTATAGAGTATACAAACAGACATTTTATATTAGGGAAAATAAAACAATTGTTTTAAGTTTATTTAAAACAATATTCATTAACATGTTTTACCTTCCATTGGAACTTACACCTGACAGTTTTTACATTTAGCTGGAAAATACTGATCTTTTGCTTTTGCTTCTCAGACACATCTTGCCACATTCTTAAAGTGGAAATTGTCAATTTGAAGTGGAATCAAGGATACCTTCAGTGTCAGAGAAAATGCAGCATACCCATGGCTCCTTGGATGTGGAATTCTTTGTTTCTACAATTGCCATGTTACTGATATTAATATCTCTAGGCTATCATAATTGAAAGTTCTTAAGATAGGAAAATGTCTTGCTAGTCTTTTTTCTGTCACATCTGAGGAGAACTCAAAAAGGAATTGTTCTGTGGATGTTCCCTGTACAAAGGGCAGGTTTGTTAGGTTTTTGTTCTTTTAAGTTACACTTAATATTTTAAGATTCTAAATGAAAAACTCAAAAACTTACAAGATTTATGCACTGAAGTGATTTAAGGAACACAGTCTTAGTTTTATCAAGGAAATGATGGGTTAACTACTTAAAGAAGTTCTGAAAGGCAAGACGTTTTTCAGGCTCAGCCTCCAAGTGCCCCTGGCCAGGCTTTATATATCCTATCTGGAGGGAGAAAAAGCAAGCTGGAGTTAGAGCAGGGTTTCAACTCTAGGTCTAGCTACAAAAGAACAGAAAAAGCCCTAAAAGAATAGGCTGTACATTTGTTAAAACTACTGTCCTTACATATTATGTACATTGGTTTATACATATCTTCAGAGGCCAATTGTTGATAAGATGCACTGCAGTGTAGTAATAGTTCCTTAGGGCTACAATGAATACCACCACAACTGTTGTATACAAAAGTTGTAAAGATTTACCCCTATTTCAGAAACTTTAAAATAGGAAATTCTGTGTCTTAGATTCATAGAAATCTAATAAGTTGGGGAAATACTTATATGAAGTTACACAGGAGGAAGGTCCAAGATGGCATAGAAGGAGCCTGAACTCACCTCCTCCCATGTACACACACCAAGTGTATACTTCCATATAGAGCAGTTCCTCCTGAAGAAGAACTGATACCTGAGTGAACAGCTTATGCAAAAGAAAGGGTAGACCACATAGAGAAGGGTAGGAGAGTCAGAGACACAGTAATGACAGGAACACCAAATGCCAGGAACTGCTGCAGTAGGAAGGGATATCACTGAGAGACCCACGTGGAGATTTGCCCACCCTGAGGCACAGAAAAAAAACTACATTTTAAAGGGCAACTAGAAAATATATTTAGGGAGCCCATTTACTAATATTAAAGTACCCGTCAAACAGTGGGGAACTACTGGAACTTTGTCCAGATCGGAGGCACTGGTGAGTGCCATTGATTACATTCTCCCTCCACCTTAATAGCACAAACAGGAGCAGAGTCTGGGCTTACTAGCCTGACCGCCACCTTAGCAAGCCCTGATCCCTAGCCCACACCAGTTCTACATGTCCTCCTAAGGCAGACCCACAGCCTGCTCCTGAGCATGTTCACCTTGGAGATCCAGCAGTCCCACCAATGCAGCACCAGTATGGTGCACACCAGAACACTTCCCACCCACACCCACTTCACCTCCAGCCATCCCACCAGCATGCCCCCTACACCAAGTGCCCTAGGACCTAGCTAGCACATGCCCACTTCAGCTCCAGCAGACCCACCAGAGTGCCTCCTGCCCAGAACATCCCAGGACCCTCTAGTACATGTCTGCTTCAGCTCCAGCCATCCCACAAGGTCAGCACTGGTGCACAGTGCCCAGGGACTCCAAACCCATGCCTGCTACAGCTCTAGCCAGCCCACCATAGTTGGTGGGCACATGCAGTCTACCTAAGGGACATTCTTACAAAGGCCACTCCCTCAAAACTGGAAGATGTAGCTGTTTCTCCTAATTCTTAGAAACAAACATAGAAAGTGAAAATGAGAAAGAGAAATATGCTTCAAAAGAGCAAATAAGACAAAACTTCAGAAAAATAACTAAATGAAACAAAGTTAAGTAATTTACCTGATAAAGATTTCAAAGTAATGGTTATAAAGATACTCACCAGACTTGAGAGAAAAGTGGATGAACTCAGAACTTCAAAGAGAAAGAAATGTAAAAACCATCAAAGTTGAAGAATAAATGAAATGAAAAGTACTCTCGAGGGAATCAACAGCAAGTCAGAGGATGCAGAACAGATCAACAATCTGGTAGATAGGGTCATGGAAAGCACTCAAGCTGAACAGCAAATAGAAAAACAAAAGGATACAGTACAAGACCTCTGAAATGACATCATGTGTACTAACATTCACATGATAGGAGTCCCAGAAGGTGAAGAGGGAGAAAAAAGGGTGGAAAACCTACTTGAAGAAATAACAGCTAAAAACTTCTGTAATCTGGGGAGAGAAAGACATACAGGTCCAAGAATCACAGGGAGCCCCAAAGAAGATGAACCCAAGGAGGTCCACACGAGGAGACATAATAATTAAAATGTCAAAGATGAAAAGGTAAAGAAAGAATATTTAAAGCAGCAAGAAAAAAGCAAGTAATTATGCACAAGGGAAACCCATAAGGCTATCAGCTGAATTTTTCAGCAGAAACTTCACAGGCTAGAAGGTAGAAGGGAGTGGCAGGAAATAGTCAAAGTGCTTGAAGGAAAAAAACCTACAATTAAGAATTCTCTACCCAGCAAGGTAGTCATTCAGAGTTCAAGGAGAAATCAGGAGTTTTCCAGACAAAAGAATAGTTAAAGGAGTTCACCATCTCTAAACTGACCTTTCATGAAATGTTACAGGACTTCTTTAAGTGGAAAAGAAATGACCATAACTAGAAGTAAGAAAATTATAAAAGGAAAAAATTTCATTAGTAAAAACAAACATATAGTAGATCAGCCACTTAAAAAGCTAGTATGAAGCTTAAAAGACAAAAATAGTAAAGTCAATTATATATAAAAATTTAGTTAAGGGGATCACAAAGTAAAATATCATGGAGAAGAGGGAGTAAGACTGTGGTACTATTAGAAATATGAACTTAATGGTAAATACAAACCAAAACCTATACTAGATATACAAAAAATAAAAAGAACAAAATCCAAGCATAAACAAAGTCTTCAGTCACAAGGGAAGAGAACAAGAGAAGAAGAAAAGGACAGAGAAAAGCAACAAAAACAGCCAGAAAACATTTGACAAAAATGGCAATAAGTACATACCTATTAGTAGGTACTCTAAATGTAAATGGTCTAAATGCTCCAATCAAAAACATGGGGACTTCATGGATAAAAAAACAAGACCCATCTATATGCTGCCTACAATATACTTACTTTAGACCTAAAGACACATACAGCCTGAAAGTGAAGGGATGGAAAAAGATACTCTGTGCAAATGGAAATGGGGGGGAAAAAAAAGCTGGGGTAGCAATACTTACATCAGACAAAATAGACTTTAAGACTGTAATAAAAGAGAAAGAAGGGCATTACATAATAATGGATCAATCCAGCAAGAGGACAGAACAGTTGTAAATATCCATGTACCCAACATAGCACCTAAATATATGAAGAAATATTAACAGAAATTGGCAGTAATAGTAGGGGACTTAAACACCCCACTTACATCAATGGACAGATCAGACAGAAAATCAATAAGGAAACAGTGGTTTCAATTACACATTAAACCAGGTGGACTTCACAGATATATACAGAACTTTCTGTCAAAAAACAGCAAAATACGCATTCTTTTCAAGTGCATATGGACATTCTCCAGGATAGAATTCTCCATGTTAGGCCAGAAAACAAGTCTCAGTAAATTTAAGAAGATTGAAATAATATCAAGCATTTTTTCTGACCACAAAGGTATGAAACTAAATATCAAATTACTAAAGAAAAAAAACTGGAAAAAACACAAAAACATGCTACTGAACATCCAGTGGGTCAACAAAGAAATCAAAGAGGAAATAAAAAAAAAAGTACCAGAATACTGAAGAAAATAAAAATATCACTTGTCAAAATCTTTGGGACACAGCAAAAGCAGTTATAAGGGGGAAGTTTATAGCAATACAGGCCTGCTTAAAGAAACAAATCTAAACTGTAATGAGATACCATCTCACACTGGTCAGTATGACTAGTATCAAAAAGACAGTAAATAACAAATGTTGGCCAGGCTGTGGAGAAAAGAAAACCCTTGTATTTTATACTGTTGATGGGACTGTAAACTGGTATAGCCACTGCAGAAAGTTACAGAGATTTCTCAAAACACTAAAATAAGAAATACCGTATGACCCAGTAATTCCACTTCTGGGAATTTTTCCCAAAGAAATCAAAATCACTAATTCTAAGATACATGCACACCTGTGTTTATTGCAGCATTATTTACAATAAATAGCCAAGAGCTGGAAGCATCTGAAGTGTTCATCAGTAGGTGAATAGTTAAAGAAGTGGTATGTATAAACATTGGAATATTATTCAACCATAAAAAAGAATGAAATCTTGCCATTTGCAAATCTTGCCAACATGGATGGATGTAGAGAGTATTATACTAAGTGAATGAAATAAGCCAGGCAGAGAAACACAAATGCCATTTGATTTCACTTACATGTGGAATCTAAAAAAAGCAAACAAACAGACAAACCCACAGAGAACAGACTGGTTGCCATAGGGGAGGGGGTTAGGAGAACAGGTGAATACACGTGTCAAAATGCATCAGGCTGTATGCTGAGATTTGTGCATTTTATTATATGTGCCTCAATAAAAAAAATAACTATACAATTCATTGCCATTAAATACATTCACAATATTGTGCAACCATCACTGCTGTCTGATGCCAGAACTTTTACATGACCCTAAAAGGAAACCCTGTACCAGTGATTAAGCAGTCACTCCCCATTCTAAACCATTATTGATTGAATCCTATAACTCAGTTTGGCAGATGCTACTGTAAAATATTATGTGAAATACTTAGTTTTACAACAGTAGTCATTATGGAAGTAGTGAAAATTTATTTGAACTAACATCTATAAAATTTAGAAAAGTTATAATTTGGGGAAAATAGGCATTTGTAGCTGCAAGAGTTAAATAGCAGCTTGGTATTAAGAGCTGAAACTAGAATCTAGTTCTTTCTTTTGACACCCATTGTTCTTTCCACTGTGCCATGCTTCCAGATTAAGCATGTTAAATTGGTTAAATATCTTATTTGGTGAATTGTTTTGTATTTTTGTTTCATCAGTGGATAAATTTAGGTTTATAACTGAGACTAGTGACAAAGCTACACTGTGTGTCTGTAATGGACCATCTGTGTACTTTCTCTAAGATACCACTTTGGGTGTGATAGTATAACAGCTAGCCAGAGAAGAAGGTTATTGAGTTGCTCACCTAGCAGTAACTTGCCTTGTTTATTGATCACAACGTTTTCTCAGTGTCAGCATTCTAAAGTGTGTTGCAAATATAATAGGTCAATCACAGTAGTCTTTAAAGATACTTTAGGAAGAAGCTACTTGCATAACTTGTTGCCAAGAAGCTTTCAAGTCAAAGCTGTTGCCATATTTTGAACTGTCATGTGATTTCTTGAGCAGTCTGCATCTCCATAAGCAATTATTAATGATTAGCTTCTATCATTGAGCCTTTGGGTCATTCAGATAGAACAGAGGTGACAAATATTAATGTTATATTTCCTTTTAGGACAAGAAAGAGATGGCCATCAGTGATTGCAGCAAAGGTACAGTCTTACTATGTGATAACATACAGGAGCATTACCTCCATTATACAAACAAATACACAGGCTCTCAGACAGCTGTGCCCTTGTACATGTATCCCTTCCTCTGGGGTCTTTAAAGAAGCTTCATAAGTCAGCCTTCTGAGAGGTAGTGTATAATAGTCATCTTTCATCTTAGTGTACACATGCTTTTGAATGGATAATTCAGTCAGTTTATCCTGTATTAATAAATATGTGAAGAAGAATTCAAAGCTACTTTGGCAATAGAAACTCATGGGACATAATTTATTTCCTTTAGTTTCCAAGTTACATTCCTTTGACACTGAAATTGAAGATTTTAGCTGCTGCCAGAGCATCTGGATCTTTGTGTTTGGGGAGTGGGGGCAGTTGGTGCTGTTAGAGTATTGGTACTCTCATCAGATGTAATAATTCTTCCAAACCTACTTGCCATCATTTTAACTATCCTTTCAGGTTACACACAGTGAATCAAGCCTTTGCATCTGGTATTTGATTAAGGTGTTTTCATCCCACCAACTTGTAGACCCAGCCCCAGACATAGGGCCGCTATTGGTTTTTCAGGGTTTTTTTTTTTTTTCCAGAAATTCCCTGGTAGGCCAGACAGTTAACTTTCTAACCAACTTGGGGTGGAGAACACACAATCACTTTTCTTTACTCTTAACTACTCTCATGAGCTTTTCTAGCTAATTACTACTTTTATAATTTGTATATTTTTTCAGTTTTCCTTCTTTGGATAGTATTTTCTATGAGAGAATCATGTGCTAAAAGGAATCTTATGTTACCTAGTCCCACTCTCATACAAGCATGCATTGCCTCTTCTGTTTGTTTTTTCTGTACATTACTTAGTTGTCCTCTCTATTGGCTTTCTTTTCTTTATACTTGGTATTCCTTTATAGTATCTGAATGAAAATGTTACTATGATAAAATTAGCAAATTACTTCTGATCTATTACTATATTGGGGAGAAGCTAAGTCTGAATGTACTGTTTATTTAGAAGAAGGCATTTAACCTTAATCTATGTGTTGTATGGGTTTGAAGAGTTTAAATTAGTAAAAGGTGTATATTTTCAGAGCTCCTTTTTCTGTTACCAAATGGTGAGAAAAATGCCTTGTAAACTTGATTAGCAGGGTATACACTAGGGAAAAGAGTTCATCTCCAGCCATAGCCCTAAGCGTAGGATTCTTGCCAAGAAAATGTTTTCCAGGGAGGAAGGGAGGAAAGTGTTTTCCAGATTAGTTTTTGGATTTGGTTTAAATCGATATTCATGTGCTTGTACATAGTTATTCTGGAATACATGCCTTGTACCCATAGGCAAAATACATTGATAATAGTATAGTTTATTTGTATTAAGGTATTAAGGTCCCACCCATGTCCCCTTCCCGCACAGCAAATACACATGCCTACTCAGTTCATAAACCTTCTTGGCAAAGGATTAACAGCTTATCTCTGAGGTCATATTGGAGCTCATTACTACTAGTCATATGGAATAATATTTAATGTCACACACCCTAGGGTTTTTAGCTTTGGCATGAATAAATTTTAAGTTCATTCTCCTTATATTGATTAGGAAAGAAAATCATATTAATCATATGTTGATTTCAGGTTTTTACAGAGTAATCATGGAAAAAGTTCCTTCTTTTCAATACATACTTGCATTATCAGAATCTGTCAACTAGTTGAGGGTTTTTAACTTTGGCATGAATAAATTTTAAGTTCATTCTCCTTATATTGATTAGGAAAGAAAATCATATTAGTCATATGTTGATTTCAGAGGTTTTTACAGAGTAATCATGGAAAAAGTTCCTTCTTTTCAATACATACTTGCATTATCAGTATCTGTCAACTAGTTGAGAAGCGGGCAGTGTCTAGGTTAAAATGAAAATTAGGGGGTTCCATTTTTTTTAAAGATGTAGTAGAAGCCATTGGGAAGTATTTTTCTGTCATTATTATGATATCATAACTGGGGATATTTTAAGAGAATATGGCATGCCAGACTAAGGGGAAGTTGACAGACAGCATGTAAAGTTGAAATCTTAAGAGGTTTGGGTTCTTTCAGAAATCTCCTGAACCAGTATCCCCCTTCAACTACTCTACTATTACTGTGATCCTTTTTATTGGAAGACTTGTCTATACCTGCTACGTCTACTATGTCTTCTTCAGTTTTCTACTCACCCACATCCATTAGGCTTCTCTTTTTATCCATACCACTGACCTATCTTGTAAAGGTCACCAACAACTTCATCTCGTTCAATTCAGTAATTGTTTCTCTGTCCTCACCTTACTTGACCTCCCAAAGGCATTTCATATAGTGTATCATTCTTCATTTTTCCCCATTTCATTGTGTATTCCTTCTTCTCTTTTGCTGGCTTCTCTTCAACATCAACATTTTGGGAGTTCCTACGTAGGGCCCTCTTCTTTTTTTTCTCTATAAAGCCCCCCTATGTGATCTCATCCAGTTCTGAAAAGTTAAATACTATCTATATGCACCAGTTTATATATATCTTCTCTTCCCTGTGGTCTGGAGCCCTGAATCCCATTGCAAATTTGACGTCTTTTCTTGGAAGTCTGGTAGGCATTGCAGATTTCACGGGCCCAGAACAGACTCCGGTGCCTCCCCAGCCTCCATACACACACAACCTGCAGTTGGTATTTTTCCATTCTAATAAATGGCATTACCATACATTCATTTGCTTAAACTAAAACCTAGGAGTCAACCGTGATTATTCTTTCTTTCATTTCCACCTGACTTAATTAATCAGCAAGTCCTGTGGGCTCTAAATTCAAAGACATGTTCTTAATCTGGCCTCTTCTTTCCATCCCCACTATTAGCGGCTTAACCAACCAACATCATCTCTCTTTGGAACCGCTGCTGTTCGTCTTGCCCTCCACACCTCAGGCAATGTGATCCTTTAAAACTGAAAATCAGATTGTGTCTTTAGTCTGTTCCAAACCATTCCAGTAGCTTCTCATCACAGGAAAAAGTCAAAGCTCCTTTTCCTGTCCTGTAAGGCCTCTGCGATGTGATCCTGGCTATGCCTTCAGCCTCCTTTCTTCCTGACCTAGTCACTAACGTGCCAAGGTAGTTCTTCCTTTAGAGCCTTTATTCTGGCTAGGCTCTCTTCCTGGTGCACTCCTCCTTAGCTTTTCAAAGGGCTGGCCTCCCTCAGATACTTCCTTTTCATATTCTTTGACCTCTCTGAAGTTACCTTATTCCCCCCTTTACATGAGTTGACATTGCCTTGTTTTATTTTTCTATATTGCAACATGACTATCTGAGATGATTTACCTGTGTGCTGTGTGCTCATGCTTCTAGAATAGCATAAAGCTTCATGAGAACAGGAACCTTGTCGGTCTTTTCTGTCACTATACTCCAGAGACACACTACATTAGGTACTAAATAGTTACTGAAAGCATGAATGAATGAAAACTGAGTTTGTTATTTGAAGAAAAGAAAGTTCTAGAACCATGACATTGCTTTCTAACAGAATAAGAAACAACTCAAATGCAGTGTACTTGAACCAAAATACAGACAAAGTATTATTAGAAGAGCAGTTGTTGGACAAAAAAAGGATGTTATGCACCAGTGACCTAAAGGTCTTGGAGCCATAGTCTGAAGGAACACTAGGGTTTAGCTAAAAATGTAACCTCAGTAGTCATGGCAGAACCTCAGCCTAGAAAAGAGAATGACAGCAGAGCCTCCCACCAAACTGTTTTCCCCCAACTCTTAAATTTGTACTTTCAAATCCCCTTCCACTTTTTCACTGTGCACTGGAGCTCTGTGTTCTGACCTATTCTGAACTAGGCGAAAGACAACTAGGTGAAAACCAGGACTTTGGGTACAGACCAGGGTTTGTAAACTGCAGCCACAAGCCAAATCCAGCCTGTCACCAGCGTTTGTACGGTCCACAAGCTGAGAATGGTTTTTACATTTTTAAATGGTTGGAAATAAAACCAAAAGAAATATTTTGTGACATGGAAAACTGTGAAATTCAAATTTCAGTGTCCATAAGGAACGGTTTATTGGGACACAGCCACTGTCATTTGTTTACACATTGTCTATTGTTGCTTTCACACTACAATAGCAGAGTTGAGTAGCTGTGCCAGACACGGTCTGTCCCACAAAATCTAAAATCCTTACTGTCTTGCCCCTTACAGAAAAAGTTTGCTAACCTCAGGTATAGCCTTTGACAAATGACTCTTCATTTTAGACCCTCAGAGCATGATTAATATAGAAACTTTATATAGCTGAGAATGCATAGGACCTTTTTCTTTCTTTCTTTCTTTATTTTTATTTATTTATTTATTTATTTATTTATTAAGGTGTCATTGATATACAGTCTTATGAAGGTTTCACTAGAAAAACAATGTGGTTACTACATTCACCCTTATTATTGAGTCTCGCCCCCCTCCCCCCCCATACCCCATTGCCATCATTGTCCATCAGTGTAGTAAGATTAGGCCCTTTTTCTTTATGGTAACAATTATTTCTTCTCTTTTGACAGCAATTCAGTTAAACCCCAGCTATATCAGGGCAATATTGAGGAGAGCGGAGTTGTATGAGAAAACTGACAAGCTAGATGAAGCCCTGGAAGACTATAAATCCGTATTAGAAAAAGATCCATCAGTATATCAAGCAAGAGAAGCTTGTATGGTAAACCTAATTTTTTTTAATATATTTTTTTCTTCTATCCCCTGTGTTGCTACTCAGTGAATCTTAAATAATCCTCTTAAGCTAGACATATTTTAGTTAAGCCAAACTTATTTTTGTTATTTTGTGGCCACTTGCCAACATTTTTAAATGAAATTTTCCTAGATAAAAATCTTTTAAATCAGAGCCCTCTTGTACATTAGAAACTGTGGACATACCAGGTCCTCCTTGAACGCCTGCACATCAGCCCTCAGCTGGAGCTCCCCGGTTCCCTGCTGGCCACACCACTCCCTCTTGCCTTGCCACTAATCCCTTTACTTACTTACATTTCCTGTCTGGCCCCTGAGTGCATCTGAGGCCCTGATACACAGAATTTCCCACTTATTTCAATGGACCATTATTTCACCAAGCAGACCTGATCTCCCTACCTACATTAATAGCCTGTGTGATTTTAGTTTGAACTACCTGAAGCTAGGATGTCAATGTTTTGCTTTGTTTTTACACACTCTTGAGGTGAATTCCTCCAGTAATAACAGATGTTGTAATCATCTAGAAATGGAATAATGGAAGACAGGCTGGTTTGGATTATTAAAATATATATGCAATTTGAAACCAGATTTAATCCTTTACTGACTTAATAGTTCTCTGAATGGTGGTAGGATTAGCTTTAATTTGACATGAGGAAAGGGAATAGAGTTCTTAAAATCTTGACTAAATTCTTGGTAGCCTTTATCCTTTTCAAATTAGGTGTAAGCCATCTGTAAAAGGAAGTCTTTAGTGCTAGTTTTATATGCGTAGAGTATTTTATTTTGAATTGTTATAACTGAATTATTACTGGAATCCCACAGTACTTCGGACCAATTACAGAGCTAAAAGCAGCCATAAGAGACTCAAATCTAGATCAGTGGATTTCAGCCAGGGTGATGTGGTTCCCAGGGACATTTGCCAATGTCTGGGGACATTTGGATTTTCATAACTGGGAGGGCACTATTGGCCTCTAGTGGGTAGAGGCCAGGGATGCTCTAGACCTCCTACAGTGCCCCAACAAAGAATTTCTTGGTCCAGAATACCAGTAGTGCCAAGATTGAAAATCCTGAGCTAGATGATCATTTAGGAACATCCAATATTGATCTGACCTTTTCTCAGCAAACTGAATTATTTAAAGAACGGACTTCAAGTTAAAAAATACAAATGAGCAAAAAAATTAAAAATGTAACTATCACCCCTTAATCCCACCACCTCAGTAATGCCACTGTAAACATCTGGTATGTTTCCTTTAAGGCATTTTTTTGTGTGTTTATTCACCAAATTTTTATTGCAGTCCTCCTTGGACCACTATACCAAAAACTGGGAATGTATCAGTGAACCAGGAAAACTCCTGTCTTGATGTAGCTCACCTACAAACAAATACTTGGCTTTTTTTCTGTATTTAATAGGATCATATATGTGTACTTAACCTGATCTCACTTTTGCATTGAGCTTTTAATGTTTCTCAAGTTCAAAATAAAGCCAAAGCATTTTTTACCAACCCTGTTTCTCTCTTTCCCCCACAGAGATTACCTAAGCAAATTGAAGAGCGTAATGAAAGGCTGAAGGAAGAGATGTTAGGTACGTTTGCTTCCCTTACTTTCTCTTAACCATAAATAGTTAGAAAGTTGGTGATAGGAGACAACACTGTTTTTGTTCAGTAGGGGAGAACACAACAGCAACTGATTCAGCGTCCTTCATTTTGTGGGCAGCAGTACCATGGGGTAGTGAGTTCTTAGCCGTTTTTGACTCCTTACGGAGTAGTGTGGTTTAAAGAGGATATCAGCTTTTCAAAAGCCAAACTTCCATTTTGTTTTCCTTGGAAAATTTCCCACTTTCAAGAATGCAAACATAATTCAGCTCCCAACGTGGAATACTACCAAGCTCTATTTCATAAAAACTGTTGAGTTTCTTTACTGAGTGAACAGCTTAAGGTTTTAAGTTCATTAGGATGCAATCACTACAAGCCAGTATACCATGTCAGAACCAAGGGAATTTTTGTTTTGAAAGTACCATTGAGAGTCCCTTTAGTATTTGAGAGAGGATAAGAATTAGGAGTAAATAGTAAGGGGGAAAAGGACCCTGCGTGGAGGACAGGGCAAGTGGGTTCATTTGATCCATGTTTTTGTTCCATGCAAATAATGGGAAAAAAAGCAGGAGTAGCAGTACTTAGACAAAATAGGTTTCAAAACAAATAAGAGACAGAGAAGGACATTTCATAACAATGAAGGGATCAGTCCTACAAGAGGATATAATCATTATAAATATCTACACACCCAACACAGGTGCACCTAAATATGTAAAACAAATACTAACAGCATTAAAAGGGGAAATAGATTACAACACACTCATTGTAGAAGTCTTTAACACACCACTCACATAAATAGATCAATTAGACAGAAAATAAATAACGAAACAAAGGCACTTAACAATACATTAGATCAAATGGACTTACCAGACATCTACAGAACATGCAAAAGCAGCAGGATACACATTTTTCTCAAATGTACATGGAACATTCTCCAGAATAGATCACATACTAGGCTACAAAAAGAGCCTCAATTAATTGAAAAAGATTGAAATTGTATCAAGCAACTTCTCAGACCACAATGGTATAAAACTAGAAACATGTGGAGGCTAAAAAACACACCTCAAAATAATCAATGGATCAGTGGCCAAATTCAAATAAAATAAAGCAATACATGGAAAGAAATGAAAACAAAAGTACAACAGTCCAGTATTTGTGGGACACCACAAAGGCCATTCTAAAAGGGAAGTACATAGCAATACAGGCTTACCTCAAGCAACAAGAACAATCTCAAATAAACAGCCTAAACTCACAATTAAAAAACCTAGAAAAAGAAGAACAAATGAAACACAAGGTTAATAGGACAGGCATAATAAAGATCAGAGCAGAAATAAATAATACAGAGAAAAATAAAACAGTAGGAAAAATTAGTGAAACCAAGAGCTGATTCTTTGAGAAAATAAACAAAATAGATACACCCCTAGCCAGACTTATCAAGAAAAAAAGGGCACACAAATAAACAAAATCAGAAATGAAGAAGGAATAGTTAGAACAGATACCACAGAAATACAAAGAATTAATGGAGAATACTGTGAAAAATTGTTTGCCAGTAAACCAGACAACCTAGAAGATGGACAAATTCCTAGAAAAATACAACTTTCCAAGACTGACCCAGGAAGAAACAGAGAATCTAAACAGACAAGTCACCAGCAGTGAAATTGAATTGGTAATCAATAAACTCCCAAAAAGGAAAATTCCAGGACCAGATGGCTTCACAGCTGACTTCTACCAAACATTTAAAGAAAAGCTAATACCCATCCTTCTTAAAAGTATTCCAAAAAATAGAAGAGGAGGGAATACTTCCAAACTCATTCTATGAGGCATCACTCTAATAACAAAACCAGGCAAAGACACTACAAAAAAGGAAAATAGACCAGTATCCCTGATGAACATAGATGCAAAATCCTCAACAAAATATTAGCAAACTGAATTCAAAAATATATCAAAAGGATCATCCATCCACGACCAAGTGGGATTTATTCCAAGGATGCAAGGGTGGTATAATACTCATAAATCAGTATTATACATCATGTTAACAAAAAGGAGGATAAAAACCACATGATCATCTAAATAGATGTTGAAAAAGCATTTGACAAAATTCAACATCCATTCATGATAAAAATTCTCAACAAAATGGGCATAGAGAGTACATACCTCAACTTAATAAAGGCCATATATGACAAAACCACAGTTAACATCATACTTAATGGTGAAAAGCTGAAAGCTTTTCCTCTAAGAACAGGAAGCAAGACCAGGATGCCCTCACTTTTATTCAACATAGTGCTGGAGGTCTAGCCATAGCAATCAGACAACACAAAGAGATAAAAGACATCCATATTGGTAAGAAAGAAGCTAAACTGCCACTATTTGCAGATGACATGACATTATACAAGAAAATCCTAAAGACTCCACCAAAAAACATTTAGAATAACCAGATTCATCAAAGTTGCAGGATACAAAGTTAATACACAGAAATCTGTTGCATTCCTATATATTAACAATGAACTAGTAGAAACAAACCAGGAAAACATTTCCTACAACTGCATCAAAAAGAATAAAATATGTAGGAATAAACCTAACCAAAGAAGTGAAAACCCTATACTTTGAAAACTGTAAGACACTCATGAGAGAAATTAAAGAAGAAAGACACTCATGAGAGAAATTAAAGAAGACAAATAAATGGAAATCAATCCTGTGCTCATGGATAGGAAGAATTAATATCATCAAAATGGCCATCTTTCCCAAAGCCATTTACAGATTCAGTGCACTAGAACAAATTGTTCTAAAATTCATATGGAACCACAAAAGACCCCAAATAGCCAAAGCAATCCTGAAAAAGAAGAACAAAGCTGGGGGGATTATGCTCTCTGACTTCAAGCTATACTACAAAGTCACAGTAATCAAAACATTATGGTACTAGCACAAGAACAGACTCATAAATCAGCAGAACAGACTAGAGAGCCCAGATATAAACCCACACATATAGGGTTGCTTAATATACAATAAAGGAGCCATGAATATACAATGGGGAATATGCAATAACTGGTGTTGGGAAAACTGGACAGCTACATACAAGAGAATGAAACTGGATTACTCTTTAATGCCATACACAAAAGTAAACTTGAAATGGGTCAAAGACCTGAATGTAAGACATGAAACAATAAAACTCTTAGTAGAAAACAGCAAAAATATCTTGAACATAAATATGGGCAATTTTTCCTGGACAGCTCTCCTTGGGCAAAGGAAACAAAATAAAAAATGAAGTGAGACTACGTCAAACTAGAAAAGATTGTGTATAGCAAAGGACACCATCAGCAGAACAAAAAGGCAACCTACAGTATGGGAGAATATATTCATAAATAATTCATCCAATAAGGGGTTAACATCCAAAATATATAAAGAGCTCATATAACCTCAACAGCAAAAAAATAAATAACCTGATTTAAAAAACAGGTGGAGATTCTGAACAGACACTTCTCCAAAGAAGAGATACCGATGGCCAGCAGGCACATGAAAAGATGCTCCACATCGCTAATCATCAGAGAAATGCAAATCAAAACCACAGTGAGATATCACCTCACACTAGGTAGAATGGCCACTGTCCAAAAGACAAGAAATAACAAGTGTTGGCAAGGATGTGGAGAAATGGGAACCCTCCTACACTGTTGGTGGGAATGTCAGTTGGTGCAGCCACTGGGGAAAGAAGTATGGAGTAAAATAGAAATACCATTCAACCCAGTAATTCCACGTCTAGGAATTTACCTGAAGAAAACAAAATCCCTCATCTGAAAAGACACATGCACCGCTTTGTGTATTGCTGCACTATTTACAATAGCCAAGATAGGGAAGCAACCTAAGTGCCCATCAAAAGATGAATGGATAAAGAAGATGTGGTACATATACACAGTGGAATATTATTCAGCTGTAAAAAGAAAAGAAATCCTGCATTTGCAACAACATGGATGGAGCCTAGAGGGTATTATGCTCAGTGAAATAAGCCAGGCAGAGAAATGTGATTTTCTTCACATATGATTTCACTTATTTGTGAAATATAAGTACAAAGCCCATTGCCCCATAAAGCCCTATAAATCTCTTAAATGTTCTGGCAACTCCAATTGTCCACATGCAAACTCCACGCCTCTCTTGTATGTAGAATCAGCATAAAAACCCTTGGCTACCCCTCGTATCTCAATTTTGGCTTCAGGACATGAACTCACCTAGTGGTTAATAAGCAATGCCTGAAGGTTTGGGAGAGGAGACTGGACTGTTGAGGTCAATGGTGGTACAGAAATGAACAAGGTTTCCCATTTCCCGGGAGATGATGAGTTTGGTGTAGAAGCTAAGGCTTTACTTAGAAAAGCAAGAAGCCCTTGGATTTGAATCCAGGTTCAGTAGAAGTCTGCCGACTCAGCAAGTGGCTGCTGCTATTCCATGGAGAACAGACTCGGAGGGCCCTCTGCCTCCCCAGGCCGCCAGGGTTGGCGGGATGCCTCAGACGGCCCCCAGCAGCTGATTTGGCCATCACTCAGCTCAAAGCCTGTGTCCTTCGGCGCCTCTGGCCAGTTTGAACAGGAAGCTTTGCTCTCCCAGAAGGAGCCAGCAGGGCTCCCTCATGCTCATCTGCGCAAGCGCGGGCTCAGGTGGGTGACCCTGTGGTGACTGCGCTGCTGAGGGGGAAATGGGGCTAAAAGTGTCATCATTTTAAAAGCAGTAGTTTCTTCAATTGTAGAGAAGGATTCTATATTTTCTAATCAGATAGTAAAGCAAGACCAATTGGGGTCTTCCTGCTTCTCTTAATGCCCCATATTTATTTGGTTTTTGCTTTTACTTTGCAGGTAAGCTAAAAGATCTTGGGAACTTGGTTCTCCGACCTTTTGGACTCTCCACGGACAATTTCCAGATCAAACAGGATTCCTCTACTGGCTCCTACTCGATCAATTTTGTTCAAAATCAAAACAATAACAGATAACAAACATAATGAGAGGTTTTAAAGCTGGCTTGGAAATTGTGTGCTACTGCTGTTAGCAAGGGGAAAGGCCATGCCAGCGTTTAACTGATAAAAGCATCTTATCTCAGACAGGCTATCCAATCGAGCCCAGTGTGCACATCTCCCTCTTGTTTTATGATCAGGGTGAAACACACTTCCTGATGAAATAAGCCTAATTTGAGTTCCACTTTAGGGTGGTTCCGTAGAGCTGTTGCCCTGGGTCTGGCCATCCTTTGTTTTGTCCAGGAGGAAGCCTGTGCGCCCAGGCTGGCCTCCCCGAGCTACACAAACACGCAAGCCCAGCCAGAGGCGCTCCTGGACTGAGCAAACCTGCCAGTTGGAGACGACCCAGGCCTGACTGGTGGGCTTCCTGCCTGCTGTGCCCCCTCCCTGAGCACACACATGGCCCCAGCTGCCATGTGTGGGCTCCAGCGTCTCCTGACTTCCTCTGTGGTAATAAATGCTTTCTGTGACATTCTGAGCCAGGTGGTGAATTTTGTCCCCACAGTGACAGCTGAAGCAGGCTTCTCTGGCTTTGGGAGCAGTGTTACGAGACTCCACAAATCTGGTCAGAAGTCTTAGTTGCCACCTTGAAGTTCATGATCTTGAAGAGCTAACCATTCTGCCCCTTTCTAGCATTCAGAAACTCCACCTCACAAGCTGTCTTGGGCCTCTCTAGATTTGTGCAGATAATTATGAAATCATTGTTTTGACCAAGCATAATTCCTGATAATTTCAACTTAAAAATAGCTTCATTCAGGGAGAGTGGTATGTGAATCCCCAAACAGAACCATATTCTTTGAGGCTACATGAACCCGGAAGTATCAGAGGTAGGTTTGGTTTTGTGTCCTCACAAACAGTCGATCCTGGTAAAAAAACTCAATTGTTCTGATGTGTCAAAGGCAGTGACATGCAAGTTCCATCTTAGGAATGAAGTACATGTGTGAGTCCATAAGTGACATGTAGTAGTCGCACTCCCAGTGTTCAGAATCGAGCTGGGTCTTTGATCTGTTCCTCAGCCCCTTGGAGTGTGTTGGTACGTATGGACTGATGAGCAGTAGTAACTCCTGGTGATCTGCTAGGCCTGTCTCCCAGGTTTAAGTGAAACTCTTCATAACTTACATGGGGAAAGGGAGGGGGAGAATGAATGGTTAATTTTTCTTTGCTATCTCTGTGAGTCTGGCCTTTGATTTCCCCAAGAAGGTGTGTGCACCAGGGGGCGGGTGTGTGTGTGTGTGTGTGTGTGTGTGTGTGAGAAATGGCACAACTTGTGCAGAAACCTTGGCCAAGAGCCACGTGTCCAGCCTGCAGTGCCCCGTGCTTCCCAGCAGCAGCACTCGGGCCCTCTGCACTCACACAGGAGCAAGCGCTGTGGGTTGTGGGGGGTCACACCTACTGGGAGTCACCGTAATAGGAATCAGAACTGAAGTTTCCTCAGTATTTAGTTAATTCCTTTAAGGATAGCAAATATATTTCATGTTATACTGTAAGTAATAATATATTAGAAAAATACCATCCAAAAGA
Organism: Manis javanica; assembly: GCF_040802235.1. Classification (NCBI taxonomy): domain Eukaryota; kingdom Metazoa; phylum Chordata; class Mammalia; order Pholidota; family Manidae; genus Manis; species Manis javanica. The sequence goes on from NC_133156.1 coordinate 41,076,702, forward strand.
AAACCATTTTAGTAAGAAGAGTGACATCATTTTACATTTTTGCAAATCTCTTTAATGTAGTCTGGAAAATTATGTGTACTTGTGACAGAATGACAGTGAAAAGAGCAAATAACTGAACTCTTCCTTAGTATGAAGAGTTTTTGACCCCATGAACACCTAAAAGAGTCTCAGGAACCCCTGGGGAATCTCAGACTGCAATTTGAGAACCACTTTGTCAGATTATGAATTTCGAGCTCAACAGCTGAGACTTAAGCCAAGGTCAGGGCTTAGATTCCTGAAGGACAAGGAATTCCTTGAGCCTCCAAGGAATAGGAAATAGGCTCGTTTGCCTAGAAACAGCCTTCCTTTGGACGCTTCTGTTGCTGCAGGGTGTAAAGGCTCTGCTGCTTAGGCCTCCCCATCCTCCTCTCCCTTTCACCACAATTGCCACAATTCCCTCCTCCCCCAGCACCGCACTGAAACCTTAGAGGACACCAAACAAGCTGACATGAAATGCTGTTCTAGTGTGGGGGCCAAACAGTGCGTCTGGAAAGGGAATCTAAGTAGGTGTGCATTTTCTTAAAGGGATTATCTACCACTGGGGTATCTCTATGGACAAAATCTGGAAGAAAAGACAGATTCAAACCTTTTGAAAATGTTTGACAATAGAAAAACCCTCAAACAGTTGGAAGAGTAGGAAGTGTGTGAGTTAAGGAAGGTGGCTTGTGTTTGCCTACTGTTGCTAAGATACATGATTTAAAGTTCTGTGAAGCCTTCCTCCCCAACCAAAAAAGTATACCAGAATTTACTTTCAAGGTAATCAGACTGTGACATTTTATTTAGTCTTACTCCAGAATTATTGCAATGATAAAAATAATTTTGGATCTCTTAGAATTTCCTTGAACTCTAAAACAGACTGTATTTACACACTATGCTCTGCTATTCCCTGTCTGCCTCCATGAGTAGACCATGAGCTTCTAGGAGTTACAGGGCCATATTTATATTAATAGTACTAGCTCCTGCTCTACTAGAAACTTAGTAAACTGGTATTAAAGGGCATTCTACAAGAAGTGGTCTTAATGTGAACAACCCTCACTCTCCAGGAGTCCTCAGATTCTGTGCCCTTTAATTAGTGACTTTTTAAAAATGTGTCCTCTGCTTCTACCCATTACCTGTCATCTCAAGGTAAGTAGAAGTTAGTTGTCCTCAGTATTTTAAGACCCTGCAAGTGTTCCAAATGTCAGCTTAGGAGGTTTATGTGCTGTTTTCACCTAGACAATGTGATGGGAGGCAGTGAAAAGACAACAGATTGGTTTCACCTCGTCGGGGCCAGTGGATTGTGACTTCCCTGTGTGTCGCCCAGAATGGCCACAGCATCCTGCCATTTCTGGTCCCTGTTAACTTCCTGCAGCAGTGTTGTTCCCGGATAGGTGGGCAGTTCTGGCCAGTTTGGAGGGCTCAGCTAGGATTCCACAACAGTGACGCAGACAGACATTGTAAAGAGTCACTTTAAGCCAGTCGAGCCCATCTTGTGCAGCCATGTAGAATGTCCTCAGATGAGCATTCAGCCTGGCCTGTAAGTGTATGTCTCCTGGTTTTTATTTATTTTTGCATCTTGGATATTTGCAAGGATTTGTCTGGAGACTTTCAAAAGTCCCCAGCTTGTCTAGTTTCAGCCTCCCCACCTCTCCCAAATATTTCCATTGAATCTTGTGTACTCTGTATATATTCCCATGCTATCGTCGGAACCACCTTTCTAGATTTCACATGAGCAGCTTTTCCATTCACTAGAGCCTCTCTGCAGGAGGCTGAGCTGGGACATTGGAGCTGTTAGAACAAACTCATACTTGTATAGTAGGCTTCCTTTGTGGAGCACACTGGATTGTTGGGTTGTTTTCCTCACAGCATGGATGTGAGCCGTGGTTAAAGTCTGTTCTTAAAATCCAACCTCTTTTCCTAAGAACCCTGACTTGCCCTGCATATCACTCCATCACCAGCACGGCAGCTGCTGCTTTTCCTTTTGCTCCATACTCCACCCCCCAGAATGTCCTATCTTACCACTGTACAAGTTACTGTGCTTATAGGTAGTGCAGATAGTATGCCATGCTGAGATGTGGAGACTGGGGAGTGGCCGAGCCTGCTAGCTAATGACCCAAACATTGCAGCGCTGGGCCTACATTTGAGCATCAGTAAAGCGACAAGGCCTCACCCACTGGACTTGCAGAGCTGCTCAGGTAACAGTCAAATGCACGAATGCTTGTTTGGCCCATAAATAAGAGTCATCGTTCCTCCAACACGTATAGCTGAACTGCTTTAGGAAGTGTTGCTGGGCCTGGTGATCATTTCTGGTGCCCCTCAGGTCTCTAAGCTGGCCGCCGAGACTATTGCTAACATTTCACTCAGCTCTAAAGCGAGAATCCAGACAGCTTTGGGAAGACCTGACAGGGACTTCCTGGAGGCATTCTACTATCTAAATAGACTACTGTGGGATGGGGAGCTGGCAGCAGGTGTTAAATGTTAATCTTCTTGGAAGATGTATTTGCAATGCTCGTCTGATTCCAAGAGCTAGGCAGACCTGCAAATCCTGTTTTTTACAACCGGTATCGCAAAACTTGGAATGTCAGAGGGGAAGGCTGTGATTGGAGACCCCAGAGGGTGGGAACAGCTGTGCAATGGCTACTTTAACCTTCTTGAGAAAGATCTTTAAAGGGCAGGGTACAGTAACCCTCCAAGACCAGAGTGCAAATCTGGGACACCACATAAAACAGGAAAAAAATCACTGGCTTAAGTCCCTTCTTCTCTGTTATCTGTGCTTTCCCTTAAGCTCGCCATTGGCTTCAAGGGACTCCTAGGGCTGCTGGAGCCCAGTCCCGCCGGGGAAGCCCGCGAGCCTGCAGCCCCGGGATGGCTGCAGCCCAGTTTTTGTTCACGTTGCCTTCTGTGACCACCCCCTTTGATCTTGCCTTCCACCTCACCCCTCCCTTATTTCTTAAGGTACTGAACTGATACACACCCCACACCCTAGTAGAACTGAGAAGCACTTTCAGTGAGAGCCCCGTGATCCTGTCAGTCCACCCACTCTGCACTTCCACAGCACAAGCCTAGTCCTTCCATCACCTGGATTTCCTTTAAAGCAGGAGGTATGTGCACATTCTGCTAGAAGTGGCTGAGGAGGCTGTTCCTTCAAGGGAACTGCAGTTAAAAGCAGTACAGAAAAAGAGAGTGATCATTTCCAATCACTTCCTTCAGTTGTGTGGAGAGCTGCCCTGAGCCCACATGACACCAGGTCCCCATTGCTCCTGAACATGAGAAATGGCTTACCTGCTGCAGCCCCATAGAGCAGCAGAAATGACTGCTGAAAGCTCTTCAAGGGGCAAAGAAACAACAATAAAATTAATTGATGAAAACTTGGGAGGATGGCCTCATTTCAAAGCATCAAAAATTTCATTCCTGGCTAAGAGCTGTAGAAGCTAGGAATGAGGATGCAGCCTTTGGTGGACTCTCTCTGATGCTTGGTCTCAAGTACATAAGACTGTTTTGCAGGGACACTTTGATAGCCCTGAGATAGAAATGCCTTTGAAAGTGCTTCACGAAGTCACTGGGAGAAAAGGAAAGTCTGTTTCCCAGGGCAGCATGACACTTGGATAGGATTCGGCCATGGGCAGACTTGGCAAAGGCCTGGGATTCCACCTCCAGCTTGTGCTACAAAAGCTTTTCCAGCTGCTTCATTTTCGACAGGCCTTAAATCAGCCGCATTTAAACATGTGAAGCACCACACCATCACTGTCTTCAAGATTGCTTTGTGTCATAACAAAGGCCACATGTCAGGCTCCCTTACCTGAAGGCACTTTACACTGTTGTGTAGATCATCTTTAGATCACAGGTGTCAGCAGCTACTCAAGATCCACAGGAGTTAGGCACCAAGACTTAGATAGGATTCAGAAATGTAACATGTTAGAGAATTTCACTCAAGGACAAATACTCCCTGATGTTTTCTGCGGTTTTGGCCTTGGCCAGGCAGAATGTGAAGTGCTTGTTGACTGACATTTATTTTCCACGCCGCATTTGGATGACACAGTCACTGCAGCCTCCGCAGGGTTCTCCGTGCTGAAGTAACTGACAAGCCGAAGGTTAGAAGCCGTATCTCCACCTTTGACTAAAGCAACTTGCTCCTATAGAAGAACCTTCCTCTGAATATCACCAATTCCCTCCCCTCCTCCATGTAAGAAGGTTGCTTCTCCAAATGTGGCTTAGTAGGGAGTGCTGGAAGGCCTCACCATGTAAGTCATCTTAATTCTCACTAAAAGACTGTTGTGTTTGACTACCTGTCTTCCTCTGGCACAGTATTCCAGAGTTGTTCTCTTTCACCCCTGGTTCATTGCCTTCTTGTTAGGAGTTAGACCGTGAAGTTTTGTTTTGAGTAAGCAAATGTTTAGTCTGATGCTCATCAGTAGAGAAAAGTATACTTAAAAACAGTATGCTCTACTGGCACAAGAACAGACCCATAGACCAATGGAACAGACTATAGAGAGTCCTGATATAAACTCAACCATATGTGGTCAATTAATATATGATAAAGGAGCCATGGACATACAATGGGGAAATGACAGCCTCTTCAACAGCTGGTGTTGGCAAAACTGGGCAGCTACATGCAAGAGAATGAAACTGGATTATTGTTTAACCCCATGCACAAAAGTAAACTCAAAATGGATTAAAGACTTGAATGTAAGTCATGAAATCATAAAACTCTTAGAAGACAACATAGGCGAACATCTCCTGAATATAAGCATGAGCAACTTCTTCCTGAATCCATCTTCTCGAGCAAGGGAAACAAAAGCAAAAATGAACTCATGGGACTACATCAAACTAAAAAGTTTTTGTATGGCAAAGGACATCATCAACAAAACAAAAAGTCATCCTACACTATCGGCGAATATATTTGTAAATGACATATCCAACAAGGGGTTAACATCCAAAATATATAAAGAACTTACACACCTCAACACCCAAAAAGCAAATAACCCAATTAAAAAATGGGCAGATATGAAGAGATGGTTCTCCAAAGAAGAAATTCAGATGGCCAACAGACACATGAAAAGATGCTCCACATCACTAATCAGCAGGGAAGTGCAAATTAAAACCACAATGAGATACCACCTCACACCAGTAAGGATGGCCAGCATCGAAAAGACTAAGAACAACAAATTTTGGTGAGGATGCAGAGAAAGGGGAACTCTCCTACACTGCTGGGGGGATTGTAAGCTAGTTCAACCATTGTGGAAAGCAATATGGAGGTTCCTCAAAAAACTAAAAATAGAAATACCATTTGACCCCAGAATCCCACTTCTTGGAATATACCCAAAGAATACAACTTCTCAGATTCAAAAAGACATATGCACCCCTATGTTCATCACAGCACTTTTTACAATGGCCAAGATATGGAAGCAACCTAAGTGTCCATCTGTAGATGAATGGATAAAGAAGACATGGTACATATATACAATGGAATACTATTCAGCCATAAGAAACAAATCCTACCATTTGCAACAACATGGATGGAGCTGGAGGACATTATGCTCAGTGGAATAAGCCATGCCGAGAAAGACAAATGCCAAATGATTTCCCTCATTTGTGGAGTATAACAATGAAGCAGAACTGAAGGAAATGGCAGCAGACTCAGGGACTCCAAGAAGGGACTAGTGGTTACCAAAGGGGAGAGGTGTGGGAGGGTGGGTGGGGAGGGAAGGAGAAGGGGGCTCAGGGGTATTATGTTTAGTACTCATGGTGTGGGGGATCACGGGGAGAACAGTGTATCACAGAGAAGGGACATAGTGGATCTCTGGCAACTTGCTGCGCTGATGGACAGTGACTACATTGGGGTGTGGGTGGGGACTTAATAGTATTGGTAAGTGTAGTAACCACATTGTTTTTTCACGTGAAACCTTCATAAGAGTGTATATCAATCATACTTAATAAAAAATTTTTAAAAAACGGTATGCTCTATTCAAAGCACTGAGGGAAGAATTACTACTTGAAAGAGGAGAAATGAGCTATCCAGTATAAAAGTAGGAAAACAGCTTACTTTTTACCTGCAGGGCTTATTTGCAGTGGTAACAGCCAGCATGCCCAGAGAGGTACAGTCCATTCCCGATTCTGGAGTGTTTCTAAAGTTACATTTCCTTAACTGAAGACTTGCACCACAAAGAGCCCTGTCTTGTAGGAGTTGTGTCTGCAAACACACTGATACATGTACACAGCCTGATCAGGAATGGCGTGGTGGGGGTTCTGTGTAGGCCTCTCCAGATGACGTGCCTACTGCTTGTTTATCCTGGTTCTCTCTTGGTCCACTATCATTAATGAGAAGCTTGAGGGAAAAAAAGACACTAACAGTCAGATTCCAGTGGCCTCCTTTTTATACTCATTTAGATAAAATTAAATGGGAGAATGTTTGAGATTAAAGACCCCAATGTTTACTCTGGAGTAACAGGCTGCCTTCTAAAGGATTGCTTTACTCAAATGGGGGAAAAAAATCTCAACTATCTGGTAGATTTTAAGAGGCTTATTTTTTTTTTTTTTTTGAGAGGGCATCTCGCATATTGATCAAATGGTTGTTAACAACAATAAAATTCTGTATAGGGGGGTCAACGCTCAGTGCACAATCATTAATCCATCTCAAACCTAATTCTCATCAGTCTCCAATCTTCTGAAGCATAACGAACAAGTTCTTACATGGTGAACGAAATCTTACATAGTGAGTAAGTTCTTACATGGTGAACAGTACAAGGGCAGTCATCACAGAAACTTTCGGTTTTGATCATGCATTATGAATTATAAACAATCAGGTCAAATATGAATATTCATTTGATTTTTGTACTTGATTTATATGTGGATCCCACATTTCTCCCTTTATTATTATTTTTATTTTTAATAAAATGCTGAAGTGGTAGGTAGATGCAAGATAAAGGTAGAAAACATAGTTTAGTGTTGTAAGAGACCAATTGTAGATGATCAGGTGTGTGCCTGTAGACTATGTGTTAATCCAAGCTAGACAAGGGAAGAGGCTTATTTTTTACTGAAAAAAGTAATTTTGGTCAAACACATGACCTCACATCAGACATCCTCGGCTTATAAAGAAGCTCCTTTATCCACAGGGGCAGAACTCCTTAAAATTAAAACATAAAAAACACCAATAGATTAGATATTTGATTATATCCAATTCTGAAGGTTAGGTTATCTCCATCAGAAAAGAAAACAGAATGTCTGTACACTTAAATTATTCCCTTTTCCTCTATCGTTGGTCATAAAAAGGTACCATAAAATCTCCAAGTGTTTTAAAATCCTATAGGTTGTTTTCCTAAGGAAGCAGTGCTCCTTAAAAGAGCTCCCTAAAGGACAACTAGTAGCTGAATTTTAAGTTAAAAAAAATAATAACCTTTATAACCTAACTCCTAAAAAATAAAGTTTTTAAGTAACAATTTTAAAAAGATCAAAACTTTATTGAATAAACGTTACACAACATTCTTTAACATGTAAGTTTCAGCATATTTTAGATGAGAATATGTCATTCAAGTCTACAAAATGAAATAGGCTGGTGAAGATTTGAAATACAAAGCATGAAGCAAAGCTTAAATATTAAGCAACTCAAGCAATGAAGTGAAATTAGCAACATGGTATGCATGTTTTTTAAATACCAAGTTTCACTTTTTAAAAAATGAGTAGTTTATTACAAAACACCTTTGAGAACTTATGAGAAAAATATTTAAATACCTAAAATCTGATATCTCCCAGTTCTTTTGCCTTTTTATTACTTCTTGATCATTTCCATCACTATGCAAAGACTTCTGAAGCTTAATTAAAAATCTTGATTACACAGTCCACAGTGGCTTGGAGGTCCCTGGTTCTCAAAGTGCACCTGGACAGTACTGCTGCTGGCGGCAGGTGTCTTAAAGACCAGAACCAAGCCCATGCCCTAGGGCCACAGAGCACAGGGCACTGTTCAAGGACACTCACCCTCTAGAAGCCCCCTGCTGCTACAGTTTCTGAGCGGACTTTTTCAGATTTGATCAAATGTGTAATGACTTCATGATAAAGAATTTTCCCAAAAATTTCAGAATGTGATCAAAACTTGTAATGAAAAAACTAGTTAGGATTTGTATTAACAAAGCTCACTAGAAGCAAGACTGCTCACCTTTTTTTGAGTTGTAAAACAAATCCTCATCAGGTATGTTAAATGTTCTAAAACTCACCCAGAACCTTTTGCTAATCCCGAGTGTGGGGTTATTAAGTAATTCCAAACCTACACATTAAGATTACAGAATGTTTGACTTGAGCCAAATGCTCAGTTACCTGTTTTGTTGCTTCAAATGCTTTTGGTATTTTTGTATTTTTTGGCATTTTTTTCCTATTTTGTATGAAGTTATCAATGTGGATTATCTTTCTCACTTAAAAAATAAATCAGTATTGCCACTAAAAAACTTCAGTTTTACTATTAAAAGTATGGCACCATCAAATATAAAATGCCTTAAAAATGTAGTACTAATAGGCTCATTTCATTTTCACAATGTTTTCTCCATTCATTATAAAAGAAAAGTTAAGGGTTTTCACATTTATTTATTTTCCAAAGACAAAAACATTACGGTCTCCAAATTCATGCTCTATGCATGAAGAGTTAGACGCCATCTTTATGGGTCTGTTCCTGTTGCTTGATCCCTGGGGTCAGGTGCCACCTGACCCCTGTGGGATCTGCTTGCACTTAGAAGGAGGGGCACTCCATGGAGAGAGGTCCACATCAAAATTCAGGTACTGTCGCCCTTTCTGAGTTAGATAAAATCAGTAAGGATAGGGAGAATAAAAGCCTTTCCAGCTCAGCAGAATTAGGAACTAGCTCTTAGGATATACATTTTCACTCCAAAATCAACACTAGCCTACCCATTTTGAGTAAGAATTTGAAACAATGTAGTTATGAAAATGTGCACACAATGTTAAATACTGGTGGCAAATAAATACATCTTAGTATATTCTAACAAGCAAATGTATATTCAAGAATACAGCCCTGCTTTATTAAAGAAAAGATCCAAATTTCCTTTGTGGGGTAGGGTGGGGCACTTTGCCCTTACTTCACTAGGAGGTCAGATCATCTTTGCTGCTGCTTCCTGGCATCCTGAAGGAAACTGCCCTCGGCATATGTGACTATTGCTGTTTCATAGAGCCACTTTAGAAATACATTTGCTTATATCCGAACTGATTAACATAGACCTTGGAGAAAGCACAAAGTTTTAGTATGAGAATTAATTCAGCATTTCAGTCATCACCCCATGCCTTTTAGGCCTGACCAAACTACTGGTAAGAACTTCACTTTCAAAATAAGTTACTGTCAATGACTCTTCACACATAAAATCTGAGTTCTTTATGTGTGTGTCATCACTTTTCTCCTCATCTATGCATAATTTATTGCAGTAGTCTCTCATAAAATATCCTCTAATACCTTTTCTTCAGTTTAATATAGCAAAATTTGCAAGTGCCCCTTTATAGATGGTTGCTTTTAACCACTGCCTTAACATTTACTTCTTGGTGCAGCTTTAAAAATCTGAGTCTCCAATTTCATTCAGTCCTGATGCTCTGGTGTTCTCTGTGCCATTGTGGTACAGGTCCATGAAACCAGCAGTCTGTTAATGTCTTTGTGCTGAAATATAGTAAAGAAAAGCAAGAAAATGTAGTTAAGCACAAGTAATCTATGAGACAAATGATGTCCTTGTTGTTTAAGCTCTACTTAGATTATGGGACCACACCTGATTTTCTTCTTTTAAGTCAGTTAAACTTCACCAACGTTTCTTTGAGAAAATGACTTATTGCCCCCCTACACCAGCAGAAGCAGTCCTGTTATTTCTGAAGTATTTATCTGGCTAAATTCCAACACAAATTAAACAGTTGTCATCTTCACACAGGGAATCTGTGCTTGTGTATTTTTTTTTAATGTTTTTGAATATTTGCCTAATAAAGGGGCAATCTTAGTTTTGTTCTTTTTGCTGCCATTTCACAGGTAAAATACTAAACTTTGCCACTCAAAGTTTTGGACTCCTTTTAGACTGCTATGAACCACCAGCAGCCTTCCTGTAACACAGGCTGCCTGCAGGCTTCAAAAGCAAATTTATATCTAAGACCAGGCTATGTAAAAGTCAGCTGCAGGCCATACCATCTACATATATGCAAAGAGTAAAAAAAAAACAGTGGGTGGAGGGTGCCTCTCCAGAGGTAGATACTGGGTATCAGAAGGCATGGAGCACCATTTTGCTACTAGAAGACAACAGGCATACACTGGTCAGATTGACCATACTGTCCCTTGTTACACAGCAAACCAGATTATCAGCAGTCACTCTGCACCATACCTCCGACAAAAAGCAAGACTGAGCAAAACATTTAGAGAAAACAAGGCTTATAAAATTTGCTGCCAAACAGCACAACCAGACTGCCCAACATTACTGACCTCCATTTAGTACCAAAAAGTGGTAAGAACCCCATTAAAATTCTCTACTACCCCTGGTTCTACCTTTCTCAAACCTGCTAGTCTAAGTACCAATAAGAATTTGAATTCCAAAAGAAGGGGATTCATGGAGAGAATGATCTTTTTTTTTTTGGTCAATGTATTTTTAAACCAAAGATGTGTATTAACAGTGGAATAACAGACAAACATAGGCTGCAAAAAGGAAAGAAGAAAACCCACCCCCATCCTTGCCAGTATTCAACTTGCCAGTATTCAACTTCCAAACATTTCCAAGTACATGTCTCCCCCTCTGACAGGACTCGTGAACTTATGTTAACTTCAAAATGTTGCCATGCTTCATTCAGCTACTAGATCAAGGCCTTTTACAGGGCATTCTACCATGTTTCTCAAGCAATGAAAAATGACTTCTAGCCATAAATACTGCACACATCAGAATGGAAGGTGAATGTAGTCCTTGCTTCTAAAGAAACAATGATAAACACTTTTAAAATTGGACATAGAGCTAAGAAAACTTATTTTCTAAAACTAAGATACTAACATAATCCTAATAAATTTAGACTCACAGAACTTAGGAAGTGAATATCCCCATTTAATAAACTGAAAGAGGAAAAAGGTAAGACAGTTTCATGTGCAATTCCATTTCCTTCTATTTATGACTCAATACTTGGCTTCAGCCTTCATAAGGTCTACTCCAGTTGGAAGGACTTTTGAAGCAGATCTTAGTATTCTTATGAGAGGTACATAAAACTAAATGCTGTTCCTCCAAGAGATCACCAGAAGTCCAAAATAACCCAGCCTCAATTTGTGATCCAAAATGTGCCATTCTAATCCATCTTGCAAATTACAGCTCATATGCAACAATTCAGCCTAATTACAGCTCTCCAATAGCTGCAAATACCAGAGGATTAAATAACCCAATTCAAAGCAGCAAAAAAAACCTTAATTCAAAGGCAGCACAACAGAAATCCCTATACCCTTCCTGTTGTATGAGAGCCTTTTAGGCAACTACACTTAAGTGTTCTCCTTTTCCACCCTCTGAGTTTGACCTAGGTAAATAACAATGGTTTTGTGGTTAATTCACTAAGAATATATAGATAGATAGGTATGTTCATAAATGGATATATATATTCTTATATATACATTAATAACTAAACGGTTAAAGTGAATATAAAAGTGACAAAGACTGAGACAGTGAAAAGATAAATCCATCATTTGCCTCTCCATGGACTCAGCTATTTGACATAATGCTGCAATCTGACACCCAACTTAACACCACCCTCAGACAAACTCCTCTCATTTCATAGAAGCTCGTGCAAGATCGTGCAAGATCAGCTCACTTTTTTAGCACAGCAGGTAATATCAATTAAGTTATTTTCACTCATTAAAACTATCACATGAGGTACACCCAGCTACCAAGGTCAATGAAAACTAAGGAAAAAGAACTAATGAATTCCTTTTGTCTAGCCTCATCTACTTTGGGAATGATCAAGTGATGACATGATGCCCTCTTCACTTTGTGGCAGGGCTTAACACAGACAGACCTGCCTGTTTCACTGTTAACTTCAATGCTCCCAGTCTGAATCCACAGTGGTCTGTCAGACACTGTAAGGGAGCAGCAGGACTCGTCACTGTCTGATGTAATAGCTGCCATTTGTTGAGACCTAAGGTAGAAAAAACCAAGTTAACAAAAATAGAGCAGTCATTTGAGTTCTTTTTAATCCATTTACCAAAAAAAATAATTTAAAAATAAGACCAAAATTCAGCTGAATTTTCATAATGAATTTACTCTAGATAACTTGCTGGCTTCATAGAATGCAAAGGCTTTCATACTACAGGAAAAACAGGCTCGAGGTGTACACACCAGCCTTGGCCAGGAGAGGGCACTCTCCGACCCAAGTCATTCAGCGGCAAAACGCCTTTGGGCATTCCAAGATGAGCTCCAATGCCAGCTCACATTTAAGGTTCCTGATTTTTTTTTAAAATGTACTAGCCTAACACTAGCCTAACATTGGAGTAGTCTTGATCTTCTCAGTATTCTACGAGGGCTAAAGTCATCCTATTCACGTAACATCATTAATGAGCTCAGAGACCCTGTTTTGCAGAATGACCAAAAACTGCCTGAATGCCTTTCTCCTTTAATGCCAGCGACCACCTACGCGTGCTACTACTCCAGACCTGAACTGTGTGAGTTAATACCTGCTTGAAATAAATTTGACAAGATAAGCTTTCTCACTCAGGCTTTCAGAACAGAGACTTAAGTTCAAAAGCATAATTTAAATGAAGGGTTGCTATTTTAAGCCTTATTTTTTATTTAATGTATTTACTTGTCTGTTTACTTCTCTGCTTGAAGCATGAATAATTCATCATATCCATGTAGTCAACTCTAGGATTACTGATTTAGATAATATTCAGTCCTTATAACAAAATAATTATTTGTAAGATACTAAATCAGAAGCAGTAACATACAACCAAAACTTCAAAAAGGCTTCTCCGATATTGAAAAAGGAAATTTTACACACCTGACCTATAAACATAATTATGTCCAAATTTTAACTCAGAGAACAATTTTCTTAAATGAGTTTTAAGAAGTTATTTACCTTTTTCATGGGAAAATATACTACTTAAGTACATTTAATATACTGAAGTATACTGTCAACTATAACCCAACAGCAACCACACAAGAAAAAAAGGAAACAATGCGTGAAAGAATTTCCTTTGAACCTCTCCCTCCACAAGTAAAACTGGTTAGGTTTCAACAACTCTTGATTCTAGGCAAGAGAGGCAAGAAGCTGCATTAAAGAATGACCAGCCTTTCTCTGTTCATCTCCCCACCCAGCCCCCGAAAGGCAGGTAAAACGTCAGCATGCCAGTGCCTGGCCCCCAGAACTGCACTCATGAGTCGTCTGTGCTAATGTTTAAGATCAGTCTCTTCTCAGCGCTTTAAGAGACTCAAGGTTTTTCTTGAGAAACTGACCACTCCTACAGGATCCACTACAAGAGCCACGGAGCCCCAGCAGTGATGCAGTTAAACAGGGGGCTACCCCCATAGAAGACAATGATTCTCTGGGAATTACTTATTTTGTTCTTTAAGAGAAAGCTTCCATAGAATGGCAACTACTCCAACGAAGCAGCAGAGATACAAAACGGCAAATCAGAACAGGGGGAGAAGACACTCAATCTCCCTTTCAGAGTGCATGAAAAAGGAAGTAGAAGGGGTCATGCTCTTCGAGCAAACCCCAGAGTTAAAGAGCTATGATGATACACATGTACCTATTGTCCTGCTGAGCCCTCAATACAAATGTTCTCTTAGAGCAATGTAGTATGGTGCAACATGAACGGACAAGGCAAGCCTAAGTAGCACCTCATTTTACAATAGACATTCTGGTTTTCTAGCCTTAGACTTATTTTTCTAACCAGTTATTTTTCTAGGGCTTTAGACAAACTGCACATAGCCTTTCTCAGCACACCTGGACTCACATCAAGATGCCACTCCCAGACAGATTTCTTTACTAATAACTGAACTGTGGGGGGAAATCATAGGTTTGTAATCAACAGCATCTCAAATATAAGCCATGGGTAAATATGACAACCTTCTGGAAAGTAAGGCCACAAGCACACAGATGGAGCCCTTGGAATGTGAGGTATTTCCCTCCTAGAAAGGGGAAACAATCTCCTACTCAACCATATCAGTAACAATAAAAAATAAGAAGGAATGTTCAAATGAACGTCCACTTGTTCACCATTTAGCAAAATATAAAATAAAATGCCAGGATCCCAGGGGAACATAACGTCTACACAAATCAGCCAATTCAGCTATGTAAATGCTGACAGGTCACTCTGTGGTCCCAATACCCTTGAAAAGCTCGCTAGGAGGACCTCTACTCACTGAGCCCCACAGCTCTGATACTTCTCATGCCCCTTTCAAAGGTTTGGGATGCATGGGGCTTGAGATGGTGATTGGTTGTTAGTACCTAAGTGCCTGAGCGAGAGTCACTCCTCCTCATTCATTCATTCATAGGCAGACTATCATTTCACCTCTGTCAGGTTCCGTGCATGGCCTAACAGAGTAGAAATGAAGAGAAACAGGCTGCTGGGGTTTATGCAATACATGAATGAATGGGGCAAGGGCTGAATCTGACATGATGTTAACTCAGTTTCTCCCTCACCCTGATCCACATAACCTCCAGCCCAGTTGCCCTCCACAAATGCCTACAAGAAATATTTGTTCATGCCTACTTCTAGGTATTTATGGACAATCATACTATGATTATTGTAGTTTCAGGTAAGAATAACATTAATGTAACTTTTTCACTTATACTAGTTGTATGTTGCAGAAATTTAATATGAAAAGCTGCCAGAAGGGAACTTCTGTGCTGTGGTTGTGTCAATGACAGCAAGTCTTCTCTAGGTCTTGTGCCAGGTACTTTACTGCTTCAAGTATTTAAACTCTCACAATTACGAGAAGGGACCGTTATTCTACCCATTTCACAGATGATGACACTGAGGTAACCTGCCTAAGATCACATAGCTTAAGTGGCAGATTCAAGTCAGGCTTTGCATCTAGGAAATCTGACTCAAAAGCCTAGACATTCAACTTGTGCCTGAAGTGAAAGACAATGACTCTTTGCTCAATAAAAGCTTAATATGGAGGCCTCCCAGTGCAAAAATATTCATCAGTGCTCCCACCCACCTGCATCACTGGCAAGTTTTATAACCCTAAGTATCCACTTCTATCTTTCACACTCAAAAGGATGACCTCCAATTTCTACAAAAACATTCTCCCTGGGCAAACAAAAAATTCTCTTTCACCAGGGGAAAAATTACATTCCTTGTAGGCTTTTTCAATATCTTTTAAGTTAATCTTTGTGTTGGTGAACTAAGTGAGGGACACTGAGGGTTACAAAATATCTTAAATATTTATAAAAAAAAAGGTCCTGGCTAAAACTTGATAGCTTTATAATTACAAATTTTTTAGATTACATGAAAAGGAAAAATGTGTGATAACAACCATCTCATACTTTAGCTACAGAGGATCTGGTTTTCCTTCTAGATACTGGCAAGAGGATAGAAAAAAATTTAAGTTTTAAATAGTTTCTGATGAAGACAGATTTCTAAGGCAATAAAAGGACATTTTCTTTCTCTGAAACAAAGACTCACGGTCTTAGGATACAAGGAAAATTCCGTATTTAATGACTGTATTTTCAACTTATTTTTAATGAGAGCTTACAAAAATATCGGGAATTTGAAGAAAAAAATATTTAATTTATGCTTAAGCAAGACTAGGTATTTTAAAGTTGGCCTGTTTCCAACATCAAAGTTTTAACGAACTGTTTTACAAACAAGTATCCAACAGAAAAAGGCCCATAAATTAGACAACGTATACTACAGCCATCTAACTTATTCAGTTGGAAAATGAGAATTTGACTCTGAAATTGAGTATTTTACTAAATCCTGAAACTCTTGAGTCTACAGTTTCTACTACTGCTTTACACTTCCCCACAACCAATCTTTGAGCCAGAATAACATAGAAATCTGTAAGAAAAAATTCAAAGACAGCAATAAGATTTCTCAGAAATTAATTAGCTGTATTAAATTTTGACTCAATCCATCCCAAGATGGATTTAAAGATGTAGTATAAAAATTAATTTAACTATTTCCTATCAAAGTGCAGTATGTAAGATGATCTAAGAATTTTAGTTATCTGTGTATGTATGTTAAGGCATATTTGTTTTCCATTAACTGCACTGACATAGTGTAAAAAGTAATAGTTCACAAATTTAAAAACATGGCAATGTTGGCATATAGTGTAAATGTCCTGATGGTATGTAAATACATGTTAAAAAATAACTGATTCCATTACTAAAATAACTTAAATGTTTTCCATATTCATACATTGTCCAAACCAATTGATTTTGTCACTGGGAGGGGATGATTTTAACATAAAACCTACTCTTAAGAATTTAATAGATAAATGCAATCACACTAATGCACCTAATTTTTCCAAGACGCTTAAAAATAGAGCACCATTAGCAATGTGCAGGACTGCAGGTTGCTTAGGAAGGAACCCTAGAAGCCAGGCTGCCAGTTCTAGTCACAGTGCCTGAACAAGAAAAACACTCCAGTGACTTAATTTCCAAATGCCCCCTAAACCAATCCCACCCCAAGTTTAAAAGATTTCTATTAAAAACCAAAGTACAGATGGATGGTGCTGATAGTTGCAATACAGTGTGAATGTACTTGATGCCACAGAACTGTACACTTTTTAAAAATGGTTAAAATGGCAAATTTTGTTAGTTATACTTAACGACAATTTTTAAAGTATCAGCAAACTACATTGTACACCTGAACTAACACTGGTATGTGTCAACTAAATTTCAATAAAATAGCACCACAGTGCTCTATTAATAGGACAAGGTGGTAATTCCCACCTACATTTACAAGGAAAGTGAAGAGAAAAAAATCCTGGAGTCAGTAAACATTAAGTCTCCTACTTGGGTAAAGATTAAGCAGCGTCGAGTCGTTTCTCTTCTTAGTGTCAACTATCTATGGTAAAGACACCAAGAACATCCTAGAAAAATTAAAAATATGACTTTAAACTTCCTATTCCTTTATTCAAAAGAGCACAACAACAACAAAAAATAGCACAACAGCACATATTAATTGCTAAAGCTTTCCATTTTAAATTCTACTTACTTTTTTGAATGAAGGGACAGTGTACAAACACTGTACATACAGAATATAAAGAGCCTAAACCAAAACTAGGTAAAATTAATTAATGCAGCTTAGCTGTTTTGTTCTCTCCTGACAATTGGAATGTGCAGCCTCTTATACTGTTTCTGAATTCCCTTTATCAGGCATTTCCATCAGATATTATTTTAATAGCAACCATATTAATACAATCCCAAAGTAACCGCTAAATTTGCCCCACTTTAGAAATAGGGTCTTCATTCTCTTTGGACAATTCTCTGTTGGAGGCCATCGTGGACCCAAATCAAGACAATATCCTGAATCAGAACATTATCAACTTTTCTAGAAATTTGCATCTCTGCTCTGAATACTTAACAGTAAACCAATGCAGCACAAACCACAGATTAATTCACAAAAGGGAAAGTCTAATTTCAGATTACGATCCAAGTTAGATTTCTTAAGGTACAGGTATACCTCACTTTATTGAGCTTTGTAGATGTTGCAGTTTTTTCATATTGAAAGATCAAGACTTTAGTGGAGTGTGTAACTGAAGATGTGGTGGAAATAGCGAGAACTACAATTAGAAGTGGAGCCTAAAGATGTGATCAATTACTATGATCTTTTGACAAAACCTTAATAGATGAGGAGTTGCCTCTTATATGAGCAAAGAAAGCAGTTTCTTGAGATGGAGTCTAGTTCTGGTGAAAACACTGTGAAGACTTGAAATGACAACAAAGGATTTAGAGTATTAAATAAACTTAGTTGATAAAGCAGTGGCAGAGTTTAAGAGGACTAACTCCAATTTTGAAAGAAGTTCTGTAGGTAAAAATGCTATCAAACAGCATCTCATGCTACAGAGAAACTGTGAAAGGCAGACTCAATTGATGCAGCAAATTTGTCTTAACTTTAAGAAACTACCACAGCCACCCAAGCCTTCAGCAACCACCACCCTGATCAGTCAGCAAGCCATTAATACTGAGACAAGACTCATCACCAGCCAAGATTACAATTTGCTAAAAGCTCAGACGGTTGGCACTTTTTAGGAATGTTATTTAATTAAAGCATGTACATTGTTTAGACATAATGCTATTGCACACTTCAATAGACTACAGTATATATAAACATACTTTTATTTGCACTGAGAAACCAGAAGACTCATTTGACTCGCTTTACTGCATTACTGGCTTTTGGTGGTGGTCTGGAAGCAAGCCTGCAACATCTCTGAGGTCTGCCTGTACTTTCAACACCCAACTCAGTTACTCTGAATCAAGGAATGTGTTATGCATATAAGGGAATGTCAATGTGCACCTTTCCCTCAATACAATATTAAGTACAACCAGTTCAGATAGGAGTGCAATTCAGTATTTTGAAATTAGAAACTCAGATCCACTCATAAAGATACATACTTGGTATGATTTTGTTACATTTCATATTCTTTACCTGCAGTCTATCTCACTATCTATATTCCTGGTCTACAATTATCCTTCGTAGATTTTTCCCATCAAAACCACATAGGGAAACACCATGAAGTCATGCAGGTGGGTTCAGACTAGTTCATTTTACTTTTATCTTTTATGTGTTTCCACATCTATTAATGAAAGCTGGATAGATATCCCTTTCAAATGAAGTCAGCCTTCCAGTCTGAAGGCTATCAATTCAAGAAAAATAAAAGGGAAAAATACTGATGCTCTTAAGTTTCTGAGAACTTCTAGAAATGAAGACACCTTTGGCTATTTATAGCCAGTACTTCACTGGTTTCTCCTCTTGCTAATGCTGTTTCAGCCCCTTCATTTTAAACCACTGGAGATTTTACCTAAGCCTAATTTCCTCTCTGCAAAGGGAAAAGATACCCACTTGGTTCTCTCCAGAGTAAATTCCTTCTTTTATCATTTTAAAGAGAAATATAAATGGCTACAATTACTTGATTTCAACTCTTATCTCCATCTGCAGTAAACACTGGACAAATTTATCTAGCTGCTTAGTTAAGTTTCTATTTAAACAAAACATTAATATGCAGCCATTAGTGTTAAGAACATGTATTTTAAGAATATAGAAATTCCTTAAAAGTTTCCCTAATGGAACTTCAAATGAAATATGCAAAACTGTGGGTTTAAAATGGAAGGATCATTGGTATGATAGAGATCATGCACATTTGTGATTGTTTCAACCTTCTCCTCAAAGGCATGGACTACATAAAATTAAGTACTTTTGTTCTCAAAATTTTTTTCCCCATGTGGCTTCTGAAACAAATCAAATTTGGTTGGTGCCAGAAAAGCACATTTGCCATAGCACTTGACTATCTTAGCAATGTCCACTGTCAAAACCACTATGTTAAAACTCACCTGGATCATTACACAAAGGCTTGGAATTATTAGGTGACTATTTACTCAGCCTGTTCAAATCTTTCTGAACCTTAGATGTCAAACTTTCAAATATATATGAATGAATGAGTTCATTAATCTGAAATAAATACTCGGAAAATCTTTTAAGATACTTCCTTAAAACCTCTCAATCATGCTGTGAATTTCAACCTGTTATAATCAAAAAACTTCATAAATACTTGTTTCTGTTTGCAGGAAAGAATATGTTCTATTCAAGTGACACATTTGTTTTTCCTTTCAATTGTGTGTTTATTATAATCAAAAAGCATTGATTCTGAGTTCCCCAGAAAATTCTACTTGCTTTTACAGAAATCAGTACATAAACCATAGTAAGTCCATGACCTTAAAGAAGCTGACAGAACTATTGATTTTCAATCTCCATTAATATTATCATTAATTTCATAGTTAACTAAGATACTCCAAATTGGACTACTTAGAAATACACAAAAAGGTGCTGTTTCTGAACGTTTCAAGTTTCCAAAGTGTCAGATTGACATATCAAATTTTAAAGTAAGGTACAAAAAGTATGAAAGCAACTTAAAAAATACTGGGATAAGTTTGCCTCCACAGGCAATCAGGTGTATTTTTCAGTAACAATAAAAGCTATAAATAATAATTAGAAATCAAGTCTTAGGGACAGATGGACCATGTAGAAAAATAGTGAGTTGTTACTAGCCCCAGTAGCAGTGATACCTGAGGCAGAAGACCAAGCACAAGAGACTGATTGTAATTACACAAGTATTAAAAAAAAAACCATGTGATGTAGTTTTGAAACTAAAAATGAAAAAATTAAATCCACACATTTGTATGCAATTGGCAGGAGGAGGCTCTCAAATCTGCTTATCAGACCTCTACACTGCAAAATCTCATTTGAAGAATATACTGATTAATCACTGATTTTTATCTATACTCAGATAATATATTGATAGGGCAAATAGGAAAATAAAAGTTTGATTTTTCACCTCCTCTATACATTATTACAAAGAATAATTTTCTACCATCTTGAAATTTTTCAAAGCTTTTTGAGAAACACACACAAATAATTTGGATTTAGTTGATTTTATTTACAGCTTGTTTTTTTGTACATTTCAGAGCATTACACAATTACATTTTCTCATTTTCTGACCTGCAAACAGATACCTTAAATGGAAATATTTTTTAAAAATTATCAAATTAGGTACATCCAAAATGCAACAATTACACATGACAATTAATTCACAAAGTGTAATTTACCAGGACGTATCCTAAGAATTTAGGAACAGCCAGTCAGGAGAAATCTGACCAAATTTAGCCATCAACTATTTACACATCCAAACACAAACCTACCTAAACTCCCAAATCAGAAATTTGAAAGTTTTTATTAAATCCCTACTGGACAAAACAGAGTGATGATTCAAACCTAGCCAGCCTTGACAGTCCTGATCCCAATTACTGGGCTATTTCCCCAGTCTGAAACTGAATAGCAAGCATCTCAGTTTGTCAAACACCTAGTATCAAACTTTTGAGCCATTATACACACAGAAATGCTAAGTGATCATTAATCTTTAAAGAACAAGTAGTCATTAAATATCCATACTGTTCCCCCCAGCTCACCAGCCCTTACTACTGCAATCCCAAATATGCAACCTGTGTCACATAGTGACCAGCTATATTATATAGATATGTATGTGCATGTATCTACACACACATTGTGTATAGACACATGCACATACACACGGTACTAGGTACAAATGCCAATTAACAGTCCCTGCAAAATTCATTTTCAGTTGAGGCTATGGTTCCTATGCCTTGGGATGGTTAGACTTCAAAACTGAAAAATACTGCTAAAATCTCACTTCCTTAAGACAAAATTGATTGCTTGTTCAGTTTAAGCTTCCCAGTCTAAAAATGGCTATCAGGTAAGTATAAAAAAGCAGCCAACTGAGTGCAATCTCTCTCTCCGGTTTGGCCAAGCTATTTCATAGAAGTTACTCCTCTAACTAGACAAGAAACCTGTGGCTCCTTCTAGTGGTTCTTGCCTACCTTACTGTCCATGTTCACGTTTCAAACTGTGTCAACAGAGCCCGCACTTCGGGGGTCAGCTGCTCGGCAGCCTTGGCTGCCTCTGTGATAGCCTTGCGATACAGGCCCTTTCTCTTCTTATTAAAGCGTGACTGAAAGTTTTCTAAAAAGGGGGAGAGTTGCGAAAGAGCAAGGAAAGACGTCGTCGGAGACCCGAACCATGAAATACGGGCCTCCTGTCGGACTAAAAGGCCGTTATCTTTCCGGCTCACAGTTATAGTAAGAATACGGGCTGGCCACCATGGGAAGCCATAGATCTTGGCCCAAACAATGTCCCCTACACATACGGTCCTGCCATCTGGTGTGACGCATTTAGAGACGTTTTTGGAAAAGACTTTCATTTTCAAGGAATTACTGAGCTTTTTCTCTTCCTTTGAAGAGGAGGAAGTGGAGGAGGTGGAAGGTGCATGCCTACTGCCTGGAGGAAAATCAAAGCTTTCAGAAGAACTACACTCAGAGTTGGAGGATTTCAAATCATCTGTGCTATCAATGCTACACACTGAAGCACTGGAAGAGTCAGGTTTCTTTTGATTTAGGGTCATGTAAACAGAGATATTGCTTTTGCTGCCCTTTTTGCCCAGTGTCTGTGGTTCATCCTGCTCACCAGGCACAAGCACTTCAGTTGTGTCCTGAACCTCACTGCGGGCCTCTTCAGGGCCTTCTGAGGGACTCTGGTTTTCTGAAGGGGCCTCACCTGCTGAGCGGGTAGAGGTGCAGCGAGACTGGGGTTTAGGCGCCATCTTGCTGCTCCGCATTTTCTCAAGTCCTGTCTTCAGAGAAGAATCATTTTCTTCATTCCTGTACCTTTGTGGTTTTAAACGAACCCGGGGTGGAAGGGAACCTGAGCTAGGATTCTGGTACCGCCGTGTAAAATGGACCTTTGAATGTGCATTTTTAGATGTAGAGGTTTCGCTTTGCTTCTTTTGCGCCTTTTCTTTGGCAATTTTCAACACTTCCCGAGCCTTTGCATGATCCATGTTCTTACTCTGGAGCACTTTTTTAGTACTTAACTGAGCTTTCGAAGTGTTTGCCTGAGTAGAAACCTTGACTACTCTGCCTCTGCTGTGAGCAATACTTGAGACCTTGACCACAGCATTTCTTCTCTGGCTTTCGTTTGGGTTTTTCCCATCCACCTTATGTTCAGTTTTCAGTTTTTTGTTCACAGTAGCTATACTTTCACTTTTCCGTTTTTTATCTTCATATTTAGAAGAGTCACTTGCACTACTACCTTTCCTGATTTCCTTTTTTTCAGCAACAACACTGTTCTTACACTTATCGCACAGGACCTGCCTGGGTCGTAGTTTGATTGCGTTCATCATTGAAGTTGGCTCTTCCCTGTACATCTTCCGTTTGGGTCGCTTAATTTTCCGAGGCGGAGGCTGAGGTATTGACTGGTTATACGTGTCCCTGATAAACAAGGGGGGAGGGTAGGGTGCTCCCTCGTGGAAGAGGGGCGGTGGTTTGGAAGTCCACAGGCCTTCAGCCGGGCTCGGTGTGGGACGGGGGCCGGGAGAGGGGTCATCCGGAACAGCACCATTCAGTTCACGCTTGACTTCTGTCCCTTCTTGGAATGTATTACTTTGGAGCTGCATGGCTTCGGGTTTATCCTTATATTCCCTTTTGGGAAATACTGTCACAGGGATCCCATGGGGTCCAAACCTTTGAAAGAAACAAAGAAAAAAAGCTATTAAGTTAATGTCTGTAATTAAATTCTTAAACACAGCTGATGTTCATTCTTACGACCTTTCCTGAAAACTAGTTCCTATTAAAGAACAAAAACAAGAACCTACTGAGTACCTCTCCCCCAAAATTCCAAAGCCCTCCATTTTGGTCCTACATTTTAGGTATAAACAACGACACTCAAATTTTAGTCTAAGCAAATACCAGAATGGCTTGATATTATTTAGACCTTTCCAGCCTTGGATCAGAAAGGAGGTTCTATCAGCTAAATATTAAACATCATCTGATATTACATTCACTTAACTATATAGACAATATGTCTAGTAAATTTAACAATAAATTTGTTAACATACATACCTTTGGTTATAATAGCTTTCAAAAGCTTCATAAAACAAATTCAGCCTTAACTACCCAGGAACACTTAATCAGTAAACGCTCATCTTAACTTTAATTGCTTGAAAATTCAAAGACAGCTTCTCTTTTACTCTTGCACCCTAACTCTTAAGCCCTTGTCCATCCAACCCTACAAAAACACAAAAATACTAGAAATACAGATACCCAAATTACCTCAAAAACACAGGTATAAAGCTGTGGCTAAATTTTTTTAATCACATTGTACATTAACATTTTTACATTGCAATCCAATAAAAACATTTATCTATGTACACATGCATGAATATATGCATATATAAATACACACACTTAAGCAAAAGTTTCCCTAAATAGTTAACCTTATTTTATGTGATACATGTTTTTTTTCTACTCTAGTTTCTTCTGTTTTAATGCCAGACACATTAAATATATTTCAAAACTCCCTTACAGGTCCAAACCCAGTTTACAAAGCACTGGTATAAAACACAGATATTTACAATTCTCAGTTTCTAATAAAACAGGGGTCAATATTCTTATTTCTCATGCAGACTTAAAAATAACTGTTTTAATCTGCCTGGACTAAACATCAAGAATCCTTAAAGTTAAACCTGCTAACTTCCTGCACATGAAAATGAAATCATACTATCAAATGTTATCATATACACATTACTATGATCACTTTTAAACACTATTTGATTCAAGCAGTATCGAGCACAGTACAGTTCAACTGCCAGTCCCTTAAAGTGGAAGAGCTTAAAGGATCAGCTTCAGGAGTCAGGCAGAACCCTGACGTTAGATGTCAATGATTTACATATGCCTGCTTTTCTGGAAAATGAGTGTGGGTTCTCAGATTCTCTAAAACTAAATGCCCATATGCCTGTCCACAAAAAGGTTTAGAAATACCTTTTGTGGGAAGAAATTTTGAGATTTCATGTTCTTAGGGCTGTCAGTGCACCTAACTTCAAAGCAGGGATTTACAGAAAAGCTAGAACCACGAGGGTATCCAGCCCTAACAGCTGAATAGTTTCCTTCCTAAAGAAAGCTTAGCTACCACAAACCATCAACGTATATAGCAAATATTTACAAACCACACAGGAAGAAGAAAGCCTTTGTTATGTACGGTGGGACAAGTTTGGGTCCAAAATAATCCACAAAGGAAGGATACATTCCTCACTGCACCAAATTTTGCAAAAAATGACTTTCCTATGCTAGTGTAGCATTTGGTATCTGTTTGCTTCCTGACTAGTTAATTCCAACTTTGAGCATTTAGTCTTTTTCTATATGTGGGTGCTCAATAACCACTTTTTCAAAATGGTAAGACAAGAGAGCTGGCTTTGGCTTTTATGTAGAACTACTTAAAATAATGTGACTTATCTGGTGAGACCACTATTATTAGTGATAAAAATTTTCTAAAACTTTCAGGTTTCCACAGCTGAACAAAGAACAAATTTCCTTCCTTTCATTGGGAATAACTATACTGTAATTATCTTAATGTTTGAGGTTATGTTTCACAACTGTCTCTTAACAACTCCATATCTTCAAGTGTTACTAAACGTCAGATGGGGTCAAATGAGGTGGTACTATTTCCTACCTTAAAGGATTCCAATGAGGATTAATAGTTCAATTAAATGTAAGCCATTTTTCTTGGCTAAAATTCACTTCATTTACTTCATGTAAGTAATTTGATCTTATTTTTAACTAACAATTTCCTGGAGTTTCGGAATCCTTTCTTTAACTTTAATTTATAATCTCAATGTTAAGATGACCCAGCCAATTATTTGAAAGCTATTTATATCAAGTAAACTGTGGAATCTAATGTTTACCCTCATGGAGTTTTATTTGTCTTTTTCTAAGGTAAAGATATTAATGTCCCATACGAATGTTCACCAAAGGGTGACCTCAGCAGAGGAAGTTTTAACAGTCAATGGAGAAGTGAAGTTTAACTAGTATCCCTTGCTTGAGCTTTTTCTGAAAGAACTTTTTTACAAATACTCCAAAGTTCAGTAGTAAGATGCAAAGTATCTCTCCTCTTTTCCCTACACCCCTTCTTTGTACAGCATGAAGGTATTTATTAACATATTAATGACTCATTCTAACCATTACCTATTTTCAGCTTTATTTAACCACTACCCAAAAATTCTGAAGGAGAAATATTCAGGTATTATGGCTTCATTAAAAATAGCTTCTGGGGAAAACTAGGTGAAGTATTCAAGAGACCTCTCTGCACTATCTTTGCAAATTCCTGTGAATCTATAAAATGTTTTAAAACTAGCAATCTTAATAAATTAGGAGTAATGAGTGCCAAAATTTTGAGCTTTGACTGAACAAAGCCTTTATTCACCCACTTGTAGGCTTTACAAAAGTATGGTATTTACTTAAGACTTCTAGCATTACCAGTCAATCCTGTACCTAAATATGCTTTACTTCTTGGAGTGAACCTCATAACATTATCCAAATTCCCTTTCCAAAGGAATACCTCAAACAAAACAAAAAATGTATACCAACTCTTACTCTTATTCTGAAAGTGTTTTCTTAAATATTGACATAGTATTCATCAGTGTTAACGTCATAGCAACCTCAAACTCATCTCTGACCTAGGATTATATTCTCTTCCTTCCTGCTTGCAGCAGTTTAAATAGTGCACAACTGATTCTCATTTTCTTCCAATTCTGGTTGCTAAACTCCAATTTTAGGAGATTTTTTTTTTTTAATATTATATACCAACGATAGAGACACAAAAAACTAAGGCATTCTATTTTAGGCAAGCAAAGAGAGGTCCTGAGGAATTTAGTGCTCAGAGAAAGTTCAGGAGGGTTAGTTCAAACAGGATCCAGTGTTCTGGCTAGAGCAAACCTCCCTCCAACAAACGGATCAAGAAAAAACAAAGAAACTTTTCTTCCCAGAATTCTTTTCTCTTAACTCACAGTAGAAAAAAATTACATGCAATTAACCATGCGAAAAATAATTTCCAGATTTACTTCACTTCAAGCATGTTTTCAGGAATTACCATTTCCTTAGATTAACAACAGGTTAAATCATAAAGGAGGGAAAACTGTGAAGCAAGCTTACTCTGGTTCACATTTTATCTCTGTGATATTGGTTATTATGTCAACATTTAATCCAGGACAAATGAAATTAATTCAACAGCTACAAGCAATGGAAAATTTTACAAAATAAAAATGTACATCTATGCTTCAAAAAAATTAAAAATGAACCAGCACCCCCACTTCTGGGTATACATCCAAAATAATTAAAACAGTGTCTCAAAGAGATATGTGCAGTCTTGATGTTCAAAGCAGCATTATTCACAATAGCCAAAAGGTAGAAATAACCCAAGTGCCCATCAATGGACAAATGGTAAACAAAATGTAGTATATACATGCAATGAGTGGAATGTTATTCAGCCTTGAAAAAGGAAATCCTGTCATATGCTACAACATGGATGAAACTTCAGAAATTACACTGTGATCACAAAAAGATATTACACAACTCCACTTAAATAAGATAACTAAGGTAGTCAAATTCACAGAAACAAAGTAGAATGGTGGTTGCCAAGGCTTGGTGGGAAATGGAAAACAGGGAATTGTTTAATGGGTATAGTGTTTCAGTTTTGCAAGATGAAAAAGTTCCAGAGTTTGATTTCACAGCAGTGTGAATGTACTTAACGCTACTTAATGAACTACACACTTTAAAGTGGTTAAGAGAGTACATTTTGTGTTTTCTGCCACAACTGAAATTTTGTAAAAATTACCTCTATCAAATGTACAGGGGAAAGTTGATGAGCAGTGTTACTTTTGTGGTAATAAAGGAATGATTAGTACAAGGGAAGTAACAGTAACTGCTGGGGATAAAAAGACACCACCCACACCAGAGGGAGAACCCAGCAACCGTCCCCAGTAAGGGCAAATGACTATCTATCGCCAAACGTCTCATAAGCAAGTATCAGACAAACCTAACTGAGGAAGAGCCCCTATTATATTCTATATAATATTGTAAATAAATGCAATCGATGGTCATTTACTGGAAGAGGAAAAAAGCTTTAAAAGACAATATTGGAAAAACTGACAAAATAATATGGGCTGTAAATTAGTAAAAGTACTCAGTCACAATGTTTCATGAATTTGAAAACTATTCTGTGGTTATGTATGCAAGTATCTTTGATCTTAAAAAAGAAATGCTCAATATTAATGGGCAAAGAAGAACAATGTATGCAACTTATTACTCTTAACAGTTCAATGAAAAAAATGTTTAAAAAATGATAAAGCAAATGTAGCAAAATATTAAAAATTAGTGAATCTAGATAGTTTCTAAGAGCTCTGCCATACTTCAAGCTATTTCAGAAGAAAAACTTTAAAATTAGCTTTTAAAAAGCATACTTTTTAATGTTCCTCATGTAATTGTAGATTAATGATACCAAAATAAAAAAATTTTTTATACTTTTAAACTGTTTACTTCAATATCACAAAAAGTTATAGGGCAATGAAAGTATATAAAAAAGAAAATGTGTCCTCCTTACACATAAATGCTAGCAAAATGACCGCCAACTACCACAAAGCACAAAATCAACACTCAAATACAAGGATGCTAATTAGTCAGATAGTATAAAATTAGATCCCAGCCCAAGGACCCAACTTATGAGGTAAGACCAGAATGGTCCTTGCCAAGAGGCCACAGACTTCACAGGGAAAAGAAATCACTGTGGGTTAGTGATCGGCAATGGGCTTTGAAAGAAACAGACTACACCAAGACGGCCCAAGCAAATCAAGTGAAGATCGAAATGAGTGAAGAGTGGTTACACATTTTTCAGCGAAAGTTGGTTTGATAAAGTTAAAGCACTGAGTAGGTGTGGTAAAAGGGAGCACATTATCAGATGCAGTGTTAAGAACCACCAGTCAACAATCTGATTCCTTTTCTACATGAATGGGGTAAGGATTCAGAGCTTAGAACAAGCAAAAAGGATAATCCACCTGGCAGAAAGAGAAGAAGACATGTTGGTGATTGTATAAAAAAAGAGCGTGTTGTTAAGGATGGTCAGGTAAGGGTGAGGAAGGTGAAGAATACTAGTCTCCTAGCAGGTGAGGCCAAGACAGTGAAGTCTTCTGATCAAATTAGTGATGGGCCCCAAAGCGTCTAGTCTGGTGCCATCATTTAGTAAGTAAAAAGAAAAGCACATAAATATCTTCCTTTCCCTAACTTTAAAATGTGTTATTCTCAACTGTGAGCCTTTTCAGCATTAAGCATGTAGGAAGAGGAGAGACCAATAGAGACTAAGTTTCCCTAATGAGACTGTAACTCTCTCCTCATGCAAGTACCGGTGACTTCCTCAGTCATACACCCGAAGGGGCTAGCAGGAAAAAAACAGAGAAACACCCAACACCATCCATTATGCAAGCAACACCTAGTTATCACTATCTAATCCCTAGTAAAATACAAATGGCACCTTCCTCATTAAAAGGGGAAAGTTACACATCCCAGGTACTACCCTGAAGCTTCTACAGTTCCTTTTCAAGTACGTTAAAGATGCAGGCCACAATACAACAGAATTTAGGTTGAGTGGCTGTTCAAGCAACCCCATATTAAACAGCTGCTGTCACATTCATCCTAGTTCTGCCACTTAATAGCTACTTCATAAAATAGTTAAAACACTTCTACAGCATTTTCTATGTACCACACACTATTCTAAGTAGGCATTTTACATTAATTGGTTTAATCATCACAACACCCCTAATATTAAAGTGCTGTCACTATCCTCACTTAAATTTGATGAAACTAAGGCACAGTGTCAAGGCACACAATCTTGACAAAATTGTCATCAAGATTAGTAAGAAATACACATAATTGCTTACCAAAAGGCCTACTACACATTAAGTAAAATACATGGTAGCTATTACATTAAAATGTAAATGTATTCAATTTTATAACTGTAAACACGTCTTTTCCCTGTGAAGTCTGTGGCCTCTTGGCAAGGACCATTCTGGTCTCACCTCGTAAGTTGGGTCCTTGGGCTGGGATCTAATTTTATACTATCTGACTAATTAGCATCCTTGTATCTGAATGTTGATTTTGTGCTTTATTTATTTCACTTGGTGGTCAGTTTGCTAGCATTTATGTGTAAGTAGGACACATTTTCTTTTTTATATACTTTCATTTGCCCTATAAGTTTTTGTGGAATTGAAGTAAACAATTTAAAAGTATATATTTTTTTAAATTTTTATTTTGGTATCATTAATCTACAATTACAAGAGGAACATTACGAAGTATACTTCACTAGTGTGTGCCTTCCCTAGATCACACAACTAGTTTAGCGATTAAACCAGGATATGAACCTAGGCAGTCAGCCCAATGTCAGGTTCTTAACTATGCTATTACTGCCTCCCCTCATTTCATCAAGTTAGCCCCTTTTCTCCACCTCCACACTAAGGGAGTGGAATAGCTAACAGGTCCACATGCTCTTTCCTGAACCCCATGACAGGCTTCAGAATTCTGAATTTTTCTGGTTTTCAGAAGTTAATAAACACCCTATTATCAAACATATTAATATTTCAGCAGTAAATGAAATGAAAGAACAATCACACTAAATGGGATAAATAGATCACATAATTTCAATCAGGTTAGGTTTTGCCACCAAAGAAGTTCCCTTTTCAGAGCTTTTTGTATATTGGAATTGCAGTTAAGTAAATTGATAAAACTGTCATCAAGATTAATAAGAAATATACATAATTGCTTACCAAAACGCCTAGTACACAGTAAGTAAAATACATGGTAGCTATTATATTGAAATGTAAATGTATTCAATTTTATAACTAAGCGAATGGATGATGTTTTGAATTAAAAGCCCCAAGTTCTACAAAGGCAATTTGCAGGCACTTGGGTACCCAAATGGGTAAAAACAGAGGGAGGATGACTTTAGCAACACAAAACAGAACAAGCACCAATTATTAACTAGAATACCAGGAAGTATTTTCTAAAATTAACTGATGGGGAGGGGTGCTACATAAAGTGTTAAAAGAACATTAACATTTCTCTACCCATAAGAATTTATTCGATCTTTTAAAAGGTCTATTCAATCCTCTTTAATAAAATCATGTGGTGGTTAGACTTCAAGCTCCCATACATGTACCTTCAAACAATCCTCTAAAAACTTACCTGGATGACCAGGTTTGAAAATAAAAATGGAAACAACTGTAGAGAGAGGAAACATTTTTGCTTCAGTCTTTAAAAGCAAAAATAGTAATAACATCTGTATGGTATTCAAATTATTTAACTCCCTAATAGGAAATTCTTCTTTTAAAATAACCATCTAAGAAAAGTGTGATAACCACAGACTGGGAAAATGTTTTTAAGAGCAAATAAACCTTGACTTCACGTTGGTACATCACTTAAAGCAAATACTTGACAGTTTCCCAAGAAAATGAACACTGGTGTAAAAGATCTGTTTAATTATTAATGTAAATAACTCATCAGTTTTCAAACACTTGGACAGAATTCCCTGGGTCCTTGGCCCTAAGATACCAATAAGCAGTTTGAAGTTTCCTATGTTTCCATTATGATTTTGATGTACTTTCAGTATTTCTTTTTATTACTGTTGTCCAATAGGGTCCACCATACAGAGTCCTAAGTTATTTCTTAATAGATGGACTCTTTTAAAAAGCCATTTATTTATTTCACTATTCCTATTTTACCCAAAAAAGTTTCTCCAACAACTTACTGTATTTTGTTTGGTCTTCCAATTCAATCATCCAGCACTAAATGAATGATTATCCTGTGCTTGAGCTTCAAATCTGACTTTTGTGACCTCTCATGAACAAGTGGACTCCACGTTGCTAGAGCCAGGCCAACCAAGGCAAAACATTTAACATTTCATACATGAAGAAGAAATCCCATTTTCAAAAACGACCAAAAAGGTCACTAAATTAAACTGCAGAGCATTCATCCATGAAAACAAGCAGCTGTTGCCTGGGCTGAGTTAGGAACAGAGAGCACTACCATTCCTACTTACTAGGGGTAACTCCTCACCAAAATTATAAATTATGGTAATGGTAAGTATAGTTAAGTGTATTAAAACAGAATTGTTTTCAAACCTTAGAGAATTGTGTATCATTCAAAAAGGCATCTTCAGTATACCTACTAGTATGTGCCACTTAAAATTTTAGGCAATTTATTTAATCTGAGCCTCAGTGTCTTCATCTGTGAAATGGGAATTAACGGAATTTACTTGATTGCATTTTTTCCAGAGAGTAAAATTAAACAATGTATACAAAGTGCTTTCTACAGTGCCTAGCATAGGGTGGGAAATACATAGTAGCTATTATTATAGAAGTAAAACTTGCCAACCTTTCTAGATGATGGAAACATGCAGAAAAGTAAAATCAAGTATTATGAAGGTACAAGTTTTAAAAGACTAAAAACCACTATTCTACTCTACGTGACTAAATGAAACTGGTCCAAATGGAGAGAACATTTCGAAGTCTAATTACCAGTTCTACAGTAAGTATGTGTGATCCATCCCCACATGTACTGCTTACTTTGTAATTATATCCCACGTGAAATTAACCAGTAACTTTTAAAACAGGTTTAACAAAATTTTGGTCCTATTTTGGCAACACTACATCCTAAAAATCAGTTATCTCCAAATATGGACCAAGAATTACTGCATCAAAATCACCTTGTTAAAAATGCTCAGAAAGAGTGGAGCTCAGAAATCCTTTCTTTCCCCCAGAAATCTTAAACATATGTGTTTTGAGGACCACTGCCCAGATGTACTTTGCAAGAACATTCCATATTCAATCCACCCAAAGTATAATTTAACCTCCATTTGCTTTCTTGCAAGACCTTCCACTAGGGGAAGCTCTGTTCTGGTGTGCCTGAATTAATTTGGGAATTTAGGGAGAACAGAGCCAATAAGTACAAGAAATAAGGATGCGCCTCATAGGCACAAATAATACTAAGAAAATCTTTCATTTTTTTATCAAGGTGAAATTAACTCAGCTGTAACAGAAGATGAGCACATAATAATACAGTCATTAATAGCCCCCCACAGGAAAACTGGCCTTAGGAAGATTAAACCTCATTTTAAGAGCTTTGCTTTAAAACAATACAGTGAGGTATGGTCTTTCTTACACAAAAAGGGCTAAAAAGTAATCTCATTAGAACCCTCAAATCCATAAAACATGTTTGGCATAGTTTATGTATAACACATCTAGTTAGTTTATAAAATTTAGTTATAAAACTTACTTTATAATATCAAGTTACATGATTCTTTACTTCAGAATAGGTTTTTAATGTCCAAAAATTAATCACTTCCAAAAAAATCACAGTCCAACATGCACTGAAGAGCTCACTCTGTCAATACAATATATTAGGGTAGCAAGTGGGGGTGTAAAGCCATCTGGGTCAGAAAGTGATTGGCATCTACCTCTATGCTACTTAGCCATGGGAACACTTTACCAACACCTTGGCATATAAGCAGAATAATCACCCAAAAATACTTAAATGTTTTTAATATGTACAACTCAACTCAACACAGTCATTCAAGCATACTACACCTGAGGGCCTAAATTCTCAACCTGGACGCTTAGTGTAAGCTACTGATACCACTACTCACTGCTTCACTAGAATGGCTGTATAATATTCCCACCAAAAGTAGGGCTATTGCACCATATGTTTCATGGTCTCTGTAAAGAATAAAAATCATTGTCTTGGTTTATAGTTCCTTTAAAAATGAGTAAATTTTCTAAAAATTGTTTTAAGAACTTAGTGAA
Source organism: Manis javanica (assembly GCF_040802235.1). Lineage (NCBI taxonomy): Eukaryota > Metazoa > Chordata > Mammalia > Pholidota > Manidae > Manis > Manis javanica. Next base: position 41,110,124 of record NC_133156.1, read on the forward strand.
ATCTGAAGTTTTCTAAAGAAATCACCTCAATTCTTTTTAATGCAACACATATACACAGAAGAAGCCAATATTTGTAAAAGATCAATTCTGAAATACAACTAGAAACAACCTTTAATAGGCATGTATGACAAAATTTAAATGCACAAGGATTTTCAAACATAAGCATTTAATTCATGATTTTTAGTTTATATCAGGTCCAAAAAATAGAACTCTTTCTAGATTTTTCAGGATTTCAAAGTGGATTTATAAGTACTTTTTAAGATGTATACAATGGTAATAAACAGTTTATATGATCCCTCTGTGTAGAAAGAAAACCACAGGTCCCAGTAAACTCTATCCTTTCAAGTATGGACAGAGAAGACTAAGAAGCTGCGGACATTTGCCCTTTGCAGATAACCTTGACTGGTTAAATTTTTCTGTATTTGAAATTACTAAAGTTGGAAGTGTGTTTAAGGGATAGGTCTAAAAGTATGCAGACAGGAAAGAGATATCCACATCATTTCTACTGACCCAAAACGAGATGAGAGGCTTTCAAAAGAGGCCTTCAGAGGACTGTTGCCACCCCTTTGGTTTGCTCCTGAGGGAAAAGAACTATTTTTAAAACATTATGAAAATGAATCCAAAGGGGTGCAACCAGAAAAGAATCCAGAACATGGAAAATCCTTCCAAAGTGTCTATTATTTAACAAATAAACTGTTAATAAAAGTAATGGTAGAACTATAGACGAAAAGTTTATAAAACTTATCAACACTTTGCAATGTATAAATTTTACTTGGATTCCAATCTGAACCAGATTTAGATGTTGCCTGAGATTAATTTTGAGACAATCTGTAAAATTTTAACAATTACTGGATATCTGACATAAAGAAATTGCTGCTATTATTTTAAGTCTGGTAACAGTGGTGCAGTTGTGTTTTTTTAAAACTTTATAGAGCTCTATGCTGAAATACATATGGTAAAGAGGTATGTTTAGAATTAGCTTCAAAATAATCCAGTGGAAGTGGGCATATAATGAAACAAATTTCACTAATAGTTGATAAATGTCAAAGCATGGGTGAGATTTACAGAGGTTCACTGTTACAAAAGTAAGGTTCAACCACTGATTTATTATTGTCTAAAGAAATCATTATGAGTTTAGCATCCCGAACGAATGCTTATTATATAATGCTAAATAAAGAAACACATGTACCTAAGTCAAAATTCAAAAGCATAAGGTTAAGGAAGCAAAAGAATAGGAAACCAAACTCAACTTGTGGGTTAGCTGATTATTTTTATCTGCTACTATTAGACTACTGTCATTAGACATTGCTAATGAATTTGGGGATAGACAACCTAAGAAGGGTGGGTATAAAACAGTGCTCAGCTTAAACTAGAAAATGCACTAAAGCTAATCAGTTTCAAACAAATACTACATGTTATATAAAATCTGTCCTAACCAGATATTCAAATACCCTCATTTTTAGGGTGACCATGTCATTTATCGGCCAAAGCAAGCTACTCTGACAAAAGAGCAAGTTAATCAAATCAAGATGGTAGAGGACTCCCAGACCACCTTGTCACCCCACTCACTTTACATATATATAAAAGTGAGGCATAAAGTTTGTTTGCTTGTTTGTGTTTTCAGTGAACTACCTGAAGTCAAAAATGAATCAGCCTCTTAAGAACCAGAAAGAATGGAACCCAAAGTGGCAAAGATTTGCCCAGTCAATGTTAACTGGAGAGGCCAGTACTACAAGTCAGAAACCAAGTAACCTGACACTCAGATCAATCTACTATTTAGTACCACTTTCTTTTTTGTCTTTATTTACATGTGTCCTGCTCCTTTTTCCACACACAAAAAAGAATATCCTCAAAAATATGTTCTTCAATCAAGTAACTCTAAAAATAAGGCAAAAAACACCTTGACAGGAAAAAAGAATGTTCAATGTTCATAAAAGTGCTCTCTTCATCCATCTACATAGGTATGAAATCCTATACTGCACTATTACAAACTCTCTCTACATGGTGGACAGCTCTTCCAACTTCAAGACATTTCTGTACCATGCATAGTCAGAATAAAATGATTAATTAAAGCAGTTACTGGCCCTTCTGAAGACCAAAGAAATGCACACACACAGTGAAACACTTAGTAATCTTCTAAGAGTTAATTCTTTCCTATCACTGAACAGACAAGAACCAAGTCTTCAAAGCCTACTTGTGTTCCCCAACATACAACTAAGGAAATGGGGATTCTCCAGAGCAGAAGGTTCCATGGCTATTAGCTGACTAAAGAATCTGCTTGGCTCCAACAGCCATATCCTCTGTATTATCCAAAACATCTGCTGAAACCAAGATAAGCACTAATTTCAGAAACATGCAATTCTTCACTTAACTGCTTAAGAGTATTTGTCAGCCCAACTAACTTTCCAATATGGAAGTAGAAAAAGCATAGGCTTTAGAATCAGATCAACCTACATTTGAATCCTTGCTTTGACATTTACATTCTAAGTGACTGGCCAAATTAAATGAACCCCGATTTCCTCCTATACAAGTGAAAAGTTACACAACCAGTTATAAAGACTAAAGCATGTGGCACAATGCTTGGTACCTAACAAGCACTACTCAAACAGGAAGCTCTTGTTATTTTTACCTAAAGGTGTAATTTAATGACAATTCAAATAGGATAAGCTATTTTTAAATCAACTGATGACTATGGTCTTAAGATGTATAGTGTCCATTTAAGAGTATAAAGAGTTATCTCGTGGATCATCAGTTAACTCCAAAACTGCACATCAAAGTATGCAATCCAGGTAAGCACAGATTATAAAATATATTGGCAGATCCATTTTTCAAAATTATATTAAATTATGAAAAAGGGACTTAACTAGTCGATTATTAGTCCAATAATAATTCCTTTAAGTGCTAAGTTTTAAAAACACTGAGTGTTTTATTTCCCACCGCTTCCATAAAGGGTGCTTCCCACAAAAACACTAGAAGGCAGGAACTGTGACTCATACATACAATATTCTCAATACCTAGAAGGGTGCCTTACACACAGATATGTTCAGTAAGTATTTGTTGAATGAAACATTGATATGGTTCCCGTAATGGCTTTTTAAAAAAAATATTTTAATGACAGGATCCCTTCACTTCAAAACATGAAAACATAAAAGGTTCATAATAGCTCCCCCAGCAAAAGAAATTGCTGTTTATGAGCACTGTTGGCACATAGACCAAAATTCATAATTGCAATTCCCTACCAAAGAAAAAAATAATACACAAACATAATGTGCACCTTAAAACAGGAAAGCGCTATCCAACCATTTCCAGAAACAACTTACCTTTTTGCACCTTCCTTTTGCAGATTTGAAATCCAGATTCTCACACAATCACTGGCCTTCACTTCTGTTTGATTCAACAGCATTCACACTACTGAGTCTCTTTCGCTGTTAAACACATCAGTAGAAAGTGCACTGGTCTTATTCTGCTTTCTAACAATGAAAACACAAGTGCAAAAGTCCTAACCCAAAATGCTTAATCAATTTTTTTTTAGAAATTAATTAAACACAGTAGAGAAGTTAATTGTAAAGTCTCCCATCTTTTCCCCCAAACACCGTACTTCAGTATGTATATGAAATGGCTTTTTCCCCCAAATGGGAAGAATCTTGTGACTTGCTGAGAGGGCTAGGAGTTAACAGTAAAACATACTAAAATAAGCCATTTCCAAACAGGTGAGATACATCAGTGTGTGTGCTGTTGCAGGAAACAGAATGGAGAGCCGTGAATGGGAGTCTCTGCACTTCATATCTGCAAAAGAAGAGAATAAAAAGGTTAACTTAACTCGACTTAGGACAGATGATCTTCTTTACCTGTTTAAATAAAGCAACACCCATAAACATTCTACATAAAAGATCAAGACGTACTGGTTAAGACAGGTTTGTGGGTGAACTGAACCTTCCTGTCCTTAATACAGAAATTTGAACTGTCACTACAGTATGAGAAGTCAGTATCTGAACACTTTTCATACCACACTATCTTGATATTATAGGTTAAAAATATTCTGATCTCTCCTTTAGACTATCATTATAATTAGCCAAATGGGCTTCCCTATTGAAGAATTACAGAGTAATTAGTTCTAACAGTAAGGATAACGGTCAAAAAAGGCTCATTTGTAACAAATGCTCTTCCCCCAAAAGGACTGACAGTTAACCTTTGGGGAACAACAATGCAAACCTCCTTTCTCCAACTCGTTAAAGGTTAGTTTGAGAACAGAACTGCTTACAAGCAATCTTCCCCAGCCCAGTACTCTGTTGTCTGCAAAAATCCTTCTGCTTTTTTGCATTAACCAACCCGCCCCAGTGTTAGAGAGCCGGGGTCGGGGTGAGACCCACGGGCCGGTCATGCCTCCGCGCTCCCCCGCCGGCGGCACACCTGCCCTAGCAGGCGCCCACCTGGGGTAGCGCCCACCTGGGGTAGGGCCCGCCCTCTCCCAGCCTCGCGCGCCGGTCCCACTCGGAGCGCGCGCCGCGCGGCACCCGCGGGCGGAGCAGGCGGCGGGGCGCCGGGAGCCCGGGGTGAAGGGGCCGCGGCGGCCCCTCCCTCCCTGAGGACCGACAGGACCCGGGCGCCCCGGAACGTGCTGTGGGCGGGCGCGGTACCTTTTGGACAGATCCATGAGGACCCCGGAGAAGAGCTTCTCCCCGAGGCGGAACGACACGACAAGCGCGTCCTCAATGATGTGGTCCAGCGTGACCCGCACCTCCGAGCCGGGAATCAGCTGCGACACGGCGGAGTCCCCGCCCGCCGGCGGCACGAGCGCCGGGGCTGCGGGCTGGGGCGGCGGCGGCTCCTGACGCCCCTCGGGAGCCGAGGGCTGCTCGGGCGGCGGTACAGGGGAAGGCGAAAAGTCGGGTCGTTCCTGGGGTGCGGCAGCCGCCGGCTCCACCGCCCGGGCGGGAAGCTTCTCCTCAGCCTCCAGCTCCGGCCCCGCCGCCTCTGGGCTGCGGGCGAGCTCCCCCGGCGGTGGCGGCGGCGGCGGGAGCCGCGGCTCGTCGGCCTGAGAGGAAGACTGCTGCCCGTCGGCCTCGCCGTCCGGCACAGATGCTTCAGTGGCCGTGACCGGGAGGGGGTCAGTACCGGCCTCGCTGCCGGGGATGGGCTCCATCTCCGGCTCGGCCTCGCCTGCGCCCCCCTCCCCGGGGGACGCTGCAGTCGCTGCCGCCTCTGCAGCCACAGCCGCCATTTTCCTCCTGGCTTCTCCCTCCTCCAACTCAGGCTGCAGCGGCGGCGGCAGCACTGCTTGGTTCCCTGGGCCTTCCCCTCCCTCCCGCGAACAATTTTGTCCCGCCCTTTCACTGATGCTCGTTATTGACACCGCGCCATTGGTTCCGTCCTACACCCCTCCCGCACTTATGATGTTCCATTGGCTAGATGGGGACGTCTGTCTTCAGTCAGTCCTTGCCTCCCATACAGAGTAGGAACTTCTCATTGGCCGGATGAGTTGTCAAATGTAGAATCTTAGTAGAGGAGTCAGGGGGCAGGGGAAGTCACAAAAGCTGAGCCATATACTTATTGCCTCTTTCTATTTGCTGGAAGAGGAAATAAGGTTTTATGATTGGCCTACGTTCCTGCCCGTTATTAGCCAGGCCTTCAGCTGTCTGATAGAGGGATCACGTAGCGTGTCACCTCTTTCAAAGGGGACCGAGGGGAGGAGTAAAGAGAATGCTGTGGGAGGCGGGGACAGCTTCCCAAGAATCTCTGCGCCGAGGTCCTTAGAATAAATGTTATTTCTAGGCGCCGACCTTCTTGCAGCTGCTCTGGGGCACGACAAGCTTATTTGAGAAGGACAACCAAAGTTTGAAAAACACTTTTTGAACTACTTCTATGCTAGGCACTGTTAAGTGCTGGGGATAGAATGATGTGCAAGATTATCCATAACCAGTCACTCCAGCCCCCACACAAGTAGTGTTTTCCTTGGCTTCTCTCCACTTTCTAGGAATAATGCACTTACTTATTTGAAAGTAGGAAAATGCTAATGAGAAGAGGAGAGACACGATGCACACTGGATTAAGCTGATGAATATTCCAGAGAACAGTCCTGAGGCATTGCTGGACTTCCATGTGAACACAGTTTTCTCTCCAAATTCACTGGAAAGTGAGTACATCTAGCTCCTTGCCTAAGACTTTTTCTTTCCTGGCCTCTCCTATGTCAGGTACATAAAGTCTCTCTTTTCAGTGTCCTAATGCACCTACTTCTGTATTTCCATATTAAGTCTCTTGGATCCTTATGTATGGAAGACTCTACCCAACCCATTTCTCTCAGATTGCATCTCAGAGACAGCCTTTTCCCCAGAAGAGATTATAGGCACTGAGAATGCCTACAGGTGGGAGGAAAGAAAAGTTGCCTGCATTAAGGGGAGTAAAAAAATGAAATTGTAAAGAATAATTACAGTTAACATTTATTGCCAGGTATTAGACACTTAGCATCCATCTCATTTAATCCTTACAATACTCCTGTGAGGCAGGTACTACCATTATATCCATTTTATAGATAAATTGAGGCACAAAGAGGGTGCTCAAAGTCATTCAGCTAGTAAGTTACAGAGTCAGAATTCCAGTTTTACATTGAAAGGACTGAAAATGGCAAAAAGTAAATATCACCATATGTTCTATTTCAACCCATAGAGCTCTTGGGGAAAGACCAGTAGGAAATCCCAGTCAAGGCAGGTTCAGAAGTAACAGAGAAAATGAACTGACTGTCTCCTCTGTGTCAGAGAGTTTCCCATAAAGCTCTCATTTAATAGCATATGAGTTAAATCTTCTCCCACTTTTACAGATCAGGGAACTGACTTTTAACCAGGTTAAATATCTTAAAGGTCACACAGACAGCTAGCAGCAGATCCTATCTAACCAAGATCTTTCCAAGTGTGTGATTATTTCATTTACTTATTTATTGAATAAATAATTTATCAGCTACAGGCTAGATATCTGCAGTAAACATACATGGATCCCACCTTACAGGGTTTTGACCATTATTACTTTGTCTATAGTTTACCATAATCAATTAAGTAAACATAACATATATGAAACTCCCAACCCACATAAAGTTCCCACATTATATAATCTCCCACAGGGAGAAAAATACATTTCAGGTCCTAGGACCTGATTACCTCTTGCAGTAATTCAATATAAGACACTGCAGTGAATCATTTAAGTTAAGGACTTATAGCAGATTCTGGCATACCAAGTCACCCTTCTAAATCACCATCTTCATCCTGCAACTCAAAAGCCTCTACTGGCCCCTTATGTTCATATCAAGGGTACCCTCCTCTGCTTGTCTTTCAAGGACTTCTGTGTCCCTACTCTATCTTTCAAGATCTGTTTTCTATTACTCTTCAAGCTTCCTCATACTGGGAAGATCTGGTCATGCATACTACATCCATTTATTCAACAAGTAAATATTGAAGGCCTACTATGTGTCATTGAGTGATCTAGACAGAAGACATGCAAAAAGAACATTAAAGACTTAGTACATGGCCTCTTGGGGTTTACTTTTCTAATTAGGAAGCTAGAAAATAAGCAGTGAATAAACAAGATGATTACAGATTTGGAACAATGCCATAAAAGAAATAAACAGGGTAAGGGGAAAGGGGGTTGTTGGGGGAGGGGCAGAGAGTGTCTTGATTAGATAAGGTGGTCAGAAAAGACCTGCCTTGAGGACAAGATGTTTTAGCTAAGATACAGAGAATAAGAAGCTAGCTATTTACACTGTCAAGAGTGAACTTTTGGGTCAAAAGAAACAGCCAATTGCTAAAGTTCTGAGGCAAAAGAGGGCTTGGCTTACTGAACAGCAGAAATAAACCGGTGTAATTGAAGAGGAATGAACAAGAGAAGTAGATAAAATGAGGTTGAAAAGGAAGACAAAAGCCAAATCATATTTTTATTGTGCTACAGATACAAAAAAAAAAAGAGAGAGTCTGTCCTCAGGGAGTTCCAAATCTAGTCAGAAGCCAGCTTTCACAGGTGCTATTGTCTCCTAATCCCCCTCTGCATTCAGCCTCCTCCTGGCATAGAATCAGCATAGGAAAGGCTCTTGGTATCTGTGGAATGAACAGCCACATGGTATTTGTGGTTGCACGCGTGGATGGAGAGAGGGTTTGAAGGATAGTTGGAAGGTTAGATGGCATCTTAGTCTGTTCAGGCAGCTAGAACAAAATACCACAGACTGGGTGGCTAATAAACAACAGGAATGTATTTCTTGCAGTTCTGGAGGTTGGAAGTACATGATAAGGGGCCAGTACGGTCAGGTGAGGGCCCTCTCTCATGTTGTAGGCTTCCTGTATACTCACAAGGCAAAAAGGGACAAGACAGCTCTCTGAGGCTTCTTATATATGGGTATTAATCTCATCCGTGAGGGCCCCACCCTCTGACCTAATCACCTCCCAAAGCCCCCACCTTCTAACACCCTTGTAACGTAAGATTTTGCAGGGACACAAACATTCTGACCATAACACATGGGCAGTTGGTTGACTGGACAGTTGATTGAATGGATGGATGGATAGGTAAAGAGATGAATGGCAGATAAAACAAATGCAGCTGACTACTCAAGCAGATCCTCACTGTCACAAGCAGACTTTTATGTGGAGTACTACAGTTTGGTAGCTAAAAACTCAGAGTAGAAGTGAATGAACATGAATCTGACTCCCCAGTTGGTCTCCAACTAGCTGTATAATCTGGACATGATCTTAAATCAAGTTGCTCAACCTCTGTTTCCTCATTTATAAAATATCTTAACATTAACTAACTTCCTATAGGGTTTGTTTGTTTTTAAATTATTTAACATACCTAAAGTGCTTAACACAGACTAAATCAGAGCATAGCTCCATAAGTGTTAGCAACTAGATCTAGAAATCCATCTTATTGTCTCTGGTGTTGACCATACTCCAGGGGCTCTGACTCCCAATACCAAACTTGTGAATGACTAAGTAAAAACCCAAACACTGCTCAAGACAAATGCTGGGCATAGAAGCCACAGGGCATAAATCTGCAAAGAAGTAAAAAGCTAACCTTTTCAAACAATATGGCTTCTCTTTTACTTACCAACTTTACATCTCCCTGTATGGCCCCGGAAGATGACTGGTTAGCCAGAGACAGGTAAGATTCCTCAAGGGAGGAACAACCTAAGACAGGCACAGTCGCAGGGGGGCCATCAGGTGAGAAACTGGGGATACATCAGCCCCCCTGTTTTGAGAGAAATCTTCTGCATCTGTAGATGTTTTAATGCCCTTGTCTAGCTTGGATTAACACATAGTCTACAGGCACACACCTGATCATCTACAATTGCTCTCTTACAACACTAAACTATGTTTTCTACCTTTATCTTGCATCTACCTACCACTTGAGCATTTTATTAAAACTAAAAATAATAATAATAATAAAGGGAGAAACGTGGGATCCACATATAAATCAAGTATAAAAATCAAATGAATATTCATATTTGACCTGATTGTTTATAGTTCATAATGCGTGATCAAAACCAAAAGTTTCTGTGATGACTGCCCTTGTACTATTCACCATGTAAGAACTTATTCACTATGTAAGAATTTGTTCGCCATGTAAGAACTTGTTCGTTATGCTTCAGAAGATTGGAGACTGACGAGAATTAGGCTTGAGATGGATTAATGATTGTGCATTGAGCGTTGACTCCCCTATACAGAATTTTACTGTTGTTAACAACCATTTGATCAATAAATATGAGAGATGTCTTCTCAAAAAAAAAAAAAAAGCTCTCACTTTGAATGGCACTTTGGAGATGGTCTTGGGACAGCAGTCCACCAACTTCCCAGGTTGCCACTTCCTGAATAAAGCAACCTGCCCTTTTCACCAACGCTTGTCTTTTGAGTTTTGGCCTCCTGGTTAACAAGCAGCCAAACTTGGGTTCAGAACCAGGCTATGGCCTGGTAACATCTCTAATAATATAAAAATTATTTTGGAGAAGAGTAGTGTTTATACTTAGCACTGTTGATTAAGTAAACATAAGCAAAGGACCAACTTTTATTGTGTTCAAAAATTTGAGAATATAATATCTGAAGTACCCACCCAAGCGTGAACACTCTACCCTCTCATGACTGCTATTTACCAGATCTCTTATATCATAAAGAATGATGGTGAAGTATCTTTCTCATGGAAACAGGAAACAAATAAAGCAGAAATGACTGAAAAAAAAAAAAAACCCAAACACTGGAGTGTTGGTTCATGGAAAGGATTAAACATAGCTAATTATGGCTTAGTGGTTATTTTTTTTCTGGGCCTGGTCTCTCAGGAAATTGAATTACAAACAGACAACAGCATGGGGAACAGAGACTTAGTTAGGACAAAGAAACTAACTTATCGCACATGGCGGCAAAACCGTAGTGGAAATGAACTGCCCGTCCTGTTCTGGGACTATTTCTGTCTGGGTAACCAACATTTCTTTTCTAAAATCAAATCACTTGCTCCCAGACCAAGACTATAATGGGTAACTATTGACAAACATGGCCATCATTGGCTTTCTGTCCAGGTTCTCAATGTATTGAGGGATCTCTCTAAGAATCACTAAAAAGCTACTTTTAACATATTGTGTGATCCTGTTTATATAAAGTACAAAAACAAGCAAAACAAATGTATGCTGTTAGAAGTCAGGATTGAGATTATTCTTGGTAAGGGAAGGGGACAGTATAGCTAGTGGCTCAAAGGGAATATCAATGGGGTTTTCTGGAATTCTGGTAATTTCCTGTTTATTCATCTTCACACTAGTTACACAGGTATGTCCAGCTTATAAAAAGCCATTGCTTTATATGCGCTTTTCTGTGTATAGATTTGTATTTATTATCTATTACTGATAGTAGCAACATACATTTATTTTATCACAGTATGACTGTGGACAGAAATCCAGGAATGGCTGAGCTGGGTCCTCTGTTAAGGGTCTCTCTCAAGACTATAATCAAGATGCCAACCTGGGCTATATTCTCAGCTGAAAGCTTAACTAAGGGAAGGACTGCTACCAAGCACACTCACATGATTCACTTTCAGGATTCAGTTCTTTGGCGCCTGTAAGCCAGAGGCTGCCCTCAGCTCCTTGCCACATGGGCCTCTCCATAGAACAGTTTATGATTTACAGCTTATTTCATCAAGTGAGCATACAAAGCCAGAGAGAAATGGTGTAAGCAAAGGAGAAATCAGTCTTATAGTCTAATCTCAGAAGAGGCATCCCATCACTTGTGCTGTATTCTGTTCAGAAGCAAGTCACCAGGTTCAGCCCAAACACAAAGGGAGAAGATTATACATGGGCATGAGTACCCAGAGGTAACGATCATTGGGAACTGATTATCACACAATTTAAAGATTTAGAAAAATGAAAAGGAAAAATATTTCAGATGTTCCTCCAAACCTCGCTTCACACCCACATACTTACCCACAGACTCTGCTAAAGCCTCTTGTTCTATGTGGAAGCTCTACGCCCCATGCCACTCGCCCCCCGCCCCCAACAAGTTTGTACTTCAGACTGGCAGGTAGAAGAGGCTATCATGTTTCAAAAGTAAATCCCAATATTGAGAACAATCCCTATAAAAAGAGTATAAAACCCAACCACATAGTAAGCACCTACTATGTACCAAGCAGAGACAGCAGCCAGATGAGCCTGAGGGGACTGAGCACATCAAAGGTGGACATTGTCCTTAGTCACCTTTCTCCACAGCTTCAAGTTTCCTTCACATGCTCCCCTCCCTTCTTTGTATGTTCTCAACACCTGCCATGTCAACAGCTTCTTAAAAATGGATCTCTAGAGCACTGTGATGGAGGGAGTGGCTCTAGGTTGACCATGTTGGTTTACCTGGGACCAAGAGATTTCCTGATCGGATGCAGGATATTTGGTGTTAAAAGTGGGACAGTCCTGGGCAAACTGTGATAATTGGCCAGGCTTTATGCTGTGTCTTTCAGATATGAACGCTGATCCTTGCAATGACCCCAACAAAGAAAGGGAGGCTCAGAGAGGTCAAAGAAAGTTTCCAAAGCTGGATCCTGGGATTAGGGTGGGAATTGGGCCTGTCAGTCTCCATAGAAAGTGCTCTTGGCAACTCTGATCTTCTGGTTGTTTCTTATATTTCCTTAGCCATCCCCTGGGACAGGACCCTTGGGGAAATTTCATATCAGCGTACATTTCTGTCCATCTTTCTATTTCCATGACTGCAGATTAAAGCCAACCTTAGATTTTAAGCACCTGTGATTGTACCCACTGCCTCAAAAAATCCTAAGAACTTTTACTGATGTTTCTCTCATTTGGGTTCTCCCATCATTTCAAATGTAAGTAGCTAATAGATTAGTGGACCCTTATAAAGTACAGACTTAATTTTATAGCTTCCTTAGCATAGTGCTTAGCCAAGTAATGATACTTAATCTTTATCAAGTGCTTACTTCACATCACTAAACTGATTGAAACTTATTATATCCCTATGAGGTACATCCCATAATTATCACCATTACAGATTAGGAAACTTGAGGCACAGAGAAGTTAAGTAAGTTACCCAAGGCCGCACAGTTAGTAAGTATAGATACCAGAGAGTAATACTTATTGGCTCATTGGTTGCCAAGAGCTCTCTGTGTTCTCTCTGGGAAGACTCTCATTTGTCCTGACAACCTTATATGAAGAATGGGTGGTAACCTCAGCTAAAGAGGTACATGTGAAATGACAGCCATCCTTGAGAAACCACAAGCCCAAGATCATTTTGATAGAATTTTTCCTATGTCATCATAGTTTCTTTCTGTCTCGATTTCCTCCTCTGTGATACTGGAGGGATAATCATTATCTCCCCACAGTCATTGCTGGGAGAGTCACGCGGAATTAGATCGTGGCTGTGAGGCAGTAACTATCTACTCTTTACTCCTCCCAGAGACCTGAAGGCCTGGGCAGGGTCATCTGATTCATCCAATGTAAATTATGAGCGGGAAGCTGGGACCAGGCACTGGTCTTAACATTTACTTCACAGCTATTCACTTCCAAGTAGCTATTTCAGTGTTTACCCCGTTATTTCTCTGACTACATAGTTGCTATATGTGCAAACACAAAAATAACCTGAATAGTCAGTTCTAATAGTCAGTTGCTTTGGTTCATTTTATACCAAATTCCTACTCTCTATTTTATTTGTATTTGTTTGTTTTAAAATAAGCAGAGATTTTTTTAGGAAGGAATGTGTATACAGCTATACATAGACAAAAGCCCCTTGTGATATCTATCTTGTTCATCATCACACCTCTCCCGTGTTGCATAGGGCCTGGCATATAGTAAGCCTTCACAAAACATTTGTAGAATTCATAAACAAATGACTAAATAGGTGAATAGTTATTTGTAGCAGGTAGGATCACTGGGGGCTTTCTTTCCTTTTTGCTTATCTGCATGTCCCACTTAACCTAATTTTCTCATTTTTCTACACTGAACATGTATTTAAGAGGAAATGTTTTAATTCTTACCTCAGCAAATAAATACATATGTAAGTGAATAAAATAGGGCCTAGTAGTCCTGTAAAAGGAGGATTAAACATGGAATCTCTGGCTGGGGTGCGGAGCAGCAGGCGTGGCTGGGTTGCCAGGGATCTAACAGGACGGACAAGAGAGTTTCCGTCCTAGAACCCAGACGCTCCACCAGCCTGCCCTTCCCATTATCCTTTGGGTCACCATTTTCTACTCTGGTGTGTTGCTGGGGAAGGCTAGAAGCAAGTCCCACAAGAGTTTTCAAGGACTCTAAATGATTCATACGGAGCCCCCCTCCGCAGCTGAGGCCTGGGTCTTAGCGTCCCCCGCGCGCCGCATTGGAGAGGGCGCTGCTCCCACCCTCGGCTCCTCCACCCCCCCGGACTGTCCCAGAACCTTCAGAGGCGACCCCCCTCCAGTATGCGTTGGCTCCTGCATCCCAATCCGAATTCCTTCCAGTATCAGCCTACTCCACCCAGCTCTGTGGATGCTGAGGAAGAAGGAAGTAACCACGCTAATTTAGTTGTCCTCTTTGTTCCCATGACCTTGAGACACTTAACTCGGCAGAGCTCGCGGTGCGGGGAGCACGACAGAGTTCTGGAATGAAAGGCAAGAGTCCTTGGAGGGCTCTTGCAGCCCGCACCCATTCTCTCTACTCTGTACCCATAGTGACTTCTCTCTGAAGCCTCAACCCTGTGGGTTTTAGGCGATATCCATTTATAATAAGGCCACCCCTGCGTTTTCCGCCCACTGAAGAACAGAGCTCCGCGTGCACTCAGTCAAGTAGCTGAAGCGCTGGGCCTTTAAACTGTGTGCGTGCGTGTGTGTGTGTGTGTGTGCGTGTGTGTGGCGCGCCTGCGCGCCTGTGTAGAGCGAGGTGCCGGGGGTGGTGAGTGGTTGGTTCTCTACGGGGCAGATGGGAGGGTCAGAACTGGGGAGCGTTAGAGCTGGGAAGGCATTCAGAGACCCTCCGGTCTTGTCCCTTCAGATTACAAAGAAAGGGCTCGCCGAAGGTTTCTCAGCCCTTAGAACAGGAGTGCCCTGACTCCTGACCTAGTGCTCACTGCACCGCACCACACAGGGGCCAGGGGCTCATCCCAGATTTTCTTTGGCTTCTTGTGCCAAGCACTAAGGTCACACTTCCTGGGACTGTCACCGAAGGACACCGAAATTTATAGTAATCAGATCAGGACCTCCTAGTCAAAGGCAAGTACTAGAGCTCCTATATTAGACAAAGCACTTCCGTTTCCAGTACAGATTTGCATGTAAATTAGCTCATTTAATCCTCAAAATTACCCTGCAAAGTGACTATTATTATTCCCTTTTAAATTGAGAAACTTGCTGCTGGTTGAAGGATCAATTTAAAGTCAGAGTCGAATTTGAATCCTAACTCTGCAATTTACTAATGATAAAGAATGGCATAATAACTCAGTACAGGTACTGACTTCAGATTCCATGAGATTAAGTAATGCCATTTCACTGCTGTGTGACTTTGGGCAAGTCACTTAACTTCTCTGAGCCTCTATTTCTTCACCTGTAAAAACAGCATAATAATAGAACCTATTTCATAGGGTCATTTTAAAGTAATGAATGTAAATCACTTAGCACTGCGCCTGACACTTAATAAGTGGTTTCCATTATTCCAAAATTAGAAAGTATTCTCCTTCTGCAACTTCTGGTCACAGACAAAAAGAGAAAATCTACATCACACTTCCAGGCACACACAGAGCCCAATGCTTTCCTTTGTGTCAGCCAAGGAATAAAAAAAAAAGTCTTCCAAAGAGAGCAAAGTGAATCTGAAAGATGCTTTTCATAGCTTGACTTTGCATTTTTTAAAACTTCAGACAAGGGAGGGGAAGAATGGAAATCGGTGTCTCTATAGCTTTGCTGCCAATACCCTCCAGAGCTATTGCTTGCCTGTCACAGTGGCCACCAGCCTCTTGTGGTTATTGAACACATGAAATACACCTGGTCCAAATTGACATGTGCTGTAAGAATAACACACATACCAGATCTGATTGACTCAGTGGGGGAAATAAAATACATTATTAGAATTAATTTCACCCATTTCTTTTGATGTTTTTAATATAGCTACCAGAAAATTTTCAAAATGTGACTCACATTTTATTTCTACAAGACAGCTGGTACAGAAAAATCGAATTTGAGCTCCCCAACCTGTGTAAGGCACCTCCCCCCATTTCTCTCCTTTAATTCTCACAACAATATTGTACGGAAGGTATTGTTATCTACGCTTTACTCCTGGAGGGCAGGCTCAGGGATGTCAATCCTTCATTTTGCCAGCTAAGGTTGCCAAAAACCACTATTATTATGTACTATCATTACTTCATGAAACAAAGATTGCTTACAATACCAACAAAATTGAATTCTTCAACTATATAAAAAGTATGCTGTTGCCCCTCAGCTGTCTCCCCATAGTACAAGCAGCTGGTATTTCTTACAGCATTATTACTTTACAGGCATTGAGCTAATACATGCTTTATCTTATTCAGTTCTGTAAAACTTATGAGGTAGGTACTATTACTCCCATTTAACAGATGAGGAAGTGGAGCCTCTGAGTGCCACTTAACTAATAAGCAGGGGCTGTAGGATTTGAACCCACATCTGGTAAACTCTAAAGACTGTTCTCCATCAATCTGCCTCCCCATACTTGTCCCAGGAAGTGACTGTAGTTTGCATTTGGCTATAAATTTGATGAAGTTTTTTAGAATACCATTATAGAGTCATATCCGTTCCCTTGCCACCCCACCCCAGTCTGTATTCGAATTTGGGAAAAGATGATTACAGTTGAAGTGACACACATACTTAAAAGGAAACCCACACATCTGCCTTCATCCTGCATGCATATGGAAGAGGGATTTCTACTGAACCAGCCCTTCTCATTTTCTCTTCTGATGAGGAATGTCAGGAAGCTCTAACAACCCCAACGAACCCAACAAGAAGGTCTTGGTGCCCCTATCCAGTAAATGCCAGGCTGTGCCAGGCTGCCTGCCCCCTCCTTACCCATAACTCCATCTGCATCCTTCCAGTCAGTGCCTGAGGCCTGGGAGACCTGGGGTTACTCCTCCAATTCAGCACCTTCAATCCACCTGACAGGGGATTCAGAACTGAGCTTTCCATGCCTGAGTTACAACTGATCTCTGACTTGTCCACCTCCAGCTTTCCACTTTCAGAGCTCAGCCCTCAGGGAGATCACACCTGACTGTTAAAGCTGAGAGGAAACCTGCTCAGCATTAACCTTCTCCAACTGCAAATTTAAATCCAGAAGTTGCAGGTTTGCAGTTGGGGGATTAGGGAAACTGGAATTTTAAAGTCACAAGTGTTATAAGCAGAGACTGTAATAACCATCTTTTAGTCATTTGGGCTTTGTGACTTTCAGGACTTATTGCTAGGTGCTTTACAAACATGGAATCGTTTAGTCCTCATAGCAACCTACAAGGCTGGTCCTATTATCATACAAATGAGAAAATGTAGGCTAGAGAAGTGAAGTGACATGCCCAAGGTCACACAGCTGGTAGTGGCTGAGCCAAGATCCCAAATGTGATCATCAGAGTACAAATCTTAGACCTGTGGAGTGGTTTCCTCAAGGTCCCATCATAGCTAGTAAGTGATAGAGCCAAAATTCCAATTAAAACAAAAATGAGAGGCTGTGTTTTCCCCAGCAAACTTATAAGATTTTTAAAAAATGACAATACCAAATATGAGTCAAGGTGAAGTGAGATGAGCATTCTTTTAGGCACTCAAACCTCTACAAACTGGTATTTCTTTTCTGAGAAGATATTTCATAATATAAAAGACCTTAATTTTTCAATTCTATTTCCAGGTAAGTAGTATTTTGAAAACTTTATTTATAAAGCAGTTTATCACTACCTACTTTATTAAAGGGAGATTAAAAAACCAAACTAAATTTCACCAACAAAAATTGGTAAATAAATTATAATATGGCCACTCAATGGTATCTCATACAACTTAAAAAGTTGTGTCCATAAAGATTTGGATTAACATGAAAGGTGTTTATGACATAAGTCGTAAGTCTAAAAGGATAGAAAGTATTATGATGTTTACATGCATAAAAAAATCCTGAGGACAAATACTCTAAAATATTAATAATGGTCACGTTTCAATATTAAACATAGGAGCCATTGTCAATTTTCTTCTATTTTTCTGCAGGATTAAAAATTTCCATAAGTATATTTTTCCTCTAGTGGATAAATATTGGCCACTATAAAGAGTATTCAAAAGTATGTGCTCTTGTCTCTGGAAGTTATTCCAAGAGAAATAAAAATCATAACAAATAATACCAATGTCTTTGGAGTAAGTGTAAAGCAACTCAAACTGATTAATTTGAAGGGAGCATGGTAACTTATGTAGACTCTGCACCTCCCCATCTCGCTTCTGTCCCTTTTCCTGTTTTAGTTCAAGTTCATCACTGATCACTGAAATGATAGATCTTCAATTTTTTTTCATAATAATCAAGGGAATGCAATTTACATAATCTTCCCAGATAAGACTCAACAGCACTACAAAGATACCCAAATTTCAGATCTTCTTTACTTATGTACTTACTCAATGGTTCCTTTGATACACCTATCCCTGCACGCAGAACAGTCTCTCGCAGTCAGTAGGCCTCAGTGAAGATTGGCAGGAGGAATGAATTCACTCTTACCCTGACATTCCCCTAAGACCAAAGTGCTGTTAAGTTCACTTAAAATCATAGTTCAAAGAGGAGACACTGAGTAAGGGAGGACAAGAACTTAATTTGAAAATATCTCTGATCTACCTAACAGTTGATATACATACCATAGGCAGTCTGCAATGGGTCAGGATTCCCAGAATAAATCGTTCTCATTGCCAATTTACCCGAAGAATATTCTATTGTTAGCCAAAAATGCTGATAAAAATAACTACCATCTTTGGAATGTTTACTGCATGCCAAGGACTCACATATTAATATAATTTCATCTTTGGGATAGTCCTATGGATAGAAATTATGATTCTCATTGAAGAAATTGAGTTTCAGAGAGGTTAAATAACTTACCCAAGGTCACCCAGATGGTAGGTGGTGAAGCCAGGATTCAAAGTGAGAACTCTGATTTTCATTCCTGGCTAAGCATGAGAAAATGGAGATTACCAGACCCTACCTAAAGTCACCAACTCAGAGCTTCCCAGAGTGGTGCCCTGGGATGTACTGAAGTCTGCACAGGTGACAGAAACCTACTAAAAGTTAAAGATCCAGTTTGGTCTTAATCCAAAACTCATATTTTGGACCCAGTACTAATCATATTTTGTTACTGCCCCAGAAAAATCTCTGTTTGGTAGAACTCCTGGTGGTCCTTATAAAGGCTTATGTCCAATGATCAGCTTTTGTGATGTGACTTGGTCCTGGCAGTGATGGAAACCTGTGTGCTATAGGCTCAGGGCATTTTAACAGAAAAGGTTTCAAAAACTGAAATGATCTAATACCTTCTGAGTCTGGAAACATGTCGTTCACTCGACCTGGAGCCCTGCCCCTCCTCACCCCTTAGCATCTTACTCATCAATCTTTCAGATCACGAGTTGCTACTTACATTTCCTCAACATAGCCTTTCCTATTTACTTGTTTCCCCTTGCACTAGACCAAAGAGAGCAAGGACCATGCTTTGTTTTGCTCATCTCCAAACCCAAGCCCCAGGTCTAGTGTAGAAGGCACTTAACAAATAATAGCTAAACTTTATAGACCTACTATGTGCCACGGTCATGCTAAGTATGTCATATGCATTAATCACTTAATCCTTTCAACAACTTAATCCCCATTTTACAGATGAGTGAATTAATACATAGAAAGACCAAGAATCTAAAAGATCAAATATACCAAGCTAGTCAATGACAAAGCCCAGATTTAAACCCAGATGGTTGAACTCCAAAACTGAAACTCTTGGTTAATTAATGTGATGGTGGTTGACTGAAAGTTCAGTTTACGGCCTGTGGAGCAGCCTCACAATCTACCTGCTGGAAATTAGAGCTAATCCTGATGGGGCAGGGCTAATCAGAACATCCAGTCAGCCTGGCCAGAGCACCAGACTTTAGAGAGATGCAGGCGACCCTGGGAAAGAAGGAGCTTTGGAGACAGCCTTGAGATTACATCCTGGCTCCATCACTTATGGGTCTTCCACCTGCTAGGTGGGTTAGTAATTGCTACCCTCAAGAAGACTGTAAATATGAGATGACCTCTGTACATGGAACAACCTACCATGAAGTCTCATACCTGGAAGCAGATACACAGCACATTTCTTTCCTTTCTTTAATTTCTTCTATCATCTCCATCTGAAGACTATCTAATAAGGCTCTAGCTTTTTCTAACTAGCATTCTCTAGCTGAGATACAAAGGCAGCTGTGGCCTCTGTTCATGTCTGCCTGCTCCCTGCCTGAACACATCCGCTGCTATTCTAGCTCATCTCTCATCAAGGGCCTTTCCCTTTTTCCAAGGTAGCTAGGATACACTCGCTGGGCCTGGCCCTGAATTCCCTGGGGTAGACAAAGCAGGGCCTTGGACAGGTGGCCACATAGGAAAGCTGAAAAGGACAGAAACAATAGAAAAATTTGTCTGGAGAATGGGAGCAAGGCAAGCGAAGCCCTCTCCCCTGATAGCAGTTCAGAAGCAGAAAGGAGAGACAAGGGGGAGGCTTTTCTGTTTCCCTTCCTCCCTTCCTCCCTTCCTTCCTTCCTTCCTTCCTTCTCTTTCTTTTTCTTTTTTCCTGTCTTTTCCTCCCTCCCGTCATTTCTTTCTAGATAAAGATCAGCTTTTTTATGAAGGACTGAATGACTGAGATTCCAGATGACCTGAATTTTGACTGAGACCCAAGGGGCAAGCTATTGCTGCATGTTTAAGCATAAGGAAAAAAAAAGTTAAAAGCACCTCCCCATAGGTCTGTCTGTGGTTGAGTAAACTTCCCACTTGGCAATGAAAGCAACTGTCAGAACCTCACCTGCCAGGGCAATGGGCCACTTATTTCTGAGGTCACTCTCCTAAGCACTGGTGGGAAGAGGGGATATGTACATGGAGAGAGTCCAGGTAAAGATCTGGACTCAAATGTCCCCTCCTTATAGATAGGCCTCCTGATTCCCTGTTCTTTTTTTTCTGATTAAAAGATTTTTCCAATGAACATGGGCACATAGTGAATAATTCAGGCCATAAGGAGCAGAGTGAAAAGTAAGCCTTCTTTCCATCCCAGTTCTCAGGTTCATGGTACAACTATTGTCTTCTTTCCCCCAATGTATTATGCAACTTCCAACCTCTAGTCCAGGCATTTCCCTTCTCATGAGTTATTTCAATCACCAAATATGTAGTGAGTCCTTCTATGTGGTAGGACTAGACTAGGCACTGAGGATACCACGATAAGCGTAGAGGCACAGTTTCTGGTCTCAGGGTCTAGATGGGGAAGAGTGTCAATAAATAAGTAATTACATATGCATAATTATTTAACTATATAATAGTGAAAAATGCCACAAAGGAAAATCACAGGCATATATCATGCCTGGCCAAGGAAATGACATTAAAGCTGGTGCCTGAAGGATGAGTAAAAAGTTAAAACAAGAGGGAAGAAGTTTTCCTGCCAGTGAGAACAGCATGTGTAAAGGCCCAGCAGAAGGAAGGTATTTGGCAGAAGGTGTTGGGAGAAAGCAGATGTGGCTGCACAGAGTGGAGGGAGGTGTAAGGTGAGGCTCAAGGGCAGATGAAGCTGCCTCACACAGCAGTCTCTAAACTGAACCCATCAGCCCAAAGCTCTCCAGAGCTGTCATCACAAGACCCTGTGCCAAGCACTTCGGAGAAATCAAAAACCTTTCAGAAGGTATGAAAAAAAAAAGGTAAGAAGATGAATCTAGTGCTAACAGCATTTGAGCCAGTGGGGCAGAACAGCACTCCGGTGCTGTAGGGGCCAGGACAGAAGGCCTCATCAGGCTGCTCTGGAGGAAATGTGGTTTGGGAATGACATGCTTTCTATTGTGTGTCCTCAAGCAAATCAATTACTCCTCCCTGTCTTGGGTTCCTGACCAAGTACAAAGATGTGAGGTTGGAGAGCAGGGGCTAACATGATGAAAACAATGTGCTTGATCTTTTTAATTGAAATTTTTATTGAGATAATTATAGATTCACATGCAGCTGTAAGAAATAATACAGAAAGATTTCTTGTCTGCTTCAATGATAGCTATGTTACAATGTTTCAATGTTAACCAAACTATGATATAAGTATATACCCAAAATAATTGAAAGCAGGATCTTGAAGAGATTTGCAGACCCACGTTCATAGCAGCATTATTCCCAATAGCCAAGAAGGTAGAAGCAACCCAAATGCCCATGGATGAATGAATAGATAAACAAAATGTAGTTTATACATACAATGGAGTATTATTCAACCTTGAATAGGAGGGATGCTCTGACCTGAGCTACAGAAACCTTGAGGCTGACATTACATAAGCAAAATGGACCAATCACAAAAAAACAAATACTGTATGATTCCACTTAAAAGATACCTAGAGTAGTAAAATTCAGAGAGACAGAAAATAGAATTGTGGCTGTCTGGGGTTGGGGAGAAGGAGGAATGGGGAGCTAATTGTTTAACAGGTACAGAGCTTCAGCTGGGCAAGGTGAAGAGTTCTGGGGCTGGGTACACAAGTGTGACTGGATGGACTTAACATAAGTGACCAGTATGCTTAAAGATGGTTAAGATGGCAAATTTTATGTTATGCATTTTACCACCACTAAATAATCAACAACAAAACAGTAGTATAATATCACAACCAGGATACTAACATTGACAGAATCCTCTCATCCTATTTAGATTTCCCCAGTTTTACTTGTACTTATTTGTTTGTGTGAGTGTATTGATCTGCGTTTATCAGTGGTGTATTGTATTTATTGCCTGTGTAGGTTCCTGCATCCACTCCACAGTGGAGCCACAGCACACCCCATCACCACAAGGACTCTGTGTTGCCTTGGGTAACCACACCCACCTCCCTCCTGCCTCTCCTCTTCATCCCTAACCCTGACAACCACTCATCTGTCCTCTGTTCCTCAAATTTTGTCATTTCAAAGATGTTATATAAATAGAATCATACAGTATGCAATCTTTTGGAATTGACCTATTATCCCCCTCTAAATTTCCTGGAGAAACATCCAGGTTGTTGCATGGAATAGTAGTTTATTACTTTGTGTTATTAAGCAGTATTCTACAATATGTATGTACTTAACAGCACTTTGTTTTGTCTCTTCACCTGTTGAAAGACATCTGGGTTGATTCCAGTTTGGGACTATTATAAATAATGTTGCTATGAACATTTGTACACTAGCTTTTTGTGTAAACATAAGGTTTTATTACTCTTGGATAAATGCCTAAGAGAGCTATTCCTGGGTTATATGGTGGTTGAATATTTGAGGTTATATTTTCAAGAAACTTTTAAACTGTTTTCCACAGTGGCTGCACCACGTGCATTCCCAATAGCAATACAAGAGTGATCCAGATTTCACTGTGGTTTTAATGTGCATTTCCTAATAGTTAAATGATATTCAACATGAAAGGTGTTTGCTTTTTTGTAATCTTTTTACCTTTTTCGGGAGTTTTTTCTTCATGTCTTTTACCCATAGTCTAATTGGATTGCGTGTTTTTTACACTTGAGTTCAAGAGTTCTTTATATATTCTATATTCTAATCCTTTGTCCAATATGTGGTTTGCAAAATAACACTTTCTTCCATTGGGTTGCTTGCCTTTCCGTTGTCTGCATGAGGGCTCTCACAGAGCAAATGTTTTGTATTTTGATGAGATCCAATTTATCAATTTTTATTTTTATTCATCATGTTTTCGATGAATGAAACTTGAAACACTCAAGTCTAAGATACTGAGTTTCCACTTTTTTTTTCCTAAACATTTTATAGTTTTACACTTTACATTTCAGTCCATGATCCTTTTTGATTTAAATTTTGTGTAAGGTGTAAGGGTTACATGAAGGTTTCATTTTTTCACATATGGATGCCTGATTGGATTCGCTCGATTTTCTTTTTAAGACGTACTTATTAAGTGTCATGATCAGACTATTAGATTTATCAGTCAACAGCATGGCTACAAAAAAAAAAAAGCCTACCTTAAAACCCTTTGCTAGAATGCTTTACACTTTCCACAGAATAGAAACTAAAATAACCTGTTATACAATTAGTCACATACACAATCCTTCAGGTTTTTGCACACACACAGGAACACTGTCTAGAATGTGTCTTCTCTGTAGCAGCCTGGCCCTGCCACCACTGTATTTGGCTGAGTCCACAGATATGCTGTGACCCGCAGCTTCCCTGTCACTCCTGAGGCTTTGCTCTCCTGCAAAGCTTCGTTTCCTGGCTCAAGGTAACCAAAGCTGCCACTCTCACAGCTTCTGCGGCTGCTGGGCTGCCAGAGCTGCCTTGGTTCTGGGGGGTTTGGTAAAGTGCTGGCCTCCAGCACCAGAGAACCAGAACTTTTGCCTCCAAAGTTTCCTCCTTTCACAGCCCCCAGATTTGAAAACTAATTGTAATTACCAAAATCACTATAGCTTCCCTCACCCCCAAAATTGCCTCCATTATTACCAGATCCATCACAGCCTTCCCCACTGCCACCGTATCAGCCACCATCATGCCTGCCCCCAAGCCTTCTCGACCACTGAAGATTCCCCCATGACCAAAGCTGTCACTGCCACCCAAATCACCTCTACGGCCACCACCAAAGCTCCCAGAATTACTTTAGCCTCTGGCTGCATGAAGCACTAGCCGTGTCTTGCTTAGATAGGGTTCCCTTACTTCACAGTTGTGGCCATCTTTCCCTTTCTCACAGTACTGTTTTCTCTCTCTTTTTTTCCAGCTTTATTGAGATGGAATTGGCAAAAAACACTGTGTGAGTTCAAGGTGTACAGCATGATTTGATATACATTGTGATGTGATATTGTGAAATGATGACCACATTATGGTTGGTTAACACCTCCATCACCTGGGTACCGTGTGTGGGGGTGGGGGTGTGATGTCGGTGATAGGAACATTTAAGATCCATTCTCTTAATGAATTTCAAATATATAATACGGCATTATTTGCTAGAGAAACCATGTGTGCATGAAATCCCCAGAACTTATCCATCTTACACCGACAGTGGTGTTTCCTGCGTCACAGTCTTGTCTGTGGAGCCACAGTCACAAGTTTCCCAGGCAAAGTCCCTCCTCTTGCCACTTGCCTTGGTCAGTCAGGATTTCAGTCACTTCAATTCTCCCATTCTGTTTGAAATAATCTCTTGGCGGATGTTCTTCAGAGTCCCCTCTAATGCCATCAACAGAAACCTTTTTCAGTTGAGTGGGCACGTGGCCTTCAAGAACTTCTCTTGAGACAGTCTTGCATGCGCCCATGGCCTGGCACGCGCCGCAGCACCCGCCTCCTCATGCACAGTCCCTGGAGCTGCTGTGTACACCTCTCCTTACTACCCCCGGCGTTGCCCACCGCTCAGAACGACTCCTTAGACCCTCGGCAGCTGTGTGAACGTTCAGCCCTCCCACAAAGAGCTTCTGCAGCTGCTGGGCTCTTCGGGAGTCTCTGACACAACAGGAAGGCTGTGGAAAGGGAGCCCCTGGGATGCTTACCAGCACTGACTGCAGGTGGAAAATGAGTCTGCTGGGTGTTCAGTCATCACCTCTCTCTTCCTCACTACTCACTCCCACACACAGAGGCATTCCCCTCGCCTGGCTCTGTTAGGGCAGGCAAGGTTAGGTTTTGCTTTATATAAAGTAAGTTTGTATTAAGTCTTTTAGAAACCATGCACTGGATTGGTCAAGTATGGGCCAAATCCTCCGAGGGGACTAGAGATGCTCTAGGTGTCCTCAAAACAAGTTTGGGAACCATTGCACCAGACACCTTTGGGAGTTTGATGTATTGTTGCTTTTCTGATTCACTCATGGATTCCACTTTACAACTCATCACACTAGTACTTGTAGTAACGGTATGGTAGCTAGGCATGTGCCAATGGCTGTGCACTATTCATCTCTTTTTGTCCTCCAATATGCCTGCGACAGGGGTATTTTTAAGCCTATTTTACAAATAAGGAACTTGAAGATGAAAGAAGTCCAATAACTTGCCCAATAGGAGAACTGGAATTTGAATCCAATCTTTCTGATTTTAAAGCTTGTGCTGAAAGTGGAAAAACAACCTACAGAATGGGAAACAAATTTTGCAAATCATATATCTGAGCAGGGAGTTATAGCCAGAATATATAAAGAACTCACAACTCAATGATAGAAAATGGGCAAAGACATGAAGATATGCAAAATGGCCAAAAAGCACAGTAAGAGATGCCAAATGCCATTAACCATCAGGTAAGTGCAAACCCAAATGAGACACCACTC
Organism: Manis javanica; assembly: GCF_040802235.1. Lineage (NCBI taxonomy): Eukaryota > Metazoa > Chordata > Mammalia > Pholidota > Manidae > Manis > Manis javanica. The sequence goes on from NC_133156.1 coordinate 41,136,007, forward strand.
ACACCCACTAGGGTGGCTGCCATATCAAAAAGACAAGACTAACAGGTTTGGGCCTGATGTGGAGTGTACATGGGATCCTCACACACTCTTGATGGGAATATGAAAAGGTGCAACTCCTTTGGAAAACTATCTGGCTGTTCCTCAAATAGTTAAAACAGAGTTACCACAGGACCCAAAAATTCCAACCCAAGAGAAATAGAAACAAATATTTTATGTAAAGGTTCATAGCAGTATTATTCACAGTAGCCAGAAAGCAGAACAACTCAAATGTCTGCAGTTGATGAAGGAATAAATAAAATGTGGCATATCCCTACAGTGGAGTACCACTTGGCAATAAAAAGAAGTAAAGTACTGATAATGCTGTGATCTGGCTGAACCTTGAAAACATCATGCTAACTGAAAGAAGCCAGTCACAAAGGACCACATAGTGTTTGATGTCATTTATATGCATCCAGAACAGGCAAATCCACAGAGAGTAGACGACAGGTTGTCTACAGCCTGGGGTAGTTGTGAGGAAATAGGTAGTGATGTTCATGAGTAGAGGTTTATTTTTGAGATGATGAAAACATTCTAATACTGATTTGGGTGACAGTTGCATAACTCAATGAATGTACTAAACAGCACTGAACTGTATTTGAATGATGAATGGTATTTGAATTACATGATGAGTGGTATTTGAATTATAAATCAGTAAAGCTGTTATAAAAAATATTAAGACCTGTGTTACTACATGGCTTCTTGGGGACTCAGTTCCTCCTTCAGTCAGTTGCTCAACAAATATTTATTAAATGCCTACCATGCACCAGGCACGATTCTGGTCGCTGAGGATACAGGGGTTTATAAGCCAGACAAAGGCTGGGCTCTCATGAAGCTTACATTCTAATGAAAGTGGGCAGAATATAAACAAATAAATTTTAGAGAGACCATTTCAGATATTGATACATACTATAAGAAATTAAATGGGGGTTTTAAAATACAAAAATGACTGGGTTGAAGGGACAGTGAGGTACTTTAAATAGTGTTGCCAAGCAAAGCTTCTTAGAGGAGGTGGCCTTTGAGTTATTCATTCATTCAGCAAACTACTGAGCAACTACAGGCACTGTATTAGGAATCTTTTCCAGTGCCAACTCAGCTTCAACGAGTGCTTTTTTTGACCGATCTGTTTCCTTGCTCAAGTGGTTACCCATCTGATTTGTAAAATGTCTTTATGGCATCTTTCCCTTTCTCTGATGGGTAGGAGGGAGGAAGGCAGCACAAACTGCTTCCCCTTGGAACAGTGAAGTGAAAGTCATACAGCAGTTTCAAGGAAAACCAGAATGACATAGCAGACATTTTCTCAAAATCAGTGTCATGGACCCAACACATCAGTTTTGTTCAAATTCCTGGGAATTTCCCCTTAGCTTCTATCAACCTGGCTAACAGAAGAGAAATAGAGCCCGAGAGGGTTAAACTGCTAGCCGGTCAGGCTGTGGTCTCTGCTCAATTCCAGTGGGTGCTGGGGTCCAGACTTGGGTACAGAACAGTTCTTTGAGTTTCTTTATGAGTTCATGGCTTTCCCTTTCAGGATTCTAAGCTCACTCCCGTGATACAAGTAGCACTAGGTAGCTCTGAGACCACTGACTTCCAGGGATTCACCACCAATTTGAAAACCCCCAGAAGTGAGTAATTCTTAAGTACAGCAAGCAGCCCCTTTGCAAGGATCTGAAGCAGACTGATCTCCAGAGACAATGGGAAGAACTGGCTGCCCAAATTCTGGTCCTGGTTCTGCCATTGACCAACCCTGTTTCTTACTTTAAGTCCTATCACTTTGGGGGGCCTTAATTTCTCCATTTGTGAGGTGATGGGTTTGGACCAGTTCTGGGGTAACTAAGACCAGATCTGCATTCTGCCTCACATACACTCCTGCCATGGCAGATGTCACTAAGCGATCATGACAGCCTCAGACTCCTTCTCAACACAGTGCTCTAATCAGCTCCACTAATGGCACATTGCTGAGCACCCACTAGCCAACTGCCTGAAACCGGGTCATTTCTAAGGGCCCATCCAGCTCTGATATTCTGATGAATATGAGCCTCTAGGTTTGCAATCACAACAGAGGTGGGGCGTGTGAGTAATGGGAAAGGAACATGCACATTCAAATCAGAAAAGTCCTGGGTCTGAACCCCAGCAATGCCACTTGCTGGTTATGCAATCCTGGGTGAGTTAGTTCTATCTGAACTTCAGTTTAATCTCTACAAAACAGGATCAAGAGTCCCTAACATATAAGGGGTTGTAAAAATTAAATTAGATAATGCTTCTTGTGATGTACCTTTTGCTTGCATGTGGAACATAAACATACACACACAGCAAATGTTCACTCAACAGACTTGTCTTCTAACCTGCCAGTGATACTGTCACCATCCCACCCAGCAGAGAAGCCTTAACAAGTGGCGCCTGGCTTGTGCTGCCTAGAGTGCCCTCCCCACAGGGCTGTCTCTTCTGTTGATGACAGATCGTTCTCTGCCCTCCAAAAGCTCCCTGGGGCCTGCCGGCATGTCAGGGAACTCAAAGCAGCCTGGCAGTCTTTTCAGCAAGTTGGAACTATTGGAGACCCATCAGAGTAAACTCTGGGCTTTCCCCTGGTTTCTTATGCTTAGCCTCTGCTTAACAACAGCACCAGATGCTGGTCTCAGATGGGAATATAGTTTCCTAGAAGCAGGGCTATAGCGGGGCAGGTTTTTATCATTCAGGATAGGTACTGGAGACTATTATGGGAAAACCTGGTTTATACTTTCTCCAGGCCCCAGGTGACAAATTCATGGTGCAAGTATCACCCATCTCCCTACCCCTTCTCCCACCTCGCGCCCATCATTGTGCTGTCCTAGAGCTCTGTTCTCTGGGAAGTAGACTCTGAGCAGAGATTTGCATGTAGAAGATGCTCTCAGGATCAATAGCTGTGAGGACAAGGGAAGCAGGATGCAGCAGGGGAGAAAATGAATTCTGATGTAGGTACAACAGAGGCCTGGTGCATCCTACCTGGAGATCAGGAACTGGGGTGACCTGTGCAACTGCCTCCTATTGGGGACCCTGACATTGACCAATGGGGTGGTACTCTTCACCAAGAGCAAGTTCTGGAGAGGGACTCAGCTGAACTGGCTTAAAGCAGCTGGGCAAATGAACACTCAGTGCTGAAGCCGAGAGACTGCAGCCCTCCCTCTGAAGCCACCCCACGTGCTCGTGCAGACATTGCCAGGCAATGTGGGGCTCCAGAATTCTCCTCCAGCCTGTGCTCCAAGCAGCCTTCAGGAAGCCATGAGGGATGGCATGTTAGAGGAAACATATTTGTCATCCCTATTCTAATCTTAATCCTTCATTTCACAGAGTCAGAAACTCAGAGAAGGAAAGATACTTGTTTAAGGCCGCACAGATGATTTACAGCCAGAGGCAGGACTAGAATTCAAGCCCGTTGGCTCTGAAATGGATGCTGTAGCCTACCCAGGTTTAGATTTAAATTAATCAAAGTTCAATAAAATATAGCAGTCCCCCCTTATCTGTGGGGGCTATACTCCAAGACCCCCAGTGGATGCCTGAAACTGCAGATTGTACCGAACCCTGTATATACTATCTTTTTTCCCTATGCACAAGCACTTATGATAAAGCTTAATTTATAAGTTAGGCATAGTAAGAGATTAACAACAGTAGCTCATAATACAATAGAACAATTATATTAATAGACTAGTTAAAGTTACATGAATGTGTTCTCTTTCTCCCTGTCTCATAGTGTCTCATAGTGCTATACTCACCCTTTTCCTCGTGGTGACGTGAGTTGACAAAGTGCCTACGGGTGAGGTGAAGTGAGGTGCATGATGTAGACGTTGTGAGGTGGTGTCAGGCCCTCATGACCTGACGGTTTAGGAGAGTCTTCTGCTTCCGGGCCTTGGTGACCTTGTGACTGGAACCATGGCACGTGAAACTGTGGATAAGGGGGGATTACTGTGGAGAGTTTAATTTCTCATTTGCAGTTGCCACATTTCAAGTGAGGTACCTAGAATAGGCAAATTCATGGAGACGGAAAGCAGCACGGTAGTTACCAAGGGGCTGGTTGCTCAACAATGTGAATGTACCGAAGGCACTGAACTGAGCACTCAATGGTTAAAATGGTAAATGTGATGTTACATGCCAGTACCACAAAAAAAAATTTTAATTAGATCATTCCATAAGGCCTCTTAGCACAATGCCAAACGTTCATTATTTCACTTTTTTCCTAGAAGTGTTCTAATAAAGAGTAGAACCAAGAGCACAGGCAGCAGAAGGAAGCCAGTCGGTTAACTCTGTGGTCTGCATCAGGACGTTTCACCATGGCTGTGACACTGGAGTGAGACTTTGCTGTGGAGTTGGAAGGGGGTGCCTGGGGAGGCCAACACTGCAGCTTCTGTGAGCCTAAAGCCACCAGACTATAAACCTCTAGGCAAGGCTCCACACCGTTAGCAGGACCAGCGCCAGCGGTGGTCCACCTGGGTGGCCCTTCCTGGTGAGGCCCTTCCTCTTCATAAGGCAGGACTTTCTGGGCCTAGGTATTTGCATTTGGTGTTTTGACTACTGACCTGTTCAAGCAGCTGATAAACCACAGACCCACTTTCTCTGAAACTCCAGTGAGCAGGCAGAAAATAAGTCACTTGGCCCTCCCAGCTTTTGTGCCATAACTAGTATTTTATTCCTTGTGTGGAGAGAAAATAGAGCACCTGCTCTTAGAGGCATCAGTTGCTGCAGATCTCCTTTGTACATTCTTTATACACATGTGATTTTAGAGGAAGGATCTTCGTTCTCACCCGCTCATCTTCCAGGGAAGCCAACATAGTGCTGGAGAAGTTAACAGACAAGGGGTGCAAGGGCTGTGCCTTGCATCCCAGCTGGCCACTTCCAAGCTTGGCAGCTCGGGCAAATTACTTGCTTCTGGAAGTTTCATTTCTCCTCAATGAAGTAAGGGTAATCACACCTTCCTCGTGGAGCCCTTCTGAGGAACGGAGGCCAGGGTGGTGATGAAACTCGCCCGCAGCTGGCTCAGAGGGCCCTCTCTGCAGTAGCCCCCTCTCTTCCCGCTCCCACTGGCTTGGTGGCCATGTCGCCGTGACATTTGTCCTCATCTGAAATTGCTTATGTGGGTACTTGATGGTTTCATTTTTCCTCCGTCCTCTATCGGAGAGAAACTTTGACCCACTCATGGTTATGTAAGATGACAAAGTGCCTACCGGTGAGGTGAAGTGAGGCGCGCGATGCAGCAGCTAGGGTTGTGTCCAGCATATCACTGACATTTAATAAACATTTCTGGAATAAATGGCACTCTAGAATTACTCTGGGATTAGACCAAACCTTGTTCATGCAAATAGCCACACAACAAATGGGCACTTTAGGCAAATTATTTCAGGAACTGTTGAGAAGCTATCAGCCTAAGAGATGTATATTCAGCTGTATAGACCAGGAGTGGCTGATATCTCTGGAGCTTAGAAAAGAAAAGTAAATAAAATGAAGGATTTTTGTGTACCTCCTTTGCTGGAGCCAGTGTCCAGGTAGCCTGAGACATACTGGGTTTCTGAGGGTAAAGGTAGGAAGAAGATAGATGTAAGGTGGATAAGACAGAGTTGGGGAAATAAAACTACCCAGAGTTAGACTGGCTTTTCTAGGATTTTGATTCTTGAGTATGTAGCTGTTGGTGTGTTGAGTTCTTAGAAATCATTGTACTGAACCAGGGCAGCTTAGTGGTAAAATAACGGGTCCAAAACCAGCTCTGTCCCCTACCTCCTGTGTGATCTGAAGCCAGGTTCATTGCCTCTCTGAGCCATAGTTTCCTCATTTGTAAAATGAGGTAATAATACAAGGTACTTTACCAAGTTATCCTGTGGTTAAATGAGGTCAGGCACATAAAGGTCAGCATCGTGTGCTGTTAAAGTAAATTTCTAAGCCCAGCATGGAGCCTCTCTTGCCCAGAGTGCCACATCAGCAAACCTGAGCTCACATGACTTCCGTGTCCCTGCGAATGGTCTGTGTGGCCAGAAATGCAGCACAGTCTGCCCGCCTCCCGATGCTGGGCTGACCCTGGGCCTCTATCCTTGCTTCCTTGTTCCTTATTCATTTTCTATTTTGCTCTTTCCACTATGTGTGGTGGCTGCCATTTCTTGTCCCCAGGGGCCTTAGGTCTAAGACAGGAGCCTGAATATGTAAAAAATAAATTTTGAGAACTTACAAGGATGATGACTGAGGCTGAGCTGTGCAGCACAGTAGACCCATGCCTGGTGACTTTAGAATCTTCATAAAGAAACTTCTCTTCAGAATGATACTGATGCATGTAGTTTATTGAGTGGTTTCTCATATGTGCAAGACACTGGTTGAATGCTTTAAATGAATTGTTTTATCTTCAAAACAACCCAGGAAAGTAGACGCTGTCATGACTCCCATTTTATGGGTGTAGAAAATAAGGTCATAAGAAGTGTAACTAGTTCAAAGTCCATGTAAAGAAATTTCTAAGCAGAGCTATGCAGCATCCTTTCCTTACCCCACCTCCCCCAAGAGATCGAGGTTCCACTATTAACGTGTTCTGCCTGTGGATCATAGCATCACCCCCAGCAAAAAGGCAAGACTATCCGAAGCCTTGCCAGCTATGCACACATTAAAAAATGTGTGAATCTGCTCATAGTAGAACTGCAGAGTTGAAAGACTATTAGCAATAGTAATAGCTAATCCTGTGTCAATGACTGTTGAACGTTCACATCACCTTTAAAAACAAGACTGCAAAGTAGGTACCATTATTATTCTTATATTCCAGAAACAGAGGCAGAGAAGGGCTAAGTGAGTGGCCCTTGGAATGGCATGGCTGATGGCTGATAAACGGAGTGGGGAGCTGAACCCAGGCCACAGGCCGTCTAGTGCTCCTTCCCACTGTCCTGCCTCTTGGCCAGCTACCTGCCCTCTTGTGCAATAACCCATGGGAAGGCTCAGGCGACTCTTCGTGAATCTAAAAAAAACCCATTAATACTCTCCTTAGACACATAAGTCTTTGTGATTTTAGGGGGTTCCCAAAGCCTCTGATATTGATCACAGATCCTGCAAAGAGTAATCTCAGCTTAACCCAGATCTCTACCTCTTATGTTCCTACCACATCCCCATCAGTGGTTTTCAGCCTTGCCTGACTTCTCCAACAGCGGGAACTTCCAGCCTCCTCGGGCAGCTCATTCAAACAGCAAGGTTTAGTAGAAATATCTTCCCTCTGGTGAGATGGTGTCTGCCTCCCAGAGAGCACTACACAGAGCCTGGGGCCGTGGACAACAAGCAAGGGCTCAGCTCCCAGACAGCTCGTCAGATGACAGCCCTCGGTCCATCCCATCCTACCCCTCCTTCCTGAAAGGCTTCTGACAGGCGGGGCCCCAAATGTCTAGTCCTGCTGCTCCATCCACCCCCACTCACCACAGGGATGAGAGCATTCTTTGTGAGGCAGCTGCGCCCTGGTCCCTGCACCTCTCAATGTAAGAGGGAGCCTTTGCAGGGACAATAAGCAGCAGGATGGAACAGCCTAGAGCTCCCTTCCTGTCCACCAAGTGCACGTATGCGATACCTCTCCACTAGCTCCCTATGCATCTTTGGACTGTAGGCCTAGATTAGTCCTTCTGCAAAATTATGGGGGTTGATTAGATTGGGGTTGCAAATGCAAATGCTCACTGGGGCCAAGCAAATGAGTGAAGCATCTAGGACTATTCATTTCCTCTGCAAAGAGAGAGGTTCTTTTCTGATTTCCTTAGAACATGCCACTCTTTCACTCTTTCACTTCCCATTTCTGATGGTGCCACAGAGGTAAACTATCTAAATTAATAAACACAAAATGCCTAGGGTGAGGGAAAATGGCCACTGGCACTTGGCCTCAGTGGTGGAGACAAGAAGCTCACTCCATAGGCCCATGCACTGTGTAAAGGAGCAGCTGACACTCAGCAATGTCTGATTGACACCATGTGGACACACAGGCCCAGTGTTAATAGATCTTACAAGCTTTCTAAACAAGCTGGACACATTGTTATGTGAAATCTCCCAATTTTTAAAGTGTTGGCTCAAATTTTTTCTTAAACAGTGCAAGGGCCAAATACAACACATTCTGAACTGTGAGCTCCCGTTCTGCAATTTCTGGAGTAGGTGTTTTTAAAGCTGCCTTTTTGCTGGCACATCCTGTGGAGGGAGAAGTGAAGAGGGCAGGAGGACAAAAAGGAAGGATGGCAGGAGCCGCAGGGAATCACTGAGACCTCTTGCAGCCTCTGTTGGTTCAGCTGGGGGTGGGAGGGTGGAGCGGAAGGCCTGGTCTTTCCATTCTGTAAAGTTTTGTTTTGGTTAACCATCTTGTCCTTTTGCTTTGAATATAATAGCCCCAGGCCTCAGGAGTGTCTGGGCAGGTCTGAACAGGATGCTCCAGTTTGTGGCTGGAGAGGTGGGGTGGGGCTCCCAGGGCTGGTAGAAGGAGGGGAGACAATACTCAGCATCCTAGGCCAGAGGAGGGCCCTGGGCCACAGCTTCAGGCCGGACTGGTCCCTGACTTGCCTCTAGCTTTTGAAAGCCCTGGGTGTTGTTCCAAATGGGCCTCTGTGTCAAGGAGAGAGTGTATAGCCCCTGGTTGCTGTGGCTAGCTGCCAGCCTGGCAGATGGCCAGAGCCCAGAGCTCACTGGGAAGAAGTATACACAAGGCCTCTCGTAGGCAGCTGTGACCCAGAATCTTCCAGCAGAAGAGCTGTGAGGAGGGAGGGGAACAATGGGGGACCCTTCCCCCAATTCCCCAGGCTGCTCAGGACTCAGGCATCAGTCAGGCACAAGATGGGTCTCCCCAGAGCACCAGACAAGCAGCTGTCATGGAAAGGGCTGCACAAGCCCGCTTTTAAAAGCTCCAACCTTCCGAGACTCTGTGATTCCACGACTCTATGATTCAGCTTTTCTCACACTGTAGACTGCTCTGTACAGAGAACATCTGTGGTTTTCCCTTGCCTGGAATCCATTCCACTCCTTCTATTAGCAGCATCCTAGTCATCCTTCTGGAAACCACCCCTCCTCCCCTCTCAGTCCATGTGGTTTGGGTGAGTCTGACCTGGCCTTTCTACTCGCCTGGCTGCAGGCTGGGTGCATGTGCCAGGCCTGGCCTGGCTAATCAGCTGATTTCTTCCCCCCTGCTGGGCCCAATGACAACCAATTCAAGGAATTTTGCTGGAACTCTTTGGAGAAGAGAGGTTGCCAGTAATTGGCTTGGTGCACATCTGGAGATACTAAAGACCATCTGGCCATGACATGGGAGGATCTTGTCTGAGAATAAAGCCATCACAGAAGAAAACAGCATGGACAGGGAAAGAATTAGAGAGAGGGGGGGAAAGAGAAACAGATTGAGTAATTAATTGATGTGTATGAGAGAGAGAGAGAGCCTGAGACTTGACAAAACAGGTTGAGCCCCTAGATCCAGCCTTAACTGATGCAGTATCTAGTCCCTGGATTTTTCAGTGAAGGGGTCAAGAATTTGCCACTGCAGCATAAAAATATTTCTAGCAGAAGGCTTTGAGTTCCTGATATCACTTATCTGCCTAAAAGCACAGCCTCTCCAAGGAACTCAGTTGTCATAAATTCTCTCTGGAGAGTAACCAGGAAAGATTGACTATAGAGACTAGATTTGGCACACCTAAACAGACATTGAAACAAAATTATCACCTCCCATCCATTTTCCTAAGCACCCATTATCTTTCCTAAAAGCCATTTGTTTTCCTCTAAGTGACCTCCTCCCTCCTCCCTTTCCCCTATTAAGAAGGTCTATAGGCCCCCAATTCTAACCACCTCTTTGAGTTATTTTTCTGTGAGCTCCTCCTATATGCATGTACTTAAATCTCTTTTGTCAGTTAATTTGTAGCTTCCCTCCTCCCTCAAAATGAATCTAAAAGAGTAGGGGAAAATATTTTCTACCCCAACTTTAGTTACATAAGCAGAAACTAGCCCTCCAATATCAGCTTCTGTGATTCCAATGTTCCACACAAGTCTCTGATTTGCCTAAGGACTAAATTCTACTTTATCTATTTTTTTCAGAACAGAGAGAAGCCAGCAATGACCTGGGCTTCTGAAGACCTGCCCTGATTGCCTGAAAATAAAGGGATTTGCCCACAGAGCCACGAGGATCCTGGCTGCATTCCTTGCCCTGTCTGCACCCTCAGTATCCACTCAGGTAGTGCCAGTCCTATAAAGGGTCCCAGTGGTATCTTTTATTAATTCGTTTGTTAATTCAACACACATTCATGGAGCACCAACTAAGTTCCAAAATGAAGTTTTTATTCTCGGAGATCTTAGGATTTGGTAAGGAAAACAGATAAGAAGGATTTAATCAGAACGTGATTACTGCTCTGCTAGCAATAAGCACAGAGAAGAGGCCTCTATGTGGGGGGCTACGTTGGGGGGTATGCAGCAGGCATGTTAAAGAAGCTTCCTGAAGGAAGTGACCCCTGAGCTGAATTCCAAGGGATGAGGAGTCATCTGGATAGAGGGTAGAGGACATGCTTTCCAGGCAGGCAAAAGGACCAGCATGAGACACAAACTCCAGGGGACGGAGAGGCTGTGGCCTGGCAGAGGAACTGGCTAGGGCAGAGCTGGAGGGGGGAGAGGTGCAGGGACGCCCGCAGGGAGCAGAGCATCTGTTTGACAAGATACTCTGATGAGGACTGCTTCCTGCAAGTACAGATGGACAGATAGCAAGCAACACGGCTCAGGCCCAAACCTGAGCCCAGGGAAAGCCTGGCTCATGCCCACAGAGAAGAAGACTGGTGGATCCCAAGCCAGGGTTCATGGTCAAGGGGTATGACAGAGTCTTGAGCACAGGTGTTGGTGAGCTCTTTGCCCTCACAGAAAGCTTGGATCTTCTTATTAGAAATGACAGCAGGCCACTGAAGGCAGGGCCCAGAGCAAAGTCTTCCATTTTCTCTCCCCATCCTGATTCCCCCTAGATTATGCTCTTCCCCAATCGTGAGCTCTGCAGGGCCTGTGGGGACAGGGACTACTATGGGTGAAAGTGGGTTCATTCATTCACTTTCTTTTTACATTACCCTTTCTTGGGGTACACCCCATTCTTTGTGCTCTGTTGAGACCAATCATAAAGCTTTAGCCTCTTCCCATGGGGTACTTACCATGCCCAGTCAATCATGATACCCCTTTCCTGGCAACAGTGATTCATCCCTAGGGTGGGCTCAAGACTCCTGCAGGCCAACCAGAGTCTGCCTTGAATCTCTCCTCCCTGAAGTTACCGAACTGGGAGACTATGGGTTTGGAGAGAGCCCATCTATTCTGTGGGCAGAGTCACTTGTTAGAAGGAAACCGAGCCAAGATAATGATAATGATGATGATGACAACATTGATGTAGATATTACCAAGCACTGCTTGAAGCCAAACCTACTCCTGGACTCGCAGTTCCACGATCCAGTTCATAAGCCAATTTAGTTGAGTTTCCTTTACATGCAGGTACAAGAATCTTCAGTCAGTTTGGCATGAACAGGTCTGAGCTCAGTATCGGCCACCATAAGAACTCAGTGTGGTCACTACAATGAAGAGGGTGAAAATGGCCTTCATCTCCTTTATCACCACCTCTTTCCTCCCAGGAACAGTCTTACCCTTTCCTTCTGGCCAAGGGAATAGGTTCTGGTTGTGTGCGCTTCCCACTTGCAAAGAATGGCTGGGGGTGAGGGATACAGCAAAGACAGGCCAAGCCACCCACTGTCCAGCAGTCAGCGTGGTAGCTGCATCAGCCCTGCCCAGGTCTCCAGCCTGCCCAGTAAATGTGATTTGTGATTTGGACTAGCTGATGGTAGAGGGAGCGTAATCTGGAGTCCGATGCACAGTCTGAATCCTGTTGCAAGAGCTGTGTGACCTCAGTCACTTTACTTTTCTGGGCTTCTGTTTCCTTGCCTATAAAACCAGGACAATAACAACACCTGTTTTGCAGAAGTTGTAATGACTACATGAGAGAAAACAAAGAAACCTAAAATTAACATTGTGCTTAATGTATGTCAGGCGATTTTCTGAGCACTAGACAAACCATTAGTCCACTTCAACTTTATAATAAACTAAGAAAGTAGGTACTGTTATTATTCTTGCCTTATAGATGAAGGAATTGAGGAACAAAGAGGTTAGTAACTCACTCAGGTCTCACAATTAGTAAGCAGTAGAACTGGGATTCGAATCAAGACATTGCAAGCTGAGTCCACATGCTCATGTGCCAGGGGTCCATGAAATCAGAACCCATGCCAGGGAGTTTAAGAGAAGGAATTCGATAAGGGCAACTAGTTAGAGAGGGGCTAAAAGAAATGAAAACCAAGGAAAGGTGGGACAACCTAGGGATTAACAACTGTGGGAAATCACTATTTCCCCAGGACCTAAGGGACAAAGGCAGGAGTGGGTGTCACGGCAGCCCAAGCACTGTGGCTGCCTGGTGGGAGGTAGGATATTGCAGGAAGAAGCCATCCTCTGGAGTCACTGCCAGAGCCTGCAGAAGGGTCAGTGTGAGGGGATACATCCTGTCTGCTCCCCACGTCCTCCTCACTAATCTGCCAGTACCTCCCCCTGGCCAAAGTTAGCAGGGGAGCCTAGGACTTGTAGTTCAGCCTAGATGCTGAGCCTAGCAGGGGAAGGGCAGGGAATGGATCTGAGAACAAACAGTAAACGATCTGCATGCCCAACGTACCATACAGTCTCCTCATCAAAATGCGGGACACAGAAGGACAATTGTGCCATAAATGGGAGTTGAGGACACACACTGTGGTGGCAAGAATTTAGGCCCCTGTCTTCTGGTTCAATGCTGTGTCCAGCATGCAGTAGAACACAGCATATGGTTGTCCTAGGACACTGGAGAGCAGAAAGGAAAACTGGGGCTCCTGATAGTGCCTCCTCCTCTTAGCCTTTGCACAAATGGAAACTTCTACAGATGGTTCTGCACAGCTGGTGCAGACCTGCCACAAGAAGCACGCTCTCTTTTTCTCTTTAAAAGGAGAGCAGCTTGAATTGCCCTAGCAAGTGCTTTGGGGTCTGAGAGAAACAGATGCAGCTGCTGCTGAAAATCAGCAGGCAAGTAAGTGGGGTGAGATACCTCCCAGCTCCCTGCATCCTCCTTTTTACAAAGGCCATCATTTCTGTCCCTGCAGGGTCCCCTCATTCCCCTCCCCCCACAGGCCTCTGTATGATTTCTGAGTAGCTGGGAAGCAGTTGCCACCTGCTGCCCTTGAAGCAGGCAGGATTGCACAGGTGACAGTGGGAGCAAGGGCAAAAGGTCAGAACCCAAGAGATGGGGAGTCTAAGCCTGTTTTGACAGGATGTAGGAGAAACGGTCACAAAACCCTTCCCTTTGACCCAGAACTCTGCCTCTAGGAATGTATTATACAGATAACCTTATACAAGTGCATAAAGACCTCTGCACAAGGCTGTTCCCTGCAGTGTGGATTATGATTAGCAGAAGACTGGAAAAAGAATAATGATCAATTTGATTAAACAAACTATGTTGCATTTGAACAATGGAGTGCTCTGTGCCCTTAGAAGGAATGAGACCCATCTCTATGTGCTGAAACAAGCTGATCTTCAAGATAAATAAAGTAAAAAATGCAAGGGACAGAACACAAAATGCACATTTGCAAGGGGGGAGAGGGAAGAGGTATTTTTATGTACCTTTACACGTGAGTCCTTTCTTATCCAAATCTATTTTGGTTTCTGAATTCACAGAGGGTTCAGAAAGCAAAGGATGCTACATTATCATTATCAGAATCTTTGACTCCTGCATTTCGTTTCAGATAACGAAATGGCAAGAGTTAGACAGCATATAGCATATCCAAGAGGCTATCTGAACCCATCTGGTTCCTGAGTTTGAATAGGGTTTGGATAACAAGAAGATTGCAGGAATATCTATAAATGGATAACTCTCTGGGAAGATACACAGGAAACTGGTTAGTAATGGCTGCTGCTGGGGAGGGGGTAATTCAGCCCTGTGACAATTGGGTGGTAGGAAGACTTATTTTTCAGTTTATATATATGTTGTAATGGTTTTCAAACATGGCCCCAAAATTCTTTGAGAGGTGGGAGTAGGGGTGTCCCTTCCATTCTATCTGAGTGGGTTGGCATCAGCTCAGACCAATAAAGAAGGGTGGAAATCACACTATGTGACTTTTAAGGCTAGGCCATGAAAGGTCATGCAGCTACATCTGGTTCTTCTGTATTGCTTGCTCTCTCTCAGCCCCCAGCCCCATGCCGAGGCACGCCCAGGTCGCAGGGAATGGCCCCATGTGGACACTGTGGTCCACAGTTCCATCTGAGCTCCCACTGACAGCTGCCTCACATGCCCAGCTCCAGGCGAGTGTTCAAATGACTGCACACCCAGCCTCCACGTGACAGCACCACCAGGGATGCCAGGGGAGAACAACTCATCTGAACCAGGTCAGCACACAGAAATGCAAGAGACAGCACTACACTGTTGTTTTAAGCCACTAGGACTTGAGGTGGGTTGTGGGGAGGGACATATTAACTGGAACATATGTGCTATCATATATAGTACTATTCAAAATTAAGAGTACGGTCATTGTGAGGATGGTGCGAAATGCTGAATGTGCAGTAACGAATTTATACATCACAAGGTACTGCCATTATCTCCATTCCACAGATGAGAAAACTGAAGCGATGAGGAATTCTTTGATTACTTGCCCATCACATAGCTCATAAGAGGTTTGAAACCAGGGTATAAAACCAGGAGGCCTCTGAGCCCTAGGCTGTCACTCCTGGGACCCTGCTCTCATTCCTTGCCCATTGTGCCAAAGTTTGGGATAGGTGAAAAACTCAAAACCCACAGGGGCCTGGTCAGTAACACAAAGGGGTGAAGTGGGCCCCGTGAGCTCTGTCTGGAGCCGTGTCAACTCAGCTCTGGGAAAGCCAGCCTGGAGTTGCCAGATCTTTGAATTTTCTAAAAGAAACTAAAAATCAGATTTCTTTCTTTCTTTCTTTCTTTTTTTTTTTATCTTTAATCTACACTTACATGAAGAATATTATGTTTACTAGGCTCTCCCCTATACCAGGTCCCCCCTATAAACCACTTTACAGTCACTGTCCATCAGCATAGCAAAATGTTGTAGAATCACTACTTGTCTTAGAAATCAGATTTCTATGTGCAATCTATTCCTGTTTTAATGTTGGCAACAAATTCTTTCTTTCTTCTCTCTTTTTTTAAACTGTGCAGACTGAAAAGGAAAACAAAAACAAAAGCCTGCCAATTTGCCTCTCTGGACTAGAGGATCTCCAAGGAGTCTTCAGCTCAGACATCTTGACTTCAGTAGAAGCTCTCTGGGGAGACAGCTCTAATTCCAATCCCAGGGGGCTCAGATCTGAGAAGGAAAGGGAGCAGTGTGGATGGAGATGCCCCAGCCTCCCCCACCCCTCCCCTCCCGCAGTGTTGGGAAGCAGTGGGTGCTGGGAAGCCAGGCCCTGGGGAGCAATGTGGGCAGGCAGCTGATCCTGTGATAAATCAGCCGCCAGAAGCTGCCTGCTTTCCCAGAGCTCTCAGTCTGCTCCCCAGGGCTTCGGGAGCAGCCAGGTCACCAGGGGAGACTGAATTTCTCCTGTAATGGGAAACCTTCCGGGCTCACAGCAGCCATTTTCTTCACCTCTCCTACTCACCCCACTGCTTTTTCAATGGGAACCTTGCCCCGTCTCCTCCCCCAGCTGACCCTTCTCTGTGGAGGAGGGATCCATCCAATCTTCGACTGTCTTTCTGGGCTAACCCCCAGTTCCCCAATGTCTTCAATTCCCTCCTGAATCTGAAGCCTATTCCATCTTCAGCTGACTTGTCTTCCTCTGAGATACAGCCTGGCAGAGTGCAGGCAGTGTGATTGATGAGCTAAGAAGCTCCGGCTGGCAGGCGGGTGGGCAGCCAGCCAAGGACATGGCTCTCACAAGAGAGCAGTGCTGCCAGGTGCCGGGGGGAGCCCAGAGCTACCAGGACGCTCCCTGAGGTCCCTCTGCTGCTTGGGCTTATGTGGCAGCCACTCTGGGCACAGCAGATGACCGCAAGGATTATTGGGTACCATACCTGGCACACAACTGTCCCATAGTCAATGAGAGTGTTCCCTTCTCTCCCCACTCCACAACAGAGATCCAAGGAGATGCAGACAGCGAGCTTCTGAGAGCTGGGAATGTTTGTTATTCAGGCATGCCACTTGACCCAGGTGTTTGTCATTTGCCCACTCACTCATTCATTCTTGCAACCTGAGGGTCTGCTATGGGGATCAGCACATCATTGTAACTGCTAGTGTGGTCCTGGGGAGCAGGCCAGCTTGGTCCAGGGTCCATCACTTCCTGGCTGCATGACCTTGGGCAGGTCACTTCACCTTTCTGCAGTTCAGCTTCTCCCTCAGGGTTGCTGCTGTAAGATTCAGTCCATGTTAGATGCAAAGTGCGTAGAACAGAGCCTGGTGTTCAAAAGAGATCAATAAATTCATTCATTCATTAAACAACCAAGATAAAGACCTATGATATACCAGGTTCTGAGGCTAGGGTTATGAGTGAGGCAGATAAAGTCCCTGCTTTCCTGCAGTTTACCTTTGGGAGGGGGGAGATTGACAATAAACAGATAGCGGAACCAACAAACAAGGAAATACCAAGTTGAGCCCAAGGCCATAGGACATGAGTAATCACAGTGAGGTGGCTAGGCATGAGACCTGTCCAAGGAGGTGACACTGTAGTTTGAGTTTGGATAAGGAAGACATAGCCAGCGGGAAATCTGTGGAAATGGCATTCTAGACCAAAGAAAACAGCACAAGCAAAGATCCTGAGGCAGAATAAACCTTAGAATATGCAAGAATCAGAAAGGGAGAGCAGAAGGGAGAAGTGCATCTAGAAGAGTAAAGGGGAGCATGTAGGAGCTGAGCTTGGGCACCCACACAAAGGCCAGGTCAGCAAGGACTAGCAGGCTGGGATAAGATTTTATTTAAAGCACAATGGGAAGCTACTGTGCTTTTGTTTTTGTTTTGCTTTTCAGTCTGAACAGTTTAAAAAAAATTTTTTTTTTTGCTAATTTTTTAAGCAGGGGAGTGGTCTGATGGGGGAAGTAGAAGAGGGAGTGGCTGAGCAGTTCCCATGGTGGCCTGGGCCAGCTCAGTGGCCATGGCAGATTTGGGATGGTTGAGAGGTAGAAGCGACAGGTCTTTTGCTGGACACACAGGAGAAAAATAGAAATCAAGGTATCCGCGATGGTTCCTGTGTTTTTCGTTGGAGCAGTTGGATGACCGGTAGTGTCAAGAAGAGAGGTTACAACACTTAGGGGAGGTGGTCTCTGGCCTTAAGAACTCATGGTCTTGCTGGGGAGTCAGAGAAATGGGCAGGTAGTGACAGTGCGGTGTGACAGGCGCCATGATGGGGAAGGAAAAGGAGAACAACCTACCCAAACATGGGAGGAGGGGTTCAGGCTTCCCAGTGAAGGACCTCTAGGCTGATCTGCTCCAGCCTCTCTCCAGCCTCCCCACTTGCCCTCCTTCCTTTCTAGGCTCCAGCCACACTGGCCCTTCCACTCTTCCAGCAAGCCGTTTCCTTTCCTGCCTCTGAACTGGGCACATGCCATCACCTTTTCCAGGAATGCCCCAGCCCCACCTTCTACCTCAGCCCTTGCTTCTGTCACTTCTATGTCCTTCTTGACTTAAATTATTGTATTTTTCTGCGTGTGAAATTCTCTAGCTGACTGTCTCCTCCCATAAGAAGCTGTAAGCAACCAAGGGATGGGGACATAATATATTTTTCACTCCTGGATCCCAAACCCTTGGCACAACCTGGCACAGGTAAGTGCTCTGTAAGTATGGGTTGAATTGATGAATGAATGAATGAGGATGAGGCCTGTTCTGGCATAGGGAATGGCTTGCACAAAGACCAAGAGGCATGAGAACAGGATATAGTCAGAAAACTAAAAGGACAGAATGATCTGTGACTATCTGCATTCTCTCTGCACCCTCAGCCTGGCACACAGGAGGTCTTCCATAAACATGGGAGCCTCTCTGCTCTCCTCCATGTTGTGAATAGAAAACCTGTTAGCAGGCACAGAGCCTGGGAGCTCCTGTAAGGACCGTGCGTCATTCACACATACCTCCACAGTGCCTGGCATCAACTGGCACATTATAGGTGCTCAATGGTTTTTGGGCCTTGAATGATGCTGGAAGGACAGTCACCCTCAACTACAAAGTGACAGAATTTTATAATGCCAGAGTGTTAACTTCAGCAAGGACTTTACAACCCAACCTGCCTCACGGTACAAATGAGGAAACTGAGGCCCAGAGAAAGGCATGGATTTGTGCTAGCTGACATAGCGGGTCAGTGGCAGAGCTGGGACAGGAGCCAGAATGGCATGACTGCTGCTTCAGAGATTCTTCTACCCTGTCCACACTTCTATCAATCCACCTCCTTCCCTCTCCACCCTTCTGCCTTTCAAGATGTCAGAAACAGCAGAGCAGAGCCAACAGGAAATCCCCTGGTGCCTCTTACCAGGGTGAAGGCGTTGTGTTACAGGGAGGGCAGATGTGGCTACCATTAGCTATAGCTGAGTTCCTGTCAGTTCCATTAGTGCCTCTGATTAACCCATTAGCACCCACTGGAAGCAGGAAGTGCAGGGACCCCAGAGGGGTTGAGTGAGAGTTAGCCAGCTTTTATGAGGCCAAGGGAGCAGGGCTGGACAGACAGAACAGGGGTCTTTTTCTTACTTTAGAAGTGGGCTTCCTGGGAGAGAGTGCCAGGTAGTGTAAGGGATGACAAAGATCAGGCAGGACTCAGAATCATGGCATTACAGAGCTCGAGGAAGCCAGTTGAACTGACCCTTTTACAAATGTGAAAACTGATAGCAGAAAAAGGAATATGTCTGAGTCACTCACAGAGAACCCGGGTTCCTGCTCAACACACTACATTGTAGGACTTAAGTATGCTACAGGAATTATGGCTAAAAATACAGCCAACCATTATTGGGGCACCTTGCTTTACATACATTATCTTGTTTTATCTATTTATCTTATTTTTATTTATCACAGCAACCCTGGAAAGCAAGAACTATTACCCCAATTTACAGTGCAAAACTGAGGTTCAGCATGATAGAGTAATCTGTACAAAGTCACTCAGCTGATACATGGAAGAGCCAATATCTGCATTGAGGCAGTCTTATTGACAAATCCTCATCTTTGTTATCATGCCATCCTGCTGAGCAGCATCAATAGAACCATTTGAAAAATACTGTCTGCAGAGCCCTTTGTATGGGTTTTTATTTTAACCTCTTGAAGAAGACAGTGTCATCCTATGTTACAGGTAGAAAACCCACCACACAGTAAGGCCAAGAAGCCCACCTCATGTCACACACACAAATATTATCAGCAGATAAAGGATGCAAACCCGTATATCTCACTCCAAAGCCAAGACTCTTGGCCACTCCTCTATGTGAGTGCGATGACCCCGAGGACAGCCATGCAAATGCGCCTGCCTCTATACCTGCCATCCAGGCTGAGCTTTCTGCTTGTTCACTCATTCCACAAAAATAATACTGAGTGCTGGGTCTTTGCTTACAAGACCAATGGGACCCCACACTTCTGCGGCTTACATCTGCTTGGGGACAGAACAAACAGACAAGCAATTTCAGTAGGGCAGGTATGAGCACTGGGGGGTCAGGACATCACCTAATCCCAGGGGACAGAGAAGGCCAAGCCCAGGACTATTAAATTCTTAATAGGCCAGGTAAGCATTTGTCATGCAAAGAGAGGTACTGGGACCAGTCCTGGCGACGCCCAGAGGTATAAGGGAACTTTAATTCCTGCAACAGTTGGGGCTGGAGCTTTGGCTCTGACAGGGGAGGGAGGACCCAGCTGGAACTGGTGACTCAAGAAGCGGTGGGAGAATGGACTTTACCCCGGAAGACAAAGGGGAACCATTGCAGGATATTATGCATGTCCTAAGATTTGCATTTAGAAAGTTTGAGGAAGAAGGCATTGGCCAGGAGCAGATGCCTGGGGGCTAGTTTGGTGGAGTTTCCAAAGCTAAGGAGGGCTTTGGTGATTGATTGGATTTGGGCAGGAGGGGCAGTGCCACGAGGCCTGCTTCCTGACTGGGATGGCAGGCAAACGGGAGGGTGGATGCTGGGGGAATGAGGACCTGTAGTATGGGGAAGAGAGTCAAGTTCCTTGGACTGTTGAGGATGAGATAGCTGGGACATCCATGGCACAGCGTGTGGCTGGACTTCCTGGCTTGTATTTCAGGACTTACTGGTCTGAAGGTTTTGCAGAGAAATGACTCCAGACCTTCCTTACCCTGTGCCTCAGTTTCTTCCTCTGTAAAATGGATCATAACATCTATAGAGTTGTGAATATTAAATGGATATAAAATACATAATTACTGTCTAAAGTGCTTAACATAGTCCCAGGCACATGGGGATGCTTAATAAGGGTTAGCAGAATACCTATATGAAAGGATGGTTCTTAGGACTCTGACTGCAGGAGTTATTTAAGAAAGAGTTGATTGAAAAACCCAAGGGCTTTTCTTCCTCAGACTGGGTTGGATGGTAAGGGATAAGTACAGTGATGCAAAAATTATCTGGAAAGGACTGTGTGGGGGAAGGCATGGTGTCATTTTCTATCCACACGCATACCCCTTAGGGGTAAAACCTTGGGTAGATACAATTTTGGAGGACATTCTATGGGAGTGAGGCTCTGGGGTGTTGTTTTAGGAGGAGAGGAATGGCCAAGCTTTTTCTGTGCTCTCAACAAGGCTGGAGTTTTCTGCAGGAAATGCACTTTTGACTCTAAGGAGTACAGGAAAGAGCTCAAGTTAGGTTTTAGAATTGAGTTCATTCATTCATACATTCAGTCAACTAATACAGTAATTTTCTCAATTGTAAGCAAGGGATTTTGGCCCCCTGTGAACATTTGTCAGTGCCTGGAGACATTTTGGGGCCTCACAAGTAGGGGCCGGGGAGAGGTGTTCCTGGCATTTAGTGGGTAGAGGCTGGGGGTGCGGGTATTCACAGGCTGGTCCCCATTACACCCACTTTTCCAGCCCAAAATGTCAATAGTATGGAGGTGGAGGACTCTTGATCTAGTTAGTATTCACCGAAAGCCTACTGTGTGCCTACTGGGAGATACTGCAGGGAGAGCAGACAGTCAGCTTTACATACCAGGTAGTGGAGACAGACTTTAAATGTATCAGCTGGTGATAAGTGTTATCAGAAAAATGTGGGAGAAGTTGGAGGCTGCTGCCCAGGGGAAGGGACCTTGACTCCAACAACAAGGAGCTGGGGAATGGGACTGCTAGGGCAAAGGCCCTAAAGGCCCACAGGAATTGGGTTTCATTTATTCTGAAAATACTTGCAGAGTGCCCTCTGTGGGCCAGGCACTATTTCATGGGCAGAATATACATCAGAGGGCAACATGGACACAAATTCCTGCCCTCTTCGACAGTGCCACTTCCAAGGAGACTTTAGGAGGAAGACTGCCTCCTCTGGGTACTGAGAAGGTGACATTGAACCCAAGTGTGGAAGGTGAGGGAGTAGGCTTCCCAGGCAGAGGGGACCGTCAGTGCAGTGACCCATGTGCGAGGGAGGGGGGGGAAGCCAGAGAGGCTCAGCGGACTAGCAGGGGCTGTGTCAGAGAAGGGCTGTGGTCTAAGTGTTGTACCCCCTCAAAATCCTTAAGTTAAAATCCTAACCCTCAAGGCTGCCTAGACTGGAGTTACTAAGTCCCCAGGAAATAATGGTTTGGAAAGAGAAGGGAAGAGAAATAGACTGCAGAGTTCCACAAGGAGCAAGCAAAGCAAGAATGACCTTACTCCCACACCTTGATCTACGGGGGTGTATGGGAAAATTAACCGCTGCCCTTGAGGGTACTGAAAGGAGCAGGGGCACGGGGATGGGGGTGGGCAGGTGTCGGGGCAGGAAGCTGAAGAGAGCATGCAGAGGCTTTGAGGAGCCAGCACATTTCTGGTGACCGAGGGCTCCTGAGGGCACCATGAAAGGGTGGTCGCAGAAAGGGGGTATATTTGGGGCAGATGAGTTGTGCCGAGGCTTGGGGAAACCAGGGTGTAGGAGATGGAAGCTCAGGCTTGGGGTGGTGAACGATCCAACAATTCCAAGAACAGTTACTCTTCACTTAGCCTAAGCCACACCCTTAATAAATGTTTGCAATTACTTTTATTATTTCCCCAGGCTGTAAGAGCCTTCTGAATTCCTAGGCGGGGGCGGGGAATGGGGGGAGCTCTCAGTTCACCCCGGAGGGAAAGAGGCTGGGGCGGGACTCGGATTCCAGCCGGGTGGCTGGAGCGACCGCCACCCCAGGGCTGCCCTCCGGCAGCCCCTCCAGATTCCGAATCCGCCAGAAGCTCCCCACCCGCGCGAGGATCAAAGGCTGCTTTCAGAGCCCCAGGGATGTGGGTGTGTGCTTTAGAAAACAGAAGGGAACAACACCGGCCACAAAAAGGCCCCGGGCAGATCCCCTGACCCAGGGAGCGGGAAGCCCGAGCGCAGGACTCGCCTTGGCGCCCAGCGGCGGGGCGGAGGCAGAGCCGGGCGCAGCGCGAGGCCGCGCTGGGACAAGGCGCGAAGGCCGCGGCACAGGCGCCGCCCCCCTCCCCGCCCCTGGGAGGCCGCCGCAGTCCCGGGGCAGCCCCCGGGGCCCACGGCGCCGCCCACCCGGGCCCCGGCCCGCGTCTCACCACGGGGAGGGGGGCAGCCTCGGGGCCTGGCTGTCAGCCACGGGCTGGGTGGCCTCCTCGGGCAGGTTCCCTCCAGTCTCAAGGCCTCAGGTTTTCTTTTCTAAAAAGAGGGGGCTGGACTTGATTCTCCAAGGTTCCTCCTTGGAGCGGTCGCTGCAGGGACCCGCCTTCGGCGTCTGTGGCCGCGCCTCCGCCCCCGACTTCAGGCACAGCCCGGGCCCTCTGAGAGGGCGGTTCTCCCTTCGGCCTCCGTGGGCAGAGCTGCGGCAGTGCGGAGCTGCCTCGCAGTAGGGGGCTACACACTTTCTCCATAAAGGGCCAGATAGTATTTTAGGCTTTCCAGGCCATACACACGCTGTCATAACTACTCAACTCCGCCCTTGCAGCAAAGCAGCCGTGGGCAGTCTTAAACAAATGAGCCAGGTTGTGTCCCTATAAGACTGTTTATGGCAGCTGAGATGCGAATATCTTGTGATTGTCATGGGTCAAGAAATTTTTTTATTGTTGTATTTTTCTCAGTCATTTAAGAATGTAGAAACCATTCCTAGCTAGCAGGCTGCACTAAAAGAGGCTGCTTTGCCACGCTTGGCAGTTTACAACCCCTAATTGACAGCCTAAAGCCTTGTAATAGGGAACTTGAGGGGCTTGTTCCTTTGTCTTTCTGGAGCTGTTTCCTCATCTGCAAAATACTGACAAACTTCAGCATGACTGTGGGCATGAAGTCAGGCTACAGATGAAGCTGTGATGTCATTCTTGAATGTTGCAATGAATGACATTATTCTTTGTGTTGCAGGTGGTATGTGTCCCCAGCAGAACACAGGGACTTGGAGGTTAGGATGGCACCCTGTTGGGCCCTGCACTCCCATTTTCTGTGTGCTTACAATGCTGTAGGCACTGTGCTAGGTGCTTACTATGCAATATCTCAGTTAATCATCTCAGGCCTAGGACACAGACATAACATTCCCACTTCACAGGTAAGGAGGCTTAGAGCTGAGATCTGAACTGAGTGTTAGGTCAGCCTCCAGAGACCCTATTCACCTTCCTTGTTTTCCTGTTTGAACAAATATGGCATTGCTTAGTCTGGCTATGTGACCTTAGAACACTTTATTTTTCTGGACATCTGTAACCTCCTAGGTTAAAGGGCAAGAATTAACACCTATGCCCAACTGTCAATTTTGTCCCCATTTTTCAGAGGAAAACACTGAGGCTTAAAAAGGTTAAGTGAAGATTGGAATCTGGGCCTGTCTGACCCCCAAACTGAGCTCTTTCTACTAAGAACAGCTTCAGAGTAACCAGTTGCTTAGGCCCCAAACCTACGAATCCTCTAGGACTCCTTTCACCTAAACCATGTTCAAAATATTAGCAAGCCATTCTGATACCTCCTTGAAAAATATCCTGAATCTGTCCATTTGGGGGAGGGAGAAGAGCCATAACATTCTTTGGGGCTACTGTGATCTTCTTAAAGTATAGATCCTGTTCTGCCCTATACCTGCTTAAAGTCTTGGAAGGTTTCCAGTTGACTTGGAATAAAATCCAAACAAAACCTTACCTTGCCCACAGGCACGCCCATCTCCTGCCCCCTGTCCCTCACTCCTACCATCATTCCCTCCTCTCCAGCCTCAGTGGCTTCCTTTCTGTTCCTCTGACTTCCAGGGTGGCATGTCCCCTGCCCTCGCCTGACTTTTGCACTTCCTGCAGATCTTCATATGGGGATGGCCCCAGGAATACCACCAGCCAGGCTTCACTGGCCACCCCCACCATCTCGTATCATAAGCCGTTTCATCCTCCTTCCAGCAGTCTTCGTATATCTGATTCTTTGCACATATAGCCTCTCCCCCCAGGAGAATGTATACTCCGTTCCAGCAGGAGGGTTGCTTGCTGGTTCTCTCCTAAACCCCCAGTGCTTAGCCCATGTCTGAGGCACAATAGGTGCTCAACAAATATCTGATGAGCTAATGACTCATTGTGCCAGGATCTCAATCCTCTCTGTGGGAGATCGTGAATTTACAACAGAACCATTCAACAGACATCAAGCCCTCCCATGTGCCTGGCTCTGTGTCAGCCAGTGGGGCCACCACAAAGACACCTCTGGTCCAGGGCTGAGTGTCACACTAGCCCCCTGGGCAGAAACATGTGCAAACACATTAAGGCCAGACAGGGTGGATGTGTCCAGTTTCTGCTGAAAGCATCTGGGTTCAAAGGTAGCCCCAGATGGTTCCTGAATCCTATAAGAAACCCCCTTACTCTTTCTGTCTCCAAGCTGGGCTTCTCACCCAGGACTCCCTCTGCCTGGAACACCCTCCCCCACTGCACCCCGCAAGCTCACTGGCTTCATTCATTCTTCAGACCCCAGTTTCCGTATCGCTGTCCCTAGGAGGACTTCTTTAACTCCTTGATGTCCCACCTCGATGGCATCCCTTTCATCCATCCCAGCCCCAGCACTTGTCACTGTGGCCTGTTTCCCTGTCTGTACCTCCACATCTTTGCCCCCCACCCCCACCCCACAGGGCCATTTGTCCCAGGAAAGCAGGGATCTTGACCAGCGCCCAGTACACTGCAAAACACAAAGTAGGAGTGCAAGAACTATTTGTTTCCTGAATGAACAAATACATGGATGGAGGACTTCCTGGGAAGGAAGAATTTCATCTTCCTGAGGCCAGGACAAGGGCATCGATGAGAACCAGAAGCCTCCATACAGCCACTGCCCAGTCTCTGTGTTTACAGCAGGCCTGGCCACCTCCCCCACCAGGGGTCTAATATCAAGCCCCAAACTGATTGTTTCTCTTTTTAATTTTTTTCTTAAATAGGCCCATAATGGTATACATTTCAAGAGGTACAACACAGTACTCTCTGATGTATCCCCCCACCTCTCCTCCTAGAGGTAACCTCCTCTTTGCTATGCATGCCCCCCCACCCACCCCGCCCACCCCAGGCCTGCTGCCTGCCTTTCCAGGCCTCAGCACCACAGAGAAGGGAGGATGTCAGTTCTGTCTGGCACAAGCGGCCTTGCTCTGTAGCTGTGTCCAGACAGGGCAGTGGAGAGGGTGAAAGCAGAGGGGCCATGAGCCAGGATGATTCATCCCAGGCTGAAGGATTCCCAGGCTCCAGGGCAGCTGGGGAACCCCTTGCAGAGAAAACAGGAAGAGCCTGCAACCCCCCATTACGGGGTCTCTGCTGGCCAAACCACACAAAATCGCCACATAGCTTGACAAAGGTGGGGAGAAGCTAGGCCTTTGGGGGAAGGATCTCACTCTAGGTGGGACCCAGAGAAGGGACACTCCCAGTTTGGCTCACTTTGCCAGTTCTAGCTCCAAACCTTCCCTTAGAGAGTTGTGAAAATGGTAAAAAAAATCTCAACAATAGCCTCAAATGTGAATCCAGGTAATACTAGGTTAAGACGAATGTCAGGAAGACCCAAAAGTAAACCTGCTGGGGTTCTGGGAAGAGGCACAGCTGGTCCCCTAATCCCAGGGCTTGCTGGAGGCTCTCCAGGGGGACTGCCTGTATCACAGCTTCCAGTGTCCTTGTGTTATTTTCCCAGTTTGGGGGGTGGGGAGGAGAGGGGAGGGGGGTGGTTTGACGGTCCATTTTTGTGTCACCACTGAGTAGCAAGGAGTGGGGAAGGGCCAATGCCTAGTCTCCTAGTCAAATTCAATTCTCTCTTTCCCGTATCTTTGGACAGGGAGATACTCAGCATTCACGGCCACCCCCACACCTGCTTCCTGCTCCTGACTGCATTGATTAATCATGGCACCTTGTCTGTGAAGTGATGCATATTCACACTCCAGATGAAGACTATTTGCCGACCCCGCCCTCCCCATGCCCTAGCCCTGCTAGCACCACAAGGCAGCCCCAGGAGTTCTGCAGTGTGCCCCTGTGAAGTCCTGCACGGTGGCCCCGCCAGGGTGAAGAGCTGGCCTTGAGACTCCAGGGGAAGAGGGGAGTGGAGGTGTGGATGGGCGACTTCCTGGGAAGGCAGAATTTAATCTGATACTTTCCCACACTGCTTCAACCTAGACGGTACATGCTGGACTTCCCAGGAAGACTTCGCTAGAAATAAAGTGTCCCATTGCTAACAGCCACAACACACCCCATGAAGCCCCTTCACTGATGGGGTGCAGTGAAACTTCAGGCTTTAGAGCCTGAGTCCCAGCTGGGCCTCTCACTGCCTGTGTGACCTTAGGCATGTAATACTACCTGCCTCACAGTGTGGCTGAGGAGGCTGAAGGAGAAAATGCAGGTACAGTGGGGCCACACAGCTGCCACCTGGTAAGTGGCCAAGTGATGACAGGGACCTCAAGGAAGAGTAGAGTCCCTCCCAGCTCTGACCGTGGCACCGAGGCAGGGTCTCTCAACCCCAGCACTGTTGGCATTTGGGGTCCTGGCCTCTACCCACTGGAGGCCGGTCACATTCTCTCCTCAGGTAGAATGACAAAAATGTTTCCAGATATTGCCAAATGCCCCAAGGAGACAAAATCACCTCCAGGTGATAGGCACAGGTCTGGGGGGATCTTCGTTCCTGTTGCTGTGGGAGTCAAGAAGGTGATATGGAGGCAGCAGGAGCAGGAGTATAGAATGTGGAAGACACAGGCGGCGAGGGCTGCCTCCCCCTCCGTGGCGATGGCTGCCTCCCCCTCTGTGCAGAACTCCACCGTCAGCTCCTCTCGCTCTGTCCTTGGAGACCCCTTGTCTGTGCTGGAGGCTTCCTCTGATAAGGCTGCAGTAAACTGCCTGCCTGTGTGTGTGTGAGTGAGAGGGTGGGGGCGGGGCCGGGTAGGGGAAGGAGAGAGAGAAGGGTGAGCGGACAATGCGAGAGAGACACTGCAGATGGAGGAAGAGAGGAGAGCTGTATCAAGGCTGAAAGCACCTGTGGCCGCCAGGGCCCTAGTCCCTGAAAACTCCCTGGGGCCTCCGGCACTGGAGTCTGGGGTCCTTGCCCCTCCTCTAAGTGAGCTGAGGGAGATGACTCAGTGGGCCCCATGCCCAGGCTGGAAGGGCGTGGAGTGGGAGGCAGAAGGCACCAGCTGGGTCTTGGCCCTCGCCCTCCCCTCCCTGACAATTCACCAGCAGGTGCTGCTTACGGCGTGCGTCCAAGCTAAGTCCTCCCCACCCTGGCTCAGCAGCCATCTCTGTATCTGGAGACCTGGAGTCACCTCTCTGGTGGCCTCCCTGCTTCCATTCCTTTCATTCTTCCTATCCTTTATTCGCCACAAAGCAGAAGGCATAGCCTATTAAAAATGCAGATCAGATCGTGCCATCCTCACGCTCAAAGCTCTACAATGACAACCCTGGCCCTCATACCAAATCCTAACCCCTGGCCCAGCCTGCAAGCACCTGCAGTCCCCCGGGCCTCTGATGCCAGCTCCTTAACCCACCAGCATGCTGTCCCTTTATTCCTTTAGGGGCTGCATGTGCCACCCCCTACCCCCAGCTCTTGTACAAGGTGAACTTTTGCCCAAAGTTCCTCTGCCCGCTATCTGTGGTCCTGTATCCTAAGCACTGAGGTGTCTACAGACATGATCCTTTATCATTAGGACTTCCCTGCCTACCGGGTCGGAAAATGGCCTCCTCAAACACTGGCACACCATCCTGTCGTGCTCCACTCACAGCACTTGGGACTATGCAAATTACCTTGTTTCTTCTTGCCTGGAATCTCAACTCCTGAAGTCAGGGACCTTGCTCAGCATTAATTTCTGGGTCCCCAGAGCCCATGTGTCTGGCACATAGTAGGGACTCAATGAAGGTTTGTTGACTAGATATATGAAGGAGTGATTGGATGGCCTCCAGACCCCCTTTCTGCACCATGGATGGCATCTCTTTGCTGGCTCTGTCACCCTGTGAGGTCACCCTGTGAGGGTGCAAGGAGGTCATCCGAGGCAAATGCAAGGTCACAGGTCACAGAGGGGAGGACACTTTGGGGTTTGTACACCTTTCTGGTGACTCTAATGATGCCTCAGTCATGGCTTCCAGGGTCCTCTTCCTCCTTTCAAGCCTCTTTGTGACTCATTTTGTGAGCCCCTCATTATTACTATTTTTAAACTGGCTTCCATGAAAAGAAGGACACTCCTGGGAAGCGGCAGGCCTGCCAGCCCCAGAGCTGGTAGTGCGAGGAAGCCACAGCCCCTGTGCCCCAGGGGCCCAGCCCTTTGGCGCCTGCCCAGGTCAGGTTGCAGATGTGCCACCAGAGGGCGCTCCAGGTCACAGCAACCCTGCTGTGTGGCCGTCACAGGCCCGCTGGGCTTGGTTGTCCTGCCTGGCTGGGCCCCTCTCTCCCTACCCCAGCTTCTCCCCACTCTTCACCAGAGCTCCGCTCCCTCAGCCCCACAGAAACCGCTTTGGGCCGAGCCCCAGTGTCAGGCACAGGCAGGGACACAAACCTGTCCTTAGGGTTCTCTGTTCACTGGAGAGCTCACAGCCTCTCCTGAAACCCAAACCCAGCTGGCATGGACAGGGGGACTGCTGAGGACTCAGGCCTTTTTGCAAGAAGTGGAGCTTGACATAGTCTTCTCTGTGGAGGGCGCCCCACATCCCTTCCAGCCCTACCCACCCCTCCCCTGCCAATTCCTCTCTGGCTGAATACCTCACTGAGAAGTCTCAGGGCCCATGACTTTCTGAGGTGAAAAAGGGCTTGGCAGAGTCTAGCCACCTTTCCTTACTAGTGGCTAAGCAGAGGCAGTGAAACCGTTAAATCCTTACTCTGTCATTTAAGACCTGAGCCACCTTAGGTGGGTTCTCTAACCTCTCTGAGCACAGACTGCAGCAGTACCATCCTCTTAAAGTCCTGGGAGATGACACATGCAAGGTGCTTGACACTGTGCGTACAGTTAAGCCATCATCATTCTGAAGGTGGCCTGCTTGAGGTCACTGGTCAAGCTAAGGTGGCAGACTTGTCTCCTAACTCTGAGGCCTCAGCTTTTCCTGCAGTGGTGGGCAAAGGCCCCAGGAAGAAAGGATGCCAGCTCTGGTTGCACCCTTATTTTGGGGAGAGGGCTGTTACCAGCTGATGTCACAGTATTGTCCCCAGGTGCCTCATCTGCATTTTCCTGCCAAGGGCTTCCCTGGGAATGGCCCCATCCTTCTGTGGCCACCACACCTGATCTCCCTCAGTCCCAGTCCAGGGGTGGGGGCAGAAGGAGGGAAGAGGTGTCTGGGGAGGGAAAGGGGGAGGTGGTCTCAAACATGCTAGGTAGGGGGCGACTGAACCCTCACAGAGAATGGTCTGCCAGCATCTAGCTAGCACATGCTCTGACCCAGGGCTTCTACTTCAGGGGACTCAATCCTACAGATGCGAAATAAAATAATGCACATTTCCCACTGCTGCTTTGTGTGCCATAACAAACAAAAGCTGGAAGGAACCTAAACTCTCCTTCAGCAGGGGACTGCCAAAGAAATTATGGTTGACTCACAGAATGAAATACTAGGCAGCTGCAAACAAGAATGAGGACCTGTTGGTACCAAGATGGAACATTCTTCAAGCTACAGTCAACTAAAAAAGTCAAAATGTGATGAGGGGAAAATGTGCACACATGTAAATGTGCACAGATTCATATATACATGCATCGGCAGAGCTCTGCAGGTTGAGTCAGAAACTGCTCCTTCTGTTGCCTGGGGTGGAGGATCAGAGTGGCAGGGGGCCTGGGGTGGGAGGGGTCCTTTTTGTTATTTTGAACAGTGAAACATGAATATACTACCTATTTTAAAAAGTAATTTTAGAACTCTCTTTAATGGAAGGAAACAGCTGCCAAAGAAAAAATATATAATAAAATGTAGTTACTATAATATAAATAATATGATATGATATAATGTAATAAGTTTGGGTTGGAGATAAGCCAGCTGGGATTCCTTCCCCTTTTGCACCCCTTGGGCTTCACTCCCTTCTCCTCTCCCTCCTCTCTGCCTTTCCTGTGTGGCCTGCATGAGCTTTCTCTGACCTCATTCAGCCATTCAATTCATTCGTTCACGTTTCATCTATTCATTCACCAAATGTGCTCAGGGACAGAGGCAGGTTACTTAGGCACACAAAGACTCTACTTTCTGCTGTCTATAGGGGCGACAGATACTGTGGACACAAAACCACCCAAATGTGTTACCGCAGTTAGTCTAAGTGCTGAGAAGGATTGAAGGGTGCACAGGAAAGGGGACCCAACCCAGCTGCAGAGTCGGAAAGGCTTTTTGGAGGAAGTGAGTTCTTTTCTGTTTAATTATTGAACAGCCTCTTAAAATCTCTTATGAAAGAATTCAAGCATATTCAACAGTAGAGAGAATATTACAATGACCCTCGTGCAGCCACCACCCAGCTCCCAAGCTAATCACCGTACCAGGTCCTGTTTCATGCCTGCCCCCCACCCTACCCAGTTATTTTGAAGCAGGTCCCAGGCATTTTGTTATTTCACCTATACGTACTTCAGTATGTATCTCCCAAATGACTCTTTTAAATATGTATATATATATATATATATATATATATAATGGTATTGTGATTTTATATATATATGTATATATATAAAATCACAATACCATTATCATGTCTAAACAAAATTGGCTTTTCCTTAAGAGAGGAAGTGACATTTAAGCTGAAAGTAGATTAAGCAGAGAGTATAGAAGGTGCAAAGTCCTGAGGCAGAGAGGGGCGTGCACACATGAGGGCTTAAGGAAGAAAGAGAAGGCCCATGTGGCTGAAGCAAAGGTGACAAGGGTATAGGCAGTGACCGTAGACCCTTTGGGATTTCCTAAGCCACAGTACAGAGCTCATAGCTATGGGAGCCCCTGACTGGTTTTAATCAATGTTGAGAGATGATCTGATGGGTAGTGAAAAAAATCATAAGTAATTTCAGCATAATGCCTGGGCCTCCCATTGATTCTGAACTATGCTTTTCTTTGAGGCCATGCATCATGTAAGTTGAGCAGTTATTTATCTCCTTACAGTTTTCAACACCTGTGTTCCTGTTTGATGATAGATGACAGGGAGAGAGATTATACAGACTGGAGTCCAAACCCCACCTCTGCTCTTTATAAGGTGGCTGACTTCAGGGAGGCCCCCTCCCTCTCCTCGTCTGTGAAATGGGCCATGGAGTCTGGCTGCAGAGCTCACTGTGGACACAGTGCAATGCCGTAAGGCACCCAGGGACAGCACATGGTGGTGCTTAGCCCACATGTTTTCCTCCCTGCTTCCTGCCCTCAGTGTTGTATTTTAATTACTGAGAAATGTGCTGTGGAGAGGGAAAGAGAAGCCAAGGGTCAGGGCCTACTTGAGGTAGGACACTTTCCCCTGCTAGCAGCCTTGAGCTCAGGCTTCCTGCTCTTTCTGAAATCCTGACCCATGGATGGGGCTGGTGTGGGGATCAGGGAGGGTTGGGGTATAACAGCTAAGCTTTCCCATTGAATGCTTAAGGCTGGTGGTGTTTCAGGTAGAAAAACCCAGGCTCTCAAGGAATTAAAAAAAAAATGTGGAGGCTATCCTCAACTGCTAGCAGTATGGTTTTGGTGGGGTTATGTTAAGGGCTGAGTCTTATTCCTGGCTTGGGACCCCAGGCCTCCGAGTCAAGGACAAAACCCCAATAATGGTTAGCTTGTTACCTTGGCCAGGATTTGTGGTCTCAGCATATCTACCCCAGAAGCCACAGCTAGGGCGGGTCAGCTCCTTCAATTCTGTTTATTTGCAGGCACACACAGATCGGCCTCTAGCTCAGGTGGACACTCACGTCGGTACACATGTGCACATCTCCTTACATATATATGCATATTCTTCCATCTACACTTACCCACCTGCATGTACATATGTGCACACAAGCAGGCATGCATGTGCAAGCTGACACACACACACTCTGCCATACACTCATGCGCATACTCCTTAAACACATGCAAACAAAAATGCTCACACTTGGATATACCACCCTCATGTGCAGAACATACTCCTGCTGTGGTAGATCAGTTCCAAAGATGGCTGTCATTGGTTCCTTTCTTCTCTGCACGTGCGCACTTCCCCGCCTATCTAAAGGGGAATTCTATTTCCCTCCTCCTGAATACTTGTAGAAGTAACATTCTGAGATTTCTGAATCCAGCTTTAAGAGGACTGGCAGCTCTTGCTTCTTCCTAGTTGGAGTTACCTGCCATGTCGGAAGTCCAACTATTCTGAGACCCCCATTTGTAAGAAGCACAAGCTAGTCAGTCAGGCAAGCAGAGAAAGGAGCAATGTGGAAAGGCCGTAGATGTTCCAGCAAAGCTTAGCCACTAGTGGAATGTAGCTTTGTGAGCGACCCCAGACAACATTACATGAGGCAGATGACCACCCAGCCACACCTGCCCAAATTTCTAACCCACAGAATCATGGGAAATGTCAAAACTTTGTTGTTTTAAGCTACTATGTTTTGGAGTGGTTATGCAACAAGAGGTAATTGAAACACTCGTACATGTTATATACTCATGCATACATAAATACAAACTCATGTACACTTACAGAAACACTTGCACACATGCACATCACTTTATACTTGACTCTGTCTACTCAACATCCCTTCCTACTTGTCTTCCTTCTTGACAGGACTCTGTTAGAAGACTGCCATTTCTCCAAGAAGCCTTGTGCTTCAAAAGGCTAATCCTGCTCTCAGCTCCAGGAAGGGGATCCTCAGTAGACTATCCACACTTGGTGGTGTTGGTTCCTAATGGAGATTGGTTTAGCTTCGGTCATGTGTTCAAGTTCTAGCCAATGAGACATGGGGGGAGGTAGGCTTGGGGCTTCTGGGCCAACTTCATTCTTAGGAAAGTCACCCTAGAAGCTAAAATGCATTGACTTGTAACTGGATTCTCAGTGCCTGAGTGTGGAATGTGGAACTCTGGGAGCCATTTTGTGACCATGAGGATGCAGAACTAAGCAAAGTGGAGAGGTGGAAAGACTAAAGGCTCTTAAAGACATTATTGCTCAACACAGTCAGCCTGAGAGTCCTCCCTCTGACCTCTGGAACTCCAGTTACGTGTGATATCTTTTATTTATTATTTGAGGTGTCTGTTTTGATCGTTTTCACATGTAGTCGAAGGCATCCAGCTAGTAGAATCTCCCCATCCTTCAGTCAGCAAACCCTCTCATATGCATGTATTTAAACAGATCCAGAGCCAGACACAGAGTCACAACAGAGCACCCGTGCACTCTACTTTACATATATACGTAAGTACATAATAATTCTATGCGCCACATGCATACACAGTGATATGCACCTAAATACAGGTACAGCATACATCCATACATCCTCTTACATACACAGATATAAGAACATATATGCTCCTCACATACATGCAATTACTATTACAATACCACAGCCCTAAATGCACCTGGGTAATGTGTATTTTTGTATAGAGAGGTACAGAGACATACATACTGGTCACATCAGTATCAGTATCAATTTACCCATTCCTGCCCATGCCTGCACAGCCACAGTGAACATACCCACAGCTCTGAGGGGCTGCTTGGCTGCAAGCAGGGAGATGAGCCACTGGCAGAGGCCAACAGCAGAAAATTCCGGAGAGTTAAGAAAGAGGGACTTGTAGACCAGAACACAGCCCAGGAATCAGGAGGTCAGTTCCAGGGTGGCTTGGACATATGGCAGCTCTGTGGTCATCGAGGCTGAACTAAACACAGCACCCAGGAAGGCTGTGATAAGCTATTTCTATCCTCAAAGAGGAAAGAACACTTCCCTATAGCAGCCCAGCACCTCCTTTCATACCAACATATAGCCCTCTAAGGCCCTCCTGTAGGCAAACAATTGAATTAAACATTATATGAAGTCATGCAAATTTTCTCCACTTATGCCACTGGACATTCCAGCTGGAGAGAAAAGTTATGTGCAAAGGCAACAGGTGCAAATCACACAGTGCATGTGGGGGATTCCCATGACAATGAGTTTGTAGCAAAATGAGAGCAGGACAGAACATGAGGCTGGGCAGGTGGGTAAGGGCCACAGCGAGTCCCTAGGTTTATCTCCAAACACCCATGGCCCTGGCTATTTATCCTAACCTTTCCCCAGAACTGTTCCCCCACCCCGCCCTGTGCCATGTGACTTTGCACACAGGCCTTAATTTTCTATGCCTGGTGTTATGCCAGACTCCTAAACCAAACTGATAAATGAGACGTTTTGGGAGATGAGGTAGTAATGTAGTAATACACAAATTTCCTTTCTCACTTGCGTATGAGATTATCTGGGCATTATTCTCTAAATCCCCCTTCTTTTGTAGATTTCCATAACCCAGATATTACCAAGGATATTCTTGTTTAGCTTTTATTTATTGACAATTTAAAAAATTCACCTTTCAGAAATTTTATGTTTCTAATAAAAAGCAGTTTCTAAAATAGCACATGTAGTATGATCCCATTTCGAATAAAACGTGTGTATATTTATATGTGCATATAAAAAAGTCTGGAAGGATATATATATATATATATATATATAAGCCAACTGTTACACAGGAGTTATACTGAGTGATGAGATTACAAATGATTTTCATGTACTTTAGATTTTTCTGCCTTTTTCTGAGTTATATGCAAAAAGCAAGTATTATTTGTATCACTAGGAGAAAATAATTTCAAACTAAAACGAAGTGTAATCAACATTTTGGCCAAAAGTTGGTCATAAGAAAGTGGGAATGAAGGGAACATTTCCAGGAGAAGTGGGAAAAGGGGCACAAAATCAACTTGCACAGGAGAGAATGTCCAGGTCTTCATGGGACCTGATCTGCCTCTTACCAAAGGAGCCGGCACCCCATCTGAACCAAGGCCAGTCAAACAGGTAAACAGGATCCCAGGAAGGGCTCTGACCTCAAGATCCGTCTGACCGAGGCGGGGGTGTGAGCCACATGTGCGTGACAAGCATACGATGTGGTAAGTGTGAGCTGGAGCTGAGAACTCACCTGGGGGGCTAGGCGCAGGGGTTCTGTTCCTAGCTCTGGCACCCAGTGACCTTTGGCAAGTTGCTTCACCTCTGTAAACCTCAATCTCCTTATCTGTTAAAGGAGTTTAGAATAATAATTGGGATGCTTTGATGGCCAGATGAGATAACATATCTGTGACCGCTTTGTGAACACTAAGGTGTGGTACAGCTCACCTTTCACCAAGCATCAGTGCCTCAGTGCAAAGGTACCCATCCCTGTGGCGGAAATTCAGACCTAAGCAGTAAGCAAGTGGAATGGACAATCCGGAGGCCAGGCCACTTTTGGATGGGCCTTAAAAATTGCAACATGCAGGTTGGAGCCCCCATGGCTCTGACATTACAGAACATAAAGCCAGGGAGGACACTCTGGCCTCAGCTGGAAGATCTGCACAGCCAGTGCCCCCTCTGCATAGCAGTACACCCCAAGGAGAGAGAAAAAGAGCTCACTTCCTGGCTTTCTCTGAACGTCAAATCCTTTCCATAATTTAACTGCCTGCTCCGGATGATTACTTTTCTCCTGCTTATGAGCTTAAAGCAATTGTAGTTTCTAGTAACTAGAGACTTAATAAGGCTAAATTATAATGACTGTCCTGCAGAATTACACACAGCATTAACACCAAATGAGTTCAATAGAAATTCATTAGGAGTAATTCCTGTGGCTGCCACAGGGATTAATCACAGTTGGCCAGAGGCAGGAGAGGGGGCGAAGAATAATGGCATGGGGAACTGGATGAAGACCTTTTGGCATTTGGTTTTGGCCTGAAGCAGTATTCACAGGTTGTAAGCTGCTTTGGTTTGTAAATTTGGAGGTGAGGTTGCTTGGATGTTACTGGATCTATCTGCCTCACTTCCTCTTCCTCCCTGTGGTTATGGCCCTAGGCAGAATAAAACCAATAGACACTGGAGTAGGCCATCTTCTTTTCTAGTCCTGGGAAGCTGAGGCATTCATAGTCCTCACATGCCTTGAATACATTTCCCCTTCCTCTCTGAGAGCACTTCCTGTTCCCTTCCCTGAAGAGCCTCCCCTCCCCCTGCTGCACGTGGGTCTTTGAAGAATTGTCAATCAAGACTCTCCGCCCACCCCCAGGAGTGGATGCAGGACCCTTGCCAAGCCAACTGAACTTCCTTTCCTGGTATTTTTTTTAGTAGCTAGCACTTGTCAAGTATGTGCTAGGTGCCTGTCCCTTTTCGAAGTGCCTTCATATGTTGAGTCATCCAATGGTCCCGAGTCCCTGGGAAGTGGGTCTAATTGTTTACTCCATTCTGCCAACAGGACACCCAAGCATAGAAATTAAGTGACCTGTCCAAGGGATATACCCCGTGACTGACCAAGCTGGGAATTTGAGTCTTGAGTGGATGAATCTTGCTGTAAAGATGGAGGATGGCTGAGAGTGATCCACTGGGTGGCAGTGCCCTAAGAAGAAAGGGTGTCTTGCCTTCTTGCTCCCTGGTGCTGCCTACCTTGAGGTCTGGTGGTTTAGCTTTGAAAAAAAAATGCTTTTTTCCTTTTTGCTTGGGGAATGTCACTTATATCTGAAAAAGCCCTAATGCCTGAGCTAACCAACAAGTACCCATAAAGTCCATACTATAGGTCCCCCTGGTGGGTCACGGAGAAGCATAAGGCTGACTCCCTACCCTCTAGCTCCTTACATCTCAGTAAGAAAAGCAATGGTAACAATTTAATCCTGCTCTGCAGATTCTAAGTGGAAGAGAGCCAGACCTGGGTGAGCTAGGTTGGGAGGAGAAAAAGGCTTAATGGATGGCACAGCACATGCTGGACAGGATCTTGGGGAAGAGGTCACTACCATGGACACTGTGGGCCATCTGCCCATCCCATAGTACCTTCCTCAAAAACTGGCCCTTTCCACCCAAGCAGTGGCCCTGAGAACTGACAGTCCTGGCGACTTCACTGGTGGGGCCATGCATCAACATGCAGCCCTGTTTAGAAAATTCTCCACTGCATGGGGTGTGTGTGGTGGAGGGTGGAGTCTACCTCCCCACACTGGGACATTTCCTCTGCAGCTAGTTATGCAAAGAAGCAGGGACAAGAGAACCGTTGTGGTGGCGCAGGGCATATCCAGTGCCCAGGGGAAGGGTGGCTGGAGTGTGGGGGTGCATTGCCACCGTGAGAGGGGTGCAAACCACCCAGCCAGCTTTTGGTGGTACGGGTAGTGGGATCCTCATAAAACCAATTCTGTGATGTGCTTGTCACTGTGGCTCTAACTGCTCACCCTCTCCCATCCCTGCTAGTTTTCCAAGCCTGGAAATTCTGTGATCTAACCAATATCCTTTCAATAGAGTTCTTCTCTGCTCACATCAGTTTCTATTGCTTGGTGGTGAAGAGCTTGCCTCCCTGCCCACAGCTGACTGGACCAGAGGCAGACACTGGACTCATGACGGACCACTCAGATTACCTTT
This sequence comes from Manis javanica, assembly GCF_040802235.1. Lineage (NCBI taxonomy): Eukaryota > Metazoa > Chordata > Mammalia > Pholidota > Manidae > Manis > Manis javanica. Next base: position 41,174,058 of record NC_133156.1, read on the forward strand.
CTCCTGACTTGGGTTCTGTTGGTTACTCTGACAGCCCTGTTCTCTCCAGGCTCATGGACAGCAGACACTGGTCTCATCTGTGGGGAATCAAGGAGACACAGAGAGAGAAGCTGCACATGATACCAGAGAAACTGGTTCTCGATGCTTTACAGTTCCTTGGTCTAGTTCCTCATCATGCCCCAAATTCCATTTCCACCCTTTGGGTTCCCCAAGTTGCCACTGCATCCTTATAATATTAAGTTAAGCCATATAAAATTGCTGTTTTATAGGTTAAGAAGGTCAAAGCAATTAAGTATGGCTTAACCTAGTAAGTTCCCCCTTGTGGCCCAAGCTAGTTCAAGTGTGTTTCTTTACTTGTAACCCAAAAGGTTGTGTCTACAACTGATATTCCATCAGCTCAAAAGTAGAAAGTGGAATAGGCAGAGACAGAGCAGAAAACAAGAGTTTTCTGTCTGGCAAAAACTGCCCCCAGTGGGAAGGCTGCCCTGCTCCCAGTGGCTACAGGACTCCCATCTTGTCTCCAGGTCTTGTCTCTCAGGTCATCGTCTACCACTGATTTATGACCCATGAACATCTAGCAGAACAAATACTATTCAAGTTAATTCATGCCATTGAATAATGCTTTTGTTTGTGTTTTCTCCACACTGTGGTGTTTCCTATTCACATATGCTCTTTCATCCTTCTTAACCTAATTGTCCAACAATAGGGGACTGGTTGAATGAGTTTATAATATCCATACAGTGAATTATTATATAGCCATTAAAGTGATGGCTAGGGATGAGCAGACTTGGGTTATGGGAATGACACAGGAAACCTGATAAAACTTGATGACCACCCAGTGATGAGAAGAAGGATTACTGAGCTGTTCAAAATTCAGTGGAGGGAGTACCACGAATGTGTGGCAGTATCATCTTTCCCTTGCTTCCCTCTGCCCCCTGACTATTGTACCTTTTCTTCTGATTGAAGTCAGCAGTCCTGGAGATGGGAGGAGGAAAGGCAATTTTTTCGGTCCAAGGATGGGACCTGGGAAGCCAAGATGGCCAAAGAACATTGAGGGTCCTGGCAGAGGGAGTGATGCATCCATGGTCTGGAAAGCGAAGGCAGTGAGGCTAAGGGGATGAGCTGTGAGGCTGGGAGCTTCATTCAGTCGGATGGGGACTGTTTTCTCTTCTGCTGTGTATCTCCATTCCCTAAAACATAGCCCAATTCTCAGTAAATGTATATTGAATGAGGGAATTAATGAATGCATGGGTTATAGCTCTGGCATCAGAGCTTTTCCACGGAGAGCCAGCAGGATCCACAGTCGTGCCAAGTACCATTTCAGATCAGGGTGAACTGAGTTCAATTCCAAGCTTCATCGATGACAAGCTATGTGACCTTAGACAAGTCACCTGACTTTGCTGAGTCTAGACTTTCTTTTCTGCAAGTAGGGATAATAACAGCCCTCTCAGAAGTTTGTCGTGTGGACTAAATGAGATGCCATGTGCTCAGCACTTAGCACAGTGTCTGGCACTTTGGGATCCCTCACTAAGTACTGCCGGAGCAATAATGGTCTCCAAGAGTTCAGTCGTTCCTGGAGGCTGCATCCAAATAAAATTGTTGCATTTAGTTAGAGGACATGAGGGCAGGACGTGAAGCCAGACTGTCTCCTCCACTTACCACCTAAGTGTGGCATTTCTGAGCCTTAGTCTCCTCATCTGCACAGTGGGGATAATATCAGGGCCTGCCTAATAGGCTGTTTGGGAGAACTGGGTGATAATTCATGTAAAACACTTAGCAAATTGCAGGTATACAATAGAGGTTGGCTCCTAGTGTTCCTTATCAGCTGAGAGGGAGAAGTCCCTGGGAGGGGCAGGCTTTGGTGAGGGTCAAAGAACAGGCATTTTGAACATGTTAAGGTTGAGATGGCATAAGACATGAAGTGGACCTGCTAGGTAGCCAGGTGGACCTAAATCCACAGGTGAGGTCTGAGATGGAGGAAAAAACAGGGGAGTCATCAGCATAGGGGGGATATTTAAAGCCATGGACTGGATGAGATTACCAGAGGAGTGGGTGCTCAGGACTGAACTCTGGGGCTTCTGATCATTGTGAAGAGGGGGATGATTGTCACTGCAAACCTGGTCACCAGGCACAGCAGTGTTGCAGGTGCACAGTCAGCCTAGCCCAGCACCATTAACTTAACACCCATTCATATATTGTGTGCCAGGCACTGTGAAAAATGCTTCACAGGAATTAACTCATTTAATACTTGTAACACCCCTTTAAGATGAGCACTGCTCATATTCCCAGTTTGCAGATGAGAAAACAGACCCAGGAAGATAAATAACCTGCCTGAGGTCAGGCAGCCAGTGAGTGGCAGAGCCAGGGTTCAAACCCAGGCATCCTGGCCTCAGAGCCTCCGTTTCTCCTGCTTCTAATTGTAGACAAAGTACTGACTGGCCTTTCCAAGGGAATGCTGGGTTTCTTAGCCTCTAACTCCCGAGAGCAGAGCTACGAGAATCATTGTGGATTGCTCTCAGAGGTCCCATTTAGCCTTGACATTCTAGAATCAACCCAATTAACATTTCAGATTCTTGGCTGAGGAAAAAAGAGGAAGGAGGTCTCCATCAAGGAATATATAACCCTGACAATTATTTCATATAAGGTCCCGGAAGGCCCTGGGGTGGGACGAAGGGAGGAGGCCCAGGGCTTCTCCTCCAAGCACGGACTCAAGCACCTGCCTTTCCCACTTCTCCCTAGCTGCTCTCAGGATAATGGTGGCTGCTGTGGGGCAGAAGCCAGAATCCGGGGGAGAAGTTGGGCTGATCCAGGGGATTAGCCTTGGGGCCCTTCTTTATCTCTACTGGAATATAGTTGCTTGAATGGTTCAATTGCCCCATAAAAATCTCACTAGGACATGAAGGCGGTCTGAGTTCATTTACCCCTCTTAGAAAGTTCTCAGTGAGTGTCTGCACAAACAGGTGAACCCCAGCTGGAGAGGAAAAAAGCAGGGAAGGGAGGGAAGAGGGCTGGAGAGCTGGATGCACCCGGGCAGCAGCACTGCTGAGTCAGGCATCCTGCACCGATGCTGCCCTCTCCCACACCCTCACCACTCCCATCCTGCCATTGACACTGACCTTGGAGGAGTAGCAACTAAGCAGAAAACAGTCTGACTGGGCACAATGAAGTCAATGGGAAAGGGAGCAAAGTGAGGGCCGGGAGAGGCCACGTGACCCACCCTGCCAGCTCCTGCCCACATCCCACATCTCACATGACCCTGCTTCTCAGGGTCACTGCATCATAACCCCTGGGAGCTTGTCAAGTGCAATCCCAGGGCACTGCCCAGACCTACCAAATCAGAACTTCAGGGGGTCAGGGCCCAGGGATTTCCATCATTCACATGCTCTCTTCTGTATGTGTATGATGAAGACCACACTGTAAAGAAGAGCCTCACAGCCTATTCCAGATTGAACTGACCTGATCTGAATGCAGTGACATCACCAGTATACCAGTGCCTACCGGGTCCACATCCAAAAGGAAGTATGAAATGCAGCCTCTCTCCTTGAGGGGATTACGGTCTAATTGGGAGATAAAAGACACTGCTCTGTGAAGAGTTAAATCAATACTATAATAAATAAGGAGTAATTCAAAACAACAGACAGACAGGCAGGACATTTGCCAATAAGAGGGAATAATTCTATCATTCAGTGAGCACTTACAAAATACTAAATCCTATGCTAAGCACTTCATAAATTAATTAATTTATTTAAACTGTAATTGTGCAACTGTTTGTTTTTCCTTATAGTTCTTCAGTTTTTGCTTCATGAATTCTTTTTTAAGGTATCATTGATATCTTATGAAGGTTTTACATGAGCAACATTGTGATTTCAACAATCACTCATATTATCAAGTCCCCAACCCCACTGCAACTACTGTCAGCGTAGTAAGATGCTATGGAGTCATTGCTTGTCTTCTCCATGCTATACTGCCTTCCCTGTGACCTACCTATATTGTGAGTACGCACTTTATATACTCTCATTTAATCTCATTAAAACTCTAGAAGATGGGTATTTTTATCCCATTTAGTAGGATAAGGCTTTAGCTTATTGGTTGATTCCTCTCATATCAGGCTTTCCTAGCCCTTAGAGGGTGATCAGGCTGATGTCTCTGTTTTCCCACTATATCCTGATATTTAGGGCTTTGTCTTATTGATCACACTGTGTTGTAACTGCTATTTACTGTCTGTGTTTCCCCCAAGACCTGAGGACAGATATTTAGCAGTTCCAGAGTCTAGTGCACAATAGGTGCTCAGCTAATGTTTGTTGAATGAATCAAAGTTGTGCATTTGAAATCTCAGAGCTAACACCTGAAGGCTAATACACATGAGCCCCAGTTTCCCCCTAAGCCACTATAAGCAGATGATACACCCTATAGGGATTCCTGCAGGGGAAATCATTGGTTGGCGTTCTCAGAGAAGGCTCTCTAGAGGACGTAGGAGTTGGAAGGACAGTTAGAATTTGGAAAGACAGATGAAAGCTGAGCAATCATTGTAGGCAGACCAAGTCATGATGATGGGATTCTACAAAGTACATACTTCCTCCAAGACTTGAGACCCTAAGGGACCCTAGGGGGTTCCATACTTCCTCTCCAGCTGACCTACCAGCTGTCACCTTATATGTAACTTAAATGGTAATTACTGCTATGAAATTATTTTCCTCCAAGGTTTAGAGGGAGAGAGGTGGCAAATACTCTACTGTTGTCGCATGCCTAGACCAGGCAACATAATGTATTCTATTAGTGATTTGTCCATTTGGAAAGTCCCTTCTAATCACGAATGGGATTTTTTTAGTTTCCATGAAGAAATAAGATCCATTAATGTCCATGATATATTGCTAAGTGGAAAGATAGAGCAATAAAACAGTATCACAGGATTTCATTTTTGTTAAAAACAACAGAAAAGAAAAAGGATAAGCACAAATATATGTATGTAGGAAATATTTAGAAGGCCGTATATTCTGAACGTAACAGTAAGTAGCTCTGGAAAATGTGATGTAGTGAGATGTAGGACTCTTACTTTACACAGTTTTGAGTGTTTGTCTTTTTAAACAATAAGTGTGTATTAATTTTACAAGTGAAAAATAAGACCCTGTGGTGAAATTATAGGTAGCTTTTAGTTTGTGCTTTAGTCCTCCTAAATTTTATTCTATGGACATCTAGTACTTATATAATCAGAAAATTTAAAGCCCTTTTCTCTATAAATGTTGTTAAAAAGAAAAGAAGTAGAGTCTCAAGACGGCACAATTTGGGATGTAGGGAGCAGTATGTTTGGGGAAAGCACCAAAGATATCCTGAACTCCGAGTCCTGGGAAATTCAGCACCCAGATAAGCTGGGTGTAAACCAGTTCAGTCCCAACTTGGCAAAGTATGTTAAGGTCTTTTAAGAAGGTTCCAGATTCCCATAGCTTTGTAATCCAATCCTGGGGCTTTAACTCAAGGAAATACTTAAAAAAAACTTCTCTATGTATAAAGCTCACTGAATTGAATAGGTAGGATACCCCCACCCCACCACCCTACCCCCCACCAAGAGTCCAGCAGCAAACGTTATGCAGCCACTTCTGACGATAAACATGGTACTGTTTACAAACTAATGCTGAGAAGAGAAAAACAGAATGGAATATTGCATTTACATGGTGAAATGGCCATCATACTTGTTATAACTAGTCAGTGAGGAAGAAAATAAGGATGAGAGAGGAGTGAAAGTGAGGAAGAGACTAAAAAAAAAAAATACAGTTACTGTATTAGGGTGATAGATTGTGGAGGATTTTTGGAAATGTCCTTATGTGATGCTGAAAGCTGTTTCGGTGGTCAGTGTGAACTACACACAGGGGCTCTGTGACTCTGGGCCAGTTACTTTTCTAAACCTGTTTCCTCTTTGGCAAAATGGGGACAATAATGGTACCTATGTCATCGGGATGTTGGCAGATTAAATGAGATTCCCCCTGTGAAACCCAATACATTCTAAATGTTCAGTGAGTTTTAGCTATTTGTCATTGTTACTTATTACCAACAAGGGGGACTTCTCAAATTCTCTAGGTGGGAGAGTATAGCCTTTCAGAAGGGCAGCAGAGTAATAGATACGAACATTTTAGATTAAAAAAAACCCTATGTTTCAGGAATTTCATGTCTAGGAATCTTAGCAAATAATCTGACCGATAGACTGAGAGGTATGAATGAGAATGTTTATCTCAGGGTTATTTATAATAGAAAAAGAGTGGAATAACCTAAGGATCCAGCAATAGTTACATAAATTATGAAGCATGCATGCAACAGGATAGTCTGGAGCTTTTAAAAGGATATGACATACCTTTATGTAATACATATACTTATATTATTACATAAAAAAGGAGTTACAGAACAGTGTAATCTCATTTATATAACAAAGTATACCTACACATTTTAAAGTCTAGAAGGATGGATACCAAACTATTATTAAGTGCCTTCTCTGCCAGGACTGTTACTTGCTCTGAATTATGAAATTTTAATATATATGATTTATTGTCAGAAAATCCATGATGATGTATGTGTTTTAAATGTGTGTGTTTATGTTTTGTTTGTTTTTCTTAAGATGCCTGGTTGGGGTAAGGAATTCCAAGACTGGAGACTAAAGACTGGCAAAATGTGGCTAAGTTGGTTTCATCACTTCAGATACCACTTAGTTCCAGGTCTGTGGTGAATTCTGCTTTGGATAGAGATGATGGGGGTTCATGGAGAGCCAACTCTAGAAAAGGAGACTGCCTTGCAGAAACTTCCTTGATTAATAATGAGTGGGAGCCCTTGCAGAGTGCTTTATGCTTCGCATCATCTGTTTGATGCAAAGAGCGGTCCCATGAGACGGGCAGAGCAGGAATTATCACCAAGGTGGATTCCTTGTGTAGGAAGCGGTGCCAGAAGACAGAACAGGACTGAAGTCACGGGTCTGAACTCCCAGCTCTCCTCAAGCTCCTAGCCCATGCCTGGCATGGAGCGGGTCTCCAGGGCACCCTGGCACCTCCTCCTCCAAGTCAGTTCCCTGGGTCCACAGGCTGCTTCACTCTGCCTGCACCAGCTGCACTCTTCTTGTGTCTATTCTCTTTCAAGTGCAGCCACGCTTAGTCTCCTTTCATCAGGGCCCTTCCCACTTCTGTTCTCTTACCCGGGAATGTTGTCTCCCTGTGTTCTCAGCCTCCTCCAATCTTACTTCTTCTGTCAGCTTCCAGGTCTCGTTATTCTTTCAAAACCTGTATCAAATACCATTTCTTATGAAAAGATGCACCAGCCCCCAGCTGGACACTGTCGCTCCTTTCCCAGGCCACACTCCCGCCTTTCTCTTAAGACACATCTTGCTTATCTGAGGGTTCTCTGTGGGTGTGTGGTTTGTCTGGATTATACTGGAAGCTCTTTTGGGAAGGGTTTATGTCTCATTCATCTGTGTTCCCTCAGTGCTGGCCCCCCATGCAAATGGACTTTGTCTGATGAATGAGGGGTGAACAAGTAAAGAAGGGACCAGGACAGCTGATGGAGGGCAAGCCACGGATGGATGGGGAGGGGAAGAGCGATGGGCAGAGGTCGATGACTCCTCGAACCTGATGGCAGTGCTGGCCCTGGCCTTGCTGGGAGAGGCGAGAGGCGATGCATTGCTGGCCAGCACATCCCCAGGGTAAACAACCTCGGGGCTCTGCTCCTGCAGGCCCTGCCCACATCATAAAACAGAAAGCGCTTCCTCTTCAGGGGCGGGTGGAGAAGTGGGGTGACTTCTTAGAGGCTGAGCCTCAGCATCTGGGAGAGTTTATAAGCTGTGGCACAGACCCCTCAGCACCACGAACCCTCTTCTTCGTCCCCCTGCTCTCTGGCCTCCAGCTCTCCCAGCAGCATGGCCTTTAACGGCAAGTACGAGATCGAGAGTGAGAAGAATTATGATGAGTTCATGAAGCGTCTCGGTGAGTGAGCTGCTAGGACACCTTCCCTGTGGGGGTTTGCCACAGCCAGCTCTGGGCCTGGAGCCCAAGCCCCTGGAGGCCCAGAGAAGCTGAGTTCCTAGGCCAAGGTCACATACCTAGTAACTGGTGAGGTGGAGAACTGATTGGTTTATTCATTCAAACATTTATTGAACACTTGCTATATGCAAGGGTCAACCCAATGCTACAGATGGAACACCTCAGCATGACTTGCCCAAGGTCACACTGTAAATCAGTGGCAGAGGGCATTAGAACCCAGGACTCTATAATGGATGATAAGTGGTATCACCACATCCTGCCTGGGGAGAGGTGACCAAGGGGGTTAGTATAGAGACCAGGTGTGACCAGCCACTCATTCAGTCAGTCATTCAACAAACATGGCCTCTTATCAGCTTGGCATTGTGGGCAGCGATCAAAGATCCCACTCCTCTCACTGCTGGACTTGCAACACTGGTTGTGAGGAATAAGTGAGACAGTAGCCTTGACAGTCCTGCAGAAATCTTGGTACGCTATCTATGTCCAGGGCAGTGCAACTGCCAATATTCAGAGAACAGCCCCAGTGGGCCTGTGTCCTACCTCCGTATGGTCAAAGGGAGCCTGAAAGGGGGGCATATGTGCCTTGGGCTCTTGGGGAGGCAAGAGCCCTTCTGAGCCAATTTCTGGGAGTGGCCCTGAAGGAACAGTGACTTGGCTTCACCTGCAACAGTCCAGTGTAGAACTGGAAGGGAGCCAGTCTCAGTTCTAGAACCAGTTCTGCATTAGTTTCTACCAGGATGCTAGAAAGCTTTTTCCTGCTTGGGGTCTTTATTTCCTAATCTGTGAGATATGAACATTAGAAGACAGCCTTGATGGTCCCATTCATTCTAGAACTTTGTAAGCTTGGCAAATTTCTGTTATGCTTCTGGCACAGTGCTATCAGAAGAGCAGCTATCATTTATTGTCAATTATGTGGCCAGAAGCTTTACAAGACACACTTAGATCCTTGCAACAGTCCTTCTTATCCCCATTTTGTGGATGAGAACACTGAAGCTCAGAGAGGTAGAGACTTGCCCAAGCTACACGGCTCACATGCTTTGAATCATCACGTTAGCCTGCCACAGGGAGGAAAGCTCTTTCCCCAAAGCACAGGCTGTTAGCAGCTCTAACACAGCTGCTCTGCTTGTCCCCGGGCCAGGGCTCCCCAGGGATGCTATTGAAAAGGGCAGAAACTTCAAGATCGTCACAGAGGTGCAGCAGGAGGGGCAGCACTTCACCTGGTCCCAGCACTACCCGGGGGGCCACTCCATGACCAACAGGTTCACCATTGGCAAGGAGTGCGACATGGAGACCATGGGGGGCAAGAAGTTCAAGGTGAGAGGCGCTGGCCACCCCTCCCTCCTTCCCCAAGCCTCTGCCTGACTTCCTGGTGTCAAACATTTCCTCTGGGGTTGCTCTGGGAACTGCAGCTTCTTTCCTAAGTCTAACCCCCAGCATTAGGAGCTTGAGTTACTTGGCAATTTAACCACTCCTGGCTTTTAATGTGACTGTCAATAACAAACACTATAATGATAGTAAAAATTGTTATCATTTGCTGAGCATTTAATACAGTAAACCCCAAATACTTGCTGAACACTTCACACACTGATGCAGTTAATCCTACGAGATGGCTACAATTACTATCCCCATTTTACAGACAGGCGAGCTGGGCTGAGCCGTGGACTAAGTAGCTTGCCCCTGCCACACAGCTGGGGCAAACCTGCATGTCCAGGCGGTCTGGCCTCAGAGAGAGCCACTTCTCTATGCTGCCTCCTAGTGTAGCCTGGAGACGAATAGCCCTGAATCAGACCCATCTGGGTCTGAGACTGCAATCATGGGTAACAAAGAAGTGACAGGTGGCTGTTTGTCCCCCATTCTACCCACACTGGTCCCTCAGGCCTTCCACTCATTCTGGGTCCCTTCTGGAGCCCCAGCCACGACTGTGAGCACCTTGCTCCTCAGGCTGCTGAAGTGGAGAATAAGGAGTCATAATGTTCAACTCTGCCATTTGGGTATTGAAGAAATTTAACAATCTCTCATGATGTCCTGAGTGAGCACTTATTGATTTGCCTTATTCTTTTTAAAGGTTGCACAGTCTCTTATAGTATGGAAATGCTACCATTTATTTAACACTCCCTCATTGATAGATATTTAAGTTATTTGCTGGTAGACAGTCTAGATTTTGGAGAGTTAGATGGTTAATAGTCACAAACAATGCTGCAATCGACATCCCTGGATGACATCATCATCCTAATCATGATGATCATTAGCTAACTGTAGTTACAAGGTGTGTTCACCACGTGCAAGCCTAATCATGCTTAGAAAACCACCACCTGCTCTAAGCACCTTCCCTATGTCATATTCAATCATTTAAGTCTCACAGTAACTATGAAGTAGGTGCAGTTACTACCCCCCTTTTAGAGGTGAGAAAAGCAAGGCAAAGGGAGGTTGGGAGACTTGTGCATGTTATCCGTGTCTTTGGATATATGACATTGAATATTTACAAGGCAAATTAATTCCTAGAGGGGGCTGCTGGGGCTGCAGGTGGACCTTTCATCCCTTAGGGGCTGCCCTGTGTCTGGGGGCCTCTGCAGGCTCAGACTTAGTGTTAAACATCTTTTCCAGGCCACCGTGCAGATGGAGGATGGGAAGGTGGTGGTGGACTTCCCCAACTACCACCAGACTTCGGAGATCTTGGGTGACAAGCTGGTGGAGGTGAGTATCATGCTGGTTCCTGGGATAACTGACCAGAACACTTTGCTGGCCCAGCCAGGGCCCCTGAGGTGGAACGGTGGGCGGCTGGCTTTAGGAGCACTATCTGCCTGCAGGCTGTGCCAAGTGTGGGGAGCACATCATCTCATTTGATTTCCACAATGCCCCTGGTAGTTAGGGATTTTTATCTCCATTTTACAGTAAGGAGACTGAGGCACAGGGAGGCTAAAGGATTAGCCAGAGGGCACATAGCTTTTATGACAGAGCTGGGATCTGACACTAGCTGGTCTGACTCCGGCGCCCACACTCAGCCACCTCAGGGGCACAGTTCTGCAAGCACTTGGGACCGTCCCCTTCCCAGAGTGTAAAGGAAGGGAAGAGTCCAGGTGGGCCCTGCAAGAGCAGCCACCACTCCACTTCATTTTCACAAGGGACTTTATGCCTTTCCTGCTAAATCTTCTGATTTTTTAAGAGAAGCTGAAAACATGTGCTTCTGTGTGAAGCCTCCAGATCATTAAACACTGGCAACCAATTAAACGTTTTAAAAAGTGCTAGCAGGGTGAATGTATACATCTGTGGACAGACCGCTCCCACACTTGTGCTTTGTAAACACAGGCTGGAGGGGCTACCCTGGAAGACCCTTCCTCCTACTTCTGTTTGTTCCCCCTGAGCCTCCAGAATTTTCCCCAGGTCAAAGAAATGGATATGAAGTTAAAAGAAAATGGAAGGCATTTCCATACTTCATTCCCTGCTTGTGGGTCTGTGTCCTGGGCCAGAGCCCCTTTGTGGTCCAGTCACCCTCCGCAAGGCTCTCCAGGGAGAACTGACTAGGGAGGCAGGGTCTCTCTCCTCCTTGCCTCCCCGTTCTCTCCTGCCTTCCCCTCCCTCCTCCCCCATATCCCTTGTTTCCTCATCTCAAGCCCAGACTAGAGGAAAGGGGCACGTAGCCCAAGAGGCTCAATGCTCTCCCATTATTCCTAGCTTCCAGAGAAGTCGAGGCTCAGAGACAGCAGGTAACTTGTTTAAAGCCACACTGCCAGTTTATGGTGGAGGCTGACCTTGTCAGCTGAATTCTAGACTAGGCTCTCTGCCTGCTCTTCCCAGGCCAGTGGGTTTTATTTCCCTCCTTCATTTTAATAATAATAAAAAAATTTAAAATAGATGCAGTGTTTTAAGAATAAATATAAAAGAACAAAAGTGACTATGCATTTGTCCAGGATGGAAAGTGACCTCTTGGAGAATCTAATAAAAACTTTGGACACATTTTTACATTAAGTATCAGTGAGTGGATTCTAAGGGTCAGAAGCACAGCCCCCCAGCCTGTGAGGGGTGCAGGGAGGACACAGGGCAGAAGAACTAGAGGCAGGTTTGTGCCCAGCTGGAGAACGGGTCTTCCCAAACTGAGTAAAGCTCTTTCTCGATTCCTAGAGGCTCCCAGCCATGGAGCTTGTAGGGTGTGATTGGTGCTCGGAGTTCAAGGCTGTCACATACATACACACACACGTATGCATGCACACACTCAAATACACATGTGCACAGACTAGGCACCAGAGAGAAGCTGTCATGTTGCAAATCTCCCATCTTTAGAGGCCCAGGATCATCCTGGATGCATCCCTCCTTCTCCACCACCAAGGAGTGCATTTTGTAGGCATCCCCCCTCCCTCCTCCAGCCCACCACAGTACGCCTTGCTAAGCTCTCATCACTTCTCCTCTAAATCGAATCCCAGCCTCCTCCTTGCTTTCGGCTTCCCCTCTCCACTCCATTGTCCATCATTCCGTGAGCAAATCACACATAACTTCACACTGCTGCCCCTTGACAAACTCCACTTGCTGTCTACCCACGTCACAAGAATCCTGCTTTCCTCTGGGTGTCTGGACCAACTGATGACACATGCACATCCCAGGACAGCATGCCCGCCTGGCTGGAGCCCAGAGCATGGCACACAGCAGGCTGCCACTGAGTACCAGTGTCCTCTTGATTGCCTCTCCCATGAAGCCTTACAGTTCCCAAGGGCAGGGACCCTATCTGCCCCTCACTGAGCCCAGGTGCCCCACACACGTTATTTGGTGTAATGGTTGAGTGTGGCCTCTTAACCTTAGAGGGGTTATTTGACTTTTTGAAATTTTAGTTTCTCATCTGTACCATGGGTACAACCTAATAGTATTGTTTGGAGGATTAAATGGGATAATGCAAGGGAAGTGCCTGGCATGAGTGAACTGAATAGACAGGTGGACAATTAGGACATGAAAAGCCACACCACCCCAACACCTGTTTAGCACCCTGCCGTGCTGAATCTTGTGCAGGGGCTCATGGAACACACTGGGAGCCTGCGGCTCCGAGAAGTGGCAGCTGACTCCTCTCCTCAGGGTGGGACTGGTGGCCATCTTTCTTTAGCTGTGCCCTGCGGTCACCTTGGGGCCCCTGTGCTGACACCCTGTGGGGGCTGTTTCTTTCAGATCTCCACCATCGGAGGCGTGACCTACGAGCGTGTGAGCAAGAGGCTGGCCTGAGCAACCAGGCAGGGTTCCGATGGGCTACAAAGCCACTAATAAAACAGGCATTCTGTTGCTTCAGAGCTTCTTTGTCTGTTTTCTTGTGTCTTGGTGCAGTTCTAGCTGGGTGGGGTGAGTGGGACCTGCGTCCCAGCACAGGGAGACTGGCATGTGGACTGCAAGACCCCTGGTCCCCTGGGAGCAGCCAACGGCACACACAAGAGGTGTGGTGGGCACAGTACTGAGGACCCCGGGCTGCCCTGCCACCACCACTCTGTGGGTGGTGACACGGGGCTTGTTTAAGGAGACAGAGGTCCCCTGGAGGGGTACTACAGTGACTCTCAGGTGGGCCACAGGGCAGGTGTATCAGAACTGGGTGAGGATAGGAGTAGCACTTCCAGGACAGGGCCCCCTTGCTGAATCCCAGGGCTGGCAGACACCGGGAAGGGTGCACCAGGGCGAGGCAGGGAGGGGCTTCCGCACGGCGAGGCCCTGCTGCCAGTTTGCTGAGGGCCTCCTCCTGGGCCTCAGCTTGCCTACCGGTACAGAGAGGGCCCAGGAGGACCAAGGCAGGGCTGAGGAGAGATGACAGCAGGAGTGACTGGAGGGACAGTAAGGGCCTGGGATGTCCTGGTTTGGACAGAGGGGCTGGGACGGATGGTCAGAAGGGTCATTCTGATTCCCTGCTAGGCACCTACAGCCATGAGTCAAGAAGGGTTCTGAGGCAGCCTTTGGGTTTAGCAGACATCCCTGTCTGATTACTGCATCTGCCCAGGGCATAGAAGTGGAAAGAGGTCGGCCTGCCCGCAGCTAGATAATCCCTAACTCAGAGTGCGGAATGGAACTTTCTGCAATCTCTTCTCTCCTTGGGCGTTTCTCCATCTGGGTGCCACCTTGACTTTTTACCCCATATTTTTCTGCATGACAGTTCATTTATTTTTACTACAATGGAAACTTTACATCACTTCTATATATGGAAAGCCAACATCTTTGCCATAAATAGATGAAAACTATTAAAAAGTCAAAGCTGAACAGTGTAACTTCTAGCTAGATTCTGTTGCCTGTCCAAAGCCCTGAGCCTGAGGCCTCCCTTTGAGAAGAGGGTGAGAGAGATGTAAAAGATGCAGCAGAGTCAAGTGGAGACCTCAACTGATCGGAACGACTGCAGACTGATGGAAAGAGAAGTGCGTACTCATGTTGAATTACCTAAATTATCTTGAACGGTCAGGTCCCATATATGGGGCATTAGAAATAAGGTTTGCCCAAACCTTGCATAGGGTGTGGCACATAGCAGGTGCTTCATAAGTGCCCCCTGACCTAAGGCCCTTCCTGCCTATGTAATCTGTGCCTTTCACTCTTGGAGGCCAGCTAGCCTGGACATGGCACAGCCCCGCGCCCTGGCAGCCCACTCTTTGCCTCCTCCCACGTTCTGCCCTGAATCTTGGTTCTCTATCCAAGAACACCACTCAGTTGCTCTCACCCCCCAAGGCAGGACCCCATGAATTCCATCGCTTTGTTAAGATTAATGCTAATTTAGTGAACCAGGTAAACATTACATTAAACTAACAGTGTTGTTTCCCCTACCGGCCTCAGTTATTTCTCGTAATAAGCTTGGATAATAAGTCTAAATAATGGAGGGTTAACCATAATAAGGCCAAAAATGGAGAAATTGAAAGAGAGGGAAAGAAGGGAGGAGGCAGAGAGAACAGAAGAGAAAAGAGGAAAGAGAGCAAAAGAAGATGGGAGGAGGGGAAGAGGAGATTGCTCTCACTTTGGTAACCGATTCAAGGACAAATTCAAATTGTCAGCAGGGGAGAAATTCTTAAGCTAGTGTTGCTACAGATTCACAGGCCTATGGAATAGCAGGATGTCAGAACTCAACTAAACTCTGTAGTTCATAGATATGGAAACAGGCTCAGAGAGGAGAAGAAATTCACCCCGGGTCACACAGGAGAGAGTCTCAAGAGTAATGTGGGGTTGGTTACCACAGGCTGATGGAGGCTAGGTTCTCAACCCAGCTTATGAGGGCTAAGAGTGACCTGGACCACAGCATCCACTCTGCTGGCAGCCTGGCAGCAAGGCTTCCTCAGCTGGTTGAAGGGACAGTGGCTGAGATGCTTCCACTCTGGACACACACTGCCAGGGTTCACATCCCTCTTCTACCGCCCAGCAGCCGTGTCGCCTTGGGATAAGGTCATCCATTTCTCTGAGCCTCAGTTTCCTCGCCTGTAAATGGGCATAATAACTGTACTTACCAATTAGAATTGTCATGCTACAAACTCTAAATACCAGCCGTTTCCACCGTCACCTCCATTATCACCACTACCATTCTTGCCCAGTGTGATGAAAGATTTACTAGTGTCTCCTTCACTGCCTCAGATGACACACGGGCAAGCTGCTGGGTTTCTGAGTCCTACCTTGTCCAGCAGTAAAACCTTTCCTTCCTAGGTCACAGGGAAGTCGTAAGGATAAAGGGTAAAAATCCACACTCATGGCTTCCAGAAAGCTGGAGCACGTCATCACCTTGCTGCACCATTCAAGCTGCTGTCCTGACTCCCGCTCCACAGGCCCCGGTCCAGGTGCACTTTATCCCAAGCTTTTCCTGGCCTTCACCCTGACTCTCAGCAGTCATGTCTTCCCCTCGGCCAGGGCAACCCCTCCCCTCCTGCCAAGCTTATTTGGTAAAACAGGAATCTCTAAAGACCACCATTAAGTGGTAGTTTTTTTCCCTGGAAGGGCCTTTAAAGACACCTCTAAGATTTCTGGGCCACCCCTCATCATGGGAATGAACAAAATTGAAATGGGACTTCCACATCCCTCTGGTTAGAGAAAGGTAGGGGCCCAGGGCATCTGTGGCTCTGTCTCCCTCTGTAGCTGAAAACCACCCATCGACTCAACCATCTCTGTTAGCAGGTGGAGAAACAGACCCAATAATTGAGGGATTCACCTCAAGTGAAGGGGGTGCCCATGGTAAATCCAAGACTTGCCTTGCCTCTGAATCCCCGAAACCTATGCACATGGCAGAGGATTCCTGCCCCCAGTCCTGCTTGCCAGTGGTTCCTGAACATCCTTGTGGGGACAGAGGTCAGCCTCAGGCCCTGAACATATCTCCTCATGCCTCCCCACCCTAACTAAATGCACCAGTGCTTGGTGAGTACCTCTCAGCTCCACCCTGAGGCTGGATCTCCAGGGTGGTTCTCCCACAGGCACCTGGGAGAGCACAAGGTGGATGTTCCTGAGTGGGACACATACCTTCAAGGGTGAGCTGCGGTCTGCCACCTTCCCTAATAGCTGATGCCATACTCCATCGATTCTGTGATACATACATTTTTACATTTTAACATTCCTGAAGTAAGAATGCAACATCTAATCAACAGTCTCTCAAGCACTGTGTCACATCTGAGCTGGCAATTTTTAAATTCTTCTTACTGGTACATAAAATAATGGTGCATCTTAAAGTAGATTTTATGTTTGAAGAAATAGAGTAATTATTTTTTGGGGGGACATTTATTATGTGGTCTAATACTCATGAGAACCCTATCAGGTGAGTGTTATTACTCCCATTTTAACAGGTGAGGAGACAGAGGCTCAGAAAGGCTGAGTCAACTGCTTTGTGACAGCTAGCAAGTGGTTGAGGTGGTTAATCTTATGTGTCATCTTGGCTAGGGTTTGGTGCCCAGTTGTTTAGTCAAACACTAGTAAAGATGTTGCTGTGAATGTATTTTATAGATGTGACTGACAGGTAACAACCAAATCAGGCTTTCAGTAAAGCAGACTGTCCTCCATAATGTGGGTGGTGTCATCTCATCAGTGAAAGGCCCTAAGAGCAAAGACTGAGGTTTCCAGGTGAAGGAATTCTGCCTCAAAGCCTGTTAACACGGAAGTCCTGCTTGCATTTCCAGCTTGCCCTACAGATTTTAGACTCAACCAAAACATCAACTCTTCCCTGAATTTCTAGCCTGCTCGCTGGCCCTACAGATTCCTAATGGGTCAGCCCCACAATCACCTGAGCCAGTTCCTTAAAATAAATGTCCCTGGTTACATATATAATGGGTTCTGTCTCTCTAGAGAACCCTGACACAGTGGCAGAGCTGGGATGTCACGCCTTACTCATTTCTGCTGCCCTTGTCTCCAGGGAGGCCCAGGTCCCATTCAGAGGGCAGGCCCCAACTCCACAGGACCCAGTCTTGCCATCACCCCTCCCCCAGAGCCCAGGGGTGCTGATGTGGATGAGGGAGGGTTGCACTGGCTGAGAGAAGGCCAGAAAGAGAACAGAGAGCACAAGAATAGGTGACGTTTTTATTGTGGATGCCATTTTCTGGGGACCAGGTTGGCTGTGAGGCTATATACTGGGGGGCCCCACAAGTCCTGCCCCAAAATAGGCAGACACGGTAACCTGGAATCCAAATCAGTCGTACATAAATAAGAGGAGTGGGCAAAGGGAAAAGAGAAAAACAACAAGCATGCAGTTTCCTATGCTAGTGATGGAGTGGCAGCGCCTCATCCACGTCCAGTCTTCGTATTCTGCCTCCAGCTGAGGCTTTCATCTGCTCTGAAAATCACCTTCGGGTCCGACTCAGCAGCATGCAGCTGCCTTCCTGGCAGTGCCCTGCCACAGTCTCCTGGACTGGCAAAGGAGCCAAGAAAACCAAGATGGGTTCTTCATAAAACAAACAAAAACTCGCTGATGGACACTGACTGTAATGGGGTATGGGGGACTCGGTGAAGGGGGAGCCTAGTAAACATAATGTTCTTCATGCAATTGTAGATTAATGATAACAAACAAACAAAAACAAAAAAACTGTCTCTGTGGTTCTCTGCACCTCCCAGTTCTGCTAAGTGAACAAAGTTTCCCCTGACCCTGATCCAACCAAAAAAAAGAAAAAAAAAAATACACTAAGCATAAGCTGCAAGTCAGAATAAAAACATATTGCACAAGGTTACAAAAGAGCCTTCCTGAGAGCCTCACTACAGATACCCAAATACTGGCTTTCGATCCAACCACTGCCTGCCTGTCAACGGTGGTTATCACATATCATCCATGTACAGCCCTGCTCCCCAAACCCAGCTGGCTTTAAGCAAGTACTCCACATGATTATCCTTTCCTGTTAGCCTACTCAAAGCCAAGGCCGGGTTTAACCTCATGTACTACAGGCATGTGCTGGAGGGAGGTGGGGGTGTTGTGTTTTAACCTTTGTCTACCTTTCAACAGCCTTCTTCCTCTGGGTGGTCATCAAAGTTCTATAGGTGAACAAAGCATCCAAGGTGTGCAATCTTCTGGAACCAAAATCCTGCAAAGCTTTTCTCCCCAAACACATGCTTTTGAAAAGGGAGCTCTGTTGTTAGTTGTGGGCCAGGCACCAGCCAGGTTAGAACCGACAGCCCTCGCATGGGACAGACAGTGTGGAAATTTGTTTTCTCCTAAGGAATTTTCAAGTATTACAAAATCCCTGATACAGTATGTAAACAAGGTATCTTACTGAACAGAAAGCTAGGACACTTTGGGAAGTAGCAGCACATAAAATATCTAAAAGGCTGAATAAGGTTTTAGGTTTGATAATACAGGAGGACAGCCACCCACTGCACCTTGGCAGGCAGAGACTCAGGCCTAAACACACACACAGGCCCCTCTGTACAGAACCAGGAAAAGAAAAGCCCCCAGTACAGTCTCAACTGGGGTTCCTGAGACCACGTCAGGCTGCCCCTTCTTTGCCAGTGTAGCTGCCATCGGCAAAGAATAAAGAAGTCTCTGATGCTAAAATCCAGACAAGCTCATGGTCTGCATCCAGTCCCCAGTCTCCTGGCTTCTTACTGGGCCTTTCTCAACTCACTGGGCCCCGACTCAGGGTAGGGCCACTAAGCCATTTCTTTGCACTTCAGCCACGCGTGGAAGATGTTTTCCCGAGGAAGGCTCTTGGGTGAGGTATGCCACCGACTGTTTTCTCTGGGTCAGTTTTATTTAAAGAGAGCACCAACCCTCTCCATTCAAGGGCAACGAGGCTCTGTGGGGATGGCCTCCCCGCCGAATCACTCCATGCAGTTCCCCTCAGCAGTGTCTTCTTCCTCTGCCCAGGTATCCAAGGCCTCCTGTGGGGCCCAAAGGTGCCCTATCTGTCAAAACAGCTTGTGGGGAATGCGTGGCTCCCGCTGAAGTAGCTGTTTCCATAGGTGGTGGCAAGGCAGTGCCTGGGCTCCGCTGCGATGGCCATCTGCATGCTGAGGGGGACGGGACACATGTCCAGGGGCTGGAGGGAGGGGTACAGGGTATGGAGCGATGAGCCAGGGACCCCTGAGAGCAGGTTCCCCGGATGGTGGGCCTGTAGTGCATCCCGATAGGCCAAGCATAGGTCCTGCACGGGGGTCTGGAATTGTGTCAGGGCTGGTGGCACTGGCTGGCTGAGAGCAGGGTAGGTGGGTGGCTGGAACAGCACCTGGGTAGGGGTTGGCAGTGTGCCAGGTACCATCGCCAAGGCCTGGCTCTTACCTGCGACGGCGTCCTTGAGGACGTTGTCATAAGCTCTGAAAGGAAAGGACCTGGGTGAGACTTGGGGGGCAGGGGCCTTAGCACCAGGCACCTGAGTGCACCTCTCCCTGCCTGGCTGCATGGAACCCAAGATCTGTGTGCTGTTACTGAAGGCCATGCCCAGCCTGGGCACTGCCTGGGCACAACCGCAGCTCTTCTCTGACAAAACTCTGGCCTCAGCTTTCAGCTGGGATCTGTTTCCTACAAAAAAACGTTTTCTGAGCTCCTGAGACTAGCCTAGCTGTCCCCCAGCCCCTGCACCAGTCCACTTCAGCAGTCCAGACAACTTCCAGGCTTCTACTGGCCCCGTGCGCCCAGCATGAGGACCCATGTGTTCTGCTCCTCAGGGCAGCCCCAGCACCTGGCACAGCGCCACCCTCCCCCACTGCTTAGATGATCATCGCCTCTGCCTTCAAGGCACTTCTGGGCTGCTCCCTCCCCAGCTGGGCCACTCTAGAGCCAGCAGATCTCCTCCAGCAAGTTGCCACCTGGGACCTAAATTTCTCCATCTGTAAAGAGGGAGAAACAGGCTTATTTCCACGTCAGAAAAAAGAAAAAGCTTCCCATAAAGCTTTTTGGGAAAACAAATGGATTAGAGGCTTATGTATTAAAGGAACAAATGGAGGCTGGAGCAAATCTGAGAAGGGGCTGTCCCACAGCTACAATCACTGTGGCTGAGAACCCAGGGGCACCCACTGCACTCAGACCAGGCCCTAGCCTCTGGCTTTGGGTGCCTTCTGAAAGCACAGACTTTGAAACAAGGCTCAGGGAGCAGGGATGACATTTCAGAGGAGTGAGACAAAAGCAAAGCTTCCCACATCAGGAGGCCAAGAGATGGCTCTTCTGGAGCTTGGTCCACAGTCAGTGGGGCTGGTGTCCAGGAGATGTCCCCTCCTGCTGAGTGGAAGAAGGTCTGGGTGCTGCTGGGCAGGAATTTCCTGTCCTCTCTGTTCTCCTCCCTGTGGTTACTATCGAGCACTTTTGCTCTGATACCAGTTGCTTGGTTTTGGGTCTATGAATTTAAAGCATCTTCTTTGATACACTGAACATCTCTTCCTTCAGATTCCCAGGGACCCTTGCAAGGAGGCTGTGGCTTCTTAAATTAAGCCACTCTGGGCTCAGCTGGTTAGGAGGCCAGCTTTGTGGCCATATCTGAGAAAAGTAGCTTATAATGAGAGTCCCTCAATGTGATCATCCGTAAGACTGACTGAAACACTGGAACTCAGATCAAACAGCACACATGCACGGAAGGATGTGCACACAGCCCATCTTCTTGACCTTAAAATTCCAAACCCCCAATTATCCAAACTAGGAAGGATCAACTCCCAAGCCCCAATTCTATCAAGAGTCACCCTGGCCCACTTTATGTGAGACACTAGCTGGGGGAAACCACCGAAAGCCTCAGACTTTAGGAACTCATCTGAAGCGGGCCTTGAGATCAAGCAGAACCTCAGTATCTCAAACACAGAGGGCTCAGAAGATGAACTTACACCAGCAGGGTTTCGATACATGTGCTGAGATGTTCCAGGGAGTAATTTGAGATCCTCTGTAGGTCTCTGGTCCAGTAGGGGGAAAGCTGAAGGCAAATCCTAGAGGCTCCAACACAGGCTGCAGCAACCACGGAAGGCTGGAATTTATAGAAAATGTGATCTGAAAGAATCACAGAGGGAGTCAGCGTTGTAAAGCCTCACCCTAGAGTCCCAGCGTCCCCCTGCCTTGTGCCTCCCAAGAATTGGCAGAAAAAATATTAGGTTTGAGGCTGTTTAAGGCTTTTCATGTTCACACACAACATGAAAAGTCAGAAACAGTGTGAAGTTCCACTCTTGAACCTTAAACACCCTGGATCTTAGCCTGGGATTTCTGATGTCAGCCTAGAGCAGCGATTTTCAGAATACTATTTAGGGCTTCCAGGGGTCTGTAAGGGACTTGCGATGGGCTACAAACAGAGACACAAAACATTTGTCCCTTCTTTGGTTGTTAGTGGTGAATGACACCTATGTTTTGGGGTGTGAGTGAAGGCTACTAGTAATAGTAACAAAGCTCAGCCCACAGTGGGAAATTGACCCACCATCTGTTGAATGAATGAATGAATGAATAGCTAGAAGAGTTTGATATTCATAACTAAAAGTGATGTATTTACTGAGGAATCTTCCCCCCAGCTTCATTGAAGCATGATGGAGAAATAAAAATTGTACATATTTAAGGTGTATAATGTGATGTTTTGGTATATGTATAAATTATGAAATGATCTAAGAAATCTTAATTTCCTAAGATATCTGGCAACATGGCAAAGCAGGTGTTACTTATGCAAAGGCAAACTGTTGAAATTCCCACAATCTTTCCTGAATGACATTGGGTGATCAGTGCATTATCATATTGTCTTAAACTGTTTATGATTTTTGATGACTTCAGCGTTTACCTATTAAAGTATGAATCAGGCAGGGTGATATTTATGGTTACAGTTACAGTCAGACAGATCAGTCTTTCTAGGTTTAAATCTTAGCACTGACTTGGGTAAGTCACTTCACCTCTTAGGCATCCATTGAGGAAACTGATTTGTAAAATGAGAATAGCAGAAATGATTTTCATGTGGAGTCACTGTGAGGTTCAAATGAGATAATGTATGCAAAGCTCTATAATAAGGTAGCAGTTATACACTAAGCACTCAATTAATGCATGATATCACAACTGTGGATATTATTATGATCATTTTGGTTTGTGGTGGGTATTGAGGGGTTGCGTCAAGTGTTTCTGACCTAGTAATTTCCTAACACCTGGATTTTAAGATACTGGGAAGAATGAGATCCAGATAAAAGTCCCCAGAGCAACTTTATCATTAAAGCAGAGGTAAACATAATCCTCTCCCCAATTCCCTCCCCAACCCATCTGTATGATGATAGCTCTTCTGGAATGACCTACCTACCAATCTGTCCTATTTACATCATTTGCATGTTCCAGGATGCCATAAGAAAAATTACCTTATGGATTGGTATGTTTGTGGGGTAATATCTGCCTGAATATAATGTGCTATTTCTCTTTTACACATTACTGGTAACACACTGGGAGAGTCCTTGCTCCTTCTTTGACTGTCTCCTGCAAAGTAGGAGTGACTTGGGTGGATGGACAGTTAAGGACTTTCCGGATGGACATCCTCTCAGTGCCATCTGATCCTGGCCCGAGTGGTAGGGAAGGGGTGACAGGTCCTAACAGCAGGTCCCACCTTGCAGGGCGACCTCTAGGAAGCAGTGGGCATACTCCTTGAGGCACTCTTTGGTCTTGCGGGGGCAGGTGGGGGGCCGGCTGTGGCAGTGGTGGTCCTTCTGGCTGACGGAGGCCAAGAGGTAGTAGTCCAGGAAGTGGGCGGGCGTGGGCAGGCAGAGGTTCCAGCTGAAGGCCCCCAGGAGCAGCAGCTCTGTGCTCAGCAGCTCCTTCTTGGTGAGGGTGAAGTTCTGGCCGCTCAGGATCCTCGTACTATTTATCTGCTCCAGCTTGGGTACATGGTCTTCCCTATCCTCGAACTTACCTATAAGAGAAGCAGAGGTTGCTGGGAGACAGCACCAGCTGGTACCCAGGAAGTAAAGGTCCCCCTTACAGTGCCTGGATGGTGCTGGCAGGGAGGACAGAGCGCCAAAAGGCCCCATGGCCAACGGAGTCAAATCCCCTAGCCCCTTGCAGGGATCACTACTTCCGGCTGTGATCATGCACATCTCACCCTATGCCTCAGTTTCCTCATCTGTAAAATGGAACCTGTATCTCCTAAGGCCTTTGACAGATACAATGAGAAAATGCCACCAAATCTTCAAACCAGCATGTGGAACACAGGTGTTCAACAGAATTTGCAGCAGCAGCAAGGGCCTGGGAAACAAGGGAGGTCCTCACTAATTCAGCCTCAGGACTGGTCAGGGGATCAAAAAGCCACAGTCAGAATGACCTTGCAAACCTGATCCTGAGCCTCCACATATAGAAAAGCTCTCTAATGGCTCCCCACATCCTCAGTATTGAGTTTAAACTCCCTCAGTGGTTCTTAGTTTGGATCCCGTCAGAAGTAGTTTGCTGGGAGGTTAAGCCTAGGAAAGATCAGTGAGTGGGAGAGGAAGACAGGAAAGGGAAGAAGCCAAAAAGTACATTATCTTTACTCCCATGTTCACTGAAGCATTATTTATACAGACACAATAAAGTGTCCACACAGATGAATGGATAAAGAAACTACGATATTTATATACAATGGAATATTAAGTCAACCAAAGAAAAGAAAACCAAGACATTTCAGACAACAGGGAGGATTCCTGAGGGCATTATGCTAAGTGAAATAAGTCAGACAAAGACAAATACTGTGCTATCTCATTTAAACATGAAATCTAAAAAAACTGAGCTGACAGATACAGAGAACAGAGGTGGTTTCTAGAGGCATGGGGGTGGGGGAAATGGGTGGAGGGGGTCAAAAGATACACACTTCCCATTATAAGATAGGTAAGTTCTGGGGATGTAATGTACAGCTTGGTGACCATAGTTAGCAATACTGTATTGTGTATTTGAAAGCTGCTAGGGCAGTAGATCTTAAACATTCTCATAACAAGAAAAAAAATTAACTGTGAGGTGATGGATGATAACTCAAGATCATTTCACAATATATACTTACATCAAATCATTATTTGTGAACCTTAAACTAATACAATGTTATATGTCAATTATATTTCAATAAAACTGGGTGGTGGTGGGGAGACATTATGTGACTTCCAAGGTGAGGCTTTAAGAGACTTTGCAACTTCTGCCTTGGCCCCCTTGGAGGACAACCAAGGTACCCAGACAATAGCCAGCACCCACTTTCAGACACGTGAATGAGACCATCCTGGGCCTGCCAGCCCTGCTGAAGCCTGCAGCGAACTAACACGCAACCCACAGACCTGGGAGGAATAACACAGCATTGTTCTAAATCACTGTTTTGGGGTGATCTGTTTTGCAGGGATAGATAACTGGAATACATTCATATCACAGCAGCAAAAAGATGTAAAACTCTACAGACATGCCACACAGCTTGGAAAGTACTGAAGGAACAATGAATAAATACTGGAATGTCCTGGAAATGAACTGCATGGAATAAAGTCACACAGAGCTAGATACAAATAAGAGTAAAACACAAGCCTTGGGTTATCCCACTGAAGGGTTGAAGGAAAGGAGGTATGTACCTAGCAGTCCCTGAGGGTCATCAGCTGCGGATGGCCCAGTGGCAGCCTTCACTGTGGGGACCTCCCAGCTTTAACATGCTTCACCCTCTGGGGGAACCATGCATGCCTGGTGGTGGCCCTGTTGCTGCAGTTCTCTGAAGGCATTGGGTTCCCTGAGCCCACAAGCCTTGGCCTACAGAGTCTCTCTGCCTGGAGCTCTCTTTCCTAGCCCCTCTTCACTCCACCAACAGCGCTTTGCCCTTCGCCCTCAAAGTCACTGCCTACAGTCCCCACAGGCTGTCCAACCTCCACATTGGCTGGTGAGCCCTGAGGCCTGGCTTCCGTCTGCCACCTGCGGCCTCCAGGCCCATACTGGGTACAGAGCAGGTGCTGAGTGGATGTTGGCAGAGGCAGTGGGGTAGCCCAGCTGAGCTCAAAAAGCCCATGTCAGTGCTTTAAGGGCACAATAAACAAGGCGTCCACACACCTGTGCACAACGGCGAGTGTCTTCTGACCCAGTTCTCATCAGACTTGCATGCTTTTTAGGTGAGGTAAGGCAGTAACCACTACAGGATGCTCTACAGCAGATACAACATGCTCTTCAGGAGGCCTCAGATGACATCATGCAGAAATGCAACACTGACTCCGAGAAGCCAGCGTCTCCACCTTCTCAGAGCGCCTGGCACCAGCCCACAAAGTCGACAAAGTCAGTAAGATGCGAAGCCCTGGTCTTTGATGGGGAGGACTGGAGCCAGTGGAAATGTACAACCTGGTGGAGGGTGGAGATCAGTGCCTACCAGTTCCTAAGCAGCTTACAGCAACCCCAGACCCGTCCTGCAGCCAGGTACGGTGCAGGAGAAGGCAAGGTCAACAGTGCCCCAGGGGGAAGAGCCTTTGGCATAGCTGAAAGTCCTGGACAGGGCCTGGCTGACCAGGCCTTGCTGGCCTCCACTGCCTCATGCCATTTTCTCAACACAGGATTCCAGCCACATACAAGTCTGGTGCCTCCTCCAGTTGGGAGTGCCTATCCCTTCTCCACCTTTCACATGTCCTCCCAGGCTCAGTTTAGAGGTCACTGGATGTCATCAAGGTACTTCCGACATGCAAATTGCTTGTTCAATACAAGTATTAATATTAATGGCCAGCATCGGACCATTAATAGGTCATTAACAGGTATAAGCCCCATGAAGCAGGACCTATGTCAGACCCATTCGATCGTTGCTTCTCCTCCAGGTCCCAGCACACTGCCTAGTACATGGTAGGTGCCCAGTGAATATTCCTTGAAAGAACAAATGGTTCTCTCGTGATACTGGATACTTGAATTTTAGGCCAGTTGAATTGTTCTCTGATGACCTCAGATTATCTGTATCCCCTAATTTTTTCTCCAATGATCATACATTTTTTTTCTTTTTTTTTTTTTGAGAGGGCATCTCTCATATTTATTGATCAAATGGTTGATAACAACAATAAAATTCAGTATAGGGGGGTCAATGCTCAATGTACAATCATTAATCCATCTCAAGCCTAATTCTCATCAGTCTCCAATCTTCTG